>NW_028261381.1:169813443-170113443 GCF_051295495.1 Thamnophis sirtalis | reverse complement strand
GTTTTTAAAATATTCTTAATTTCAACCCAAAGGGCACAATGAACTTGTGAAATTGATAACCGTACATTAAAAAATTTGCCAACCTCTAACGTTGAGTCGTTGACGCCTATAAAGTCATAAAATCAAACAGATGAAGGTTTCTTTCTGCATGATATCTTCGAATGGACATTTTTCAGTGGTGCCTGGCCAGTGGTGAAATTCATTTTTTTTTACTACCGGTTCTGTGGGCATGGCTTGGTGGGCTGGGCAGGGGAAGGATACTGCAAAATCTCCATTCCCTCCCCACTCCAGAGGAAGGATACTGCAAAATCCCCATTCTCTCCCCACTTCAGGGAAGGATACTGCAAAATCTCCATTCCCTCCCCACTCCAGAGGAAGGATACTGCAAAATCTCCATTCCCTCCCCACTCCAGGGGAAGGATACTGCAAAATCTCCATTCCCTCTCCATCCAGAGGAAGGATATTGCAAAATCCCCATTCCCTCCCCACTCTAGAGGAAGGATACTGCAAAATCTCCATTCCCTCTCCATCCAGAGGAAGGATACTGCAAAATCCCCATTCCACCCCACTCCAGGAGAAGGATACTGCAAAATCTCCATTCCCTCCCCACTCCATGGGAAGGATACTCCAAAATCCCCATTCCCTCCCCACTCTGGGGCCAGCCAGAGGTGGTATTTGCCAGTTCTCCAAACTACTCAAAATTTCCGCTACTGGTTCTCCAGAACCTGTCAGAACCTGCTGGATTTCTCCCCTGTGCTTGGCCATGGAAAAAGTGTAAATATTTGGAATTTCCGTTGTTTTTTTTTCATCCTTTCTGCAAAGCTTTTAGATCAAAGTTATTCATCCGCCTCTATTTCTTCCCACTTGCTTTTAGATCAAACTCAAAGACATCTTCGAAACCCCCACAGAGATCACGCTAATCCTTGAGTTGGTGACAGGTGGTGAGCTGTTTGACAGGTAACACAGGAGAAACCTTGGCTTAATTGGCAGATTCTTAATTAAGGATGACTAATTGAACAAAGGAAAGGAGAGCAATTTGTTACCATGGGGAAAAAATGTGTGTTTGGGACGCAGGAAAGGTGCTTGGTTTAATTCACAAGCAGTCTCTAAGCTCTAATTTCCTTAGCTTTCCTTCTATCCTGTTCCTTTCTGGCTTCAGCTCTTGCTGGAAATGGAGATAGTTACCGGTAATTTTTTAAAATAGAATTGATGGACATAAATGTGTCTGACTAGCCAGGCTTCCTTGATTGACCTTACTTTAATTTGTTTAAGGTTTCTTTTTAAAGTTTTTTTACCTACAGAGCTAAAGGGGAAATAACAGAATAACAGAGTTGGAAGGGAACTTGTAGGTCATCTAGTCCAACGCACCCCCCTGCCCAAGTGGGAGACCCCACACCATTAATGGCAGTCCAGTCTCTTAAACGCTTTCAGTGATGAAGCTCCCACAACTTCTGAAGGCAGCTTCTGTTCCTTTAGTTGATTGTTCTCACTATCAGAAAATTCGTCCTTATTTCTAAGTTGAATCTCTGCTCTTGGTTTAACCTGGGTTTAGCATGTTGTGGGAACCCAACCGAAAGCCCCAGCCTCTTTCCCCAGGCAGGACTGACCCAATGCGCTCTACATGGGGCAGCCTTTGAAGAGTATTCGGAGACTTCAACTCGTCCAGAATGCAGCCGCGCGAGCGATTGTGGGTGCACCTCAGTACACCCACGTTACACCTATCCTCCGCGAGCTGCACTGGTTACCGATCAGTCTCCGGATACGCTTCAAGGTGCTAGTCGTAACTTATAAAGCCCTTCATGGTATTGGACCTGGGTACTTGAGAGACCGGCTGCTGCCAATTACCTCCCAAAGACCCGTTAGATCTCACAGGGTCGGCCTCCTCCGGGTTCCGTCCACCAGCCAATGCCATCTGGCTACTACCCGGGGGAGGGCCTTCTCTGTAGCAGCTCCGGCCCTTTGGAATGAACTCCCCGCGGAGATCCGGACCCTCACCTCTCTCCAGGCCTTCCGGAAAGCCGTCAAAACCTGGCTGTGCCGGCAGGCCTGGGGTTGATGAGTTCCCCTCCCCTCTCGACTTATATGGTTGTGTGATTTTCGTGTATTTTAACTATGTGTATTGTGTTTATGTCCCCTTTCCCCCCTGAGTTGTTCGCCGCCCTGAGTCCCTCCTGGAGAAGGGCGGCATACAAATAAACTAAATACAAATACAAATAGCCGATGGCCGGTTCAAGCAATTGCAAAGGGAAATGAGAGATTCCAGCATTGTCTGTGTTTTCAAATAGCTTGCAGCTTAACCTACAACCTAGAGTCCTTCTTGGAAAATAAATACGATGGGTGGCCGTGACCCTTTGCGATGAGGAATTAATCATGATGTTTGAGAAGGGCCATTGCAAGCCAGGCATGAAATGAAAATATGAAATGGATGGCAGCAAGAGGAATAGAATTAGCCAGTGACATGGAGGGGGGGAAAGCCAAGTCACAGAGTAATTCTATAAGAAGCCAGATAAATTTCTGTGAATATCTAGTCATTAGTAGAGATTAAGAGTAACTAGCAATAGCAATCACTATGATATATGTAAAGAAAGCCGCACACCCCCCTCCAGCCTTTTATGACTGATTTTGACTGATTTTGAAAAGCTAATCGGGATGAAGCCTAGTTAGTTATGGATAGGAGACCACCAGGAAATCAGGGCTCATGGGAACTTGAAAAAAATATATCCTGCAAAGCAGATGTTTCCCCTCTCTTCCAAATAAGTCCCTCCCCCTGTTTTCTGTGAATATTTAATGGAGGAAAGGTGGGAGAGACGGCATAAAAAATCAAGACACAAAGCCCACATCCCCTTTTTAAATGTGTGACGCTGTTAGCCCTTTGAGGTAGTCCAGACAAGAAGCACATCAATGAATATCAACTCTACCTTTATTGTAAGGTTGTCTTAATAGAATTTTGCAAATCTAAAAATATTTCTCCCTTCCTTTCCTTTTACTTTAAAAAAAAAAAAAACCAAGGGATGGTCCTTCTGGGAAGCTTTCCAAGCCTTCCCTCTATCTGTGGGCTGAGATCCCCTTGCTTATTTTGGTTTTCTAGGCTGCAAGTCTTTCTTCTCTTTCCCAGTGCCTTTTCCTTCTGTCTCCCAATGCCTTTTGCTCCCAGGACTTTCCCTTCTGACTCCCAAGATTACCCTTCTGTCTCCCAAGGCCTTTCCCTTCTGCCTCTAAGACCTTCCCTTCTATTTCCCAAGGTTTTCCTTCCGTTTCCCAAGACCTTTTCCTTATAACTACAAAAGGTGACTTTCAAATGGTCAGAATCAGAACAGAACTGGAAGGGACCTTGGAGGTCTTCTAGTCCAACCCCCTGCTCAGACACGAAAACTTATACTATTTCAGACAAACGGTTGTCCAACCTGTTCTTCAAAACTCCCAGTGTTGAAGCATTCACACCTTCTGGAGGCAAGCTGTTCCACTAATTAATTGTTCTAAGAGTCAGGAATTTTTTTTCTTAGTTCTACGTTGCTTTTCTCTTGATTAGTTTCCACCCATTGCTTCTTGTCCTGCCCTCAGGTGCTTTGGAGAATAGCTTGACTCCCTCTCCCCGAGATATCGGAAGACTGCTATCACGCTTCCCCCTAATCCTTCTTTATATTAAACTAGACATACCCAATTCCAGCAACCGTTCTTTATAAGTTTTAGCTTCCAGTCCCCTTTGTTGCTCTTCTCTTTCTAGAGCTTCAACATCTTTTTTTACATCATGGCGACCAGGGGTGGGTTCCTGCCAGCATTACTACAAGTTCAACGCGCAAAAATGCACCCACCTTAAAAGAACTGCGCATGAGCACATTAGAAAAGGGAAAAAATTACATTTTTCCAGTGAAGATTGTTCTGCGCATGTACAGAACAAAAAATCAAGATGGCGGCGCTGAGCATAGAACTGGTTCGGGCGTGTGTCCGGCCGAGTTATTATCTACTTGGCCGAACCGGGCCGAACCAGTAGGAACCCACCTCTGATGGTGACCAAAACTGGATCCCCCCCCCCACTTCCCTTCTGCCTCCCAAGGTTTTCCCTTCCATCTCCCAAGGCCTATGCCAGTGTTTCTCAACCTTGTCAACTTGAAGGTGTCTGGACTTCAACTCCCAGAATTCCCCAGCCAGCATTCGCTGGCTGGGGAATTCTGGGAGTTGAAGTCCAGACACCTTCAAGTTGACAAGGTTGAGAAACACTGGCCTATGGAGAATCTCCCTCATACAGGAAGAATAAGAAATAAAGAGGATCACTTCTTTCTAAACGACGTTCATCAGCATTTTTTTCTTTTGTAAAAAAAAAGAAGACATTTGAATTGAACAGATTGCTCTATTAAACTATGCAGTCCTGGGACGGAGGACTAGGGTGGAGGCAATGTGTGAATAGTTGCCTAGCAACCCCTGCAGCGTTCTCCCTTTTGCATCCACCAGGAAGAGGAATGTGCTGGTTGCCTAGCAACCTGCCATTCCTGCGTCTCTGCTGCAAAGATTCCCCCCACACACACATTAAAGCAGCAGAAAAGAAACTAGTACACCCACAGGCTTATTTATTTTTAAGCATTTCCCCCCTGAAAGCAGATTTACAAACTGGCAATCAGGCTGGCTGTGCAGGGTGAAGGCACATATATTGCATATATATATATATAAACTGCATGTTGTTTCTTCTCTGCAGGATTGTGGAGAGGGGGTTTTACAGCGAGAGGGATGCAGCCCACGTGGTGAAACAAATCCTGGAAGCTGTCTCCGTAAGCCATTCGAACGTTTCCTTCCTTTTTTTTCCTGGATTCCGTGTCCTTGCCTCCGTTTTTGGAGGGTAGAATTTCGGTTGCCAAGGGAACGGAAATATAAATTTTGCCACCTTTCAAAGGCACCTTTTCTGTTCGCTGGAATTTCGTAGGCAGGCACACAATCGAGGTCTCTGCGCTTTTCATGGATCTATGCAAGAGTGCCTCTCTGATGGGTGGGAGGCTTGTGGGTGTGCTTCAGTTTTTGAAGTTGTGACTTCATTTTTATCAGTGTTCAACAGGGGTGGGTTCCTGCCAGTTCTAACCTCTTCTATAGAAGAGGTTCCACAAATCTACAGTGTCGTTTTGAACCGGTTCCAGCTCCCTCCCTCTGCCCGTCCGCACCAGGCTTGCCCCGCCCGCCGCTCACTGATTGGCTGGCTCACCAATCGCCCTGCCCGCCTCTAAGAGTCCTATCTAAACTTTAAAGTCTTAAAACTGTCAAGTTTGAACACCCCCGGGGTTTTTTTCCCCTAAAGGGTTAGGGGTGTCTTGTAACAGCTTTAAGACTTCCGTGCTTCAAATGCCAGAGTTTCTGAGGCAACATTTTGGTTGCTAAGCAAGAGCATTGCTAAGTGAGTTTCACCACAGTTTACAAGTTGGCCATGCCCACCCAGTCACATGATTACCAAGCCACTCCCACCCAGTCACATGTCCAGCAAGCCACTCCCACAAATCAGGCCACACCTACAGAAGAGGTTCTAAAAAAAATTGAAACCCACCACTGGTGTTCAATTAATATTATCTTTGAAAGCTCCCCTTATCAGAGCTCTGAAATAAGCAACTTATAGGCACCAGCAGCTTCCCTACATTGGTAATAATAATAATAAATAGTGGACATTGTAGTTCAAAGCTCAAAGCTTTTATTGTCATTGTACCCCATGTACACAACGAAATTGGTGTAGCCTCTACTGGTGCAGTCCATGCAAGAATACAAGACATGAATAATGTAAAGAATAATCCTTATACAAGTAGTTAGGGGGGAAAAACAACTGGTCATAACATTTCCATATGTACATCATATTCTGTGCAACATGTATATTACTTTTTGCATATTACACTAGCTGGGGATAGCAGAATAGAGGAGAAAGAGCTGGAGAAAATCACAATATATAAAAACTTGCTGAGTAAAGTATAACAACTGGGGGAAAAGAAAACAAAAAGTCCCCCCAAAAATTGGTGCCGAAAGATAGGGAGAGATGCAAGGAAAAAAGAAGTAAAGATGAAAAAGGCAGCTGGGAGTCCTCAGAACTGTTTCTCAGCCTCAAAAGCTTTAAGATATGTGGACTTCAACTCCCAGAATTCCTCTGGTGGGGAATTCTGGGAGTTGAAGTCCACACATCTTAAAATTGCTGAGGTTAAGAATTGCTCCTCTACAGGAGGTAGAATACAATTTCTGTGAATCCTCGTCTGCGAGGGTTAGGGATGGTGCAGATCATCTGTTTATCCAACTGTCCTCAAAATATCTAAAATCTATTGACACTCTACTCATACAGTATATATACTAATGTGCACAATATTTTTATTGTAGTTGCACAGGGCAGATTGAGAGAGCAGGATCTCAAAATGCGTGGGTGAATATTTTCTCCCCTCAGTCCCTGACAACCAGCTGTCCCTTCAATAAAAACTAGAAATGCAGAATAAATTTCCCACCAGATCAAGAGTCCCTCTTCTGGCAGGTCCTGGAATTTTCTCTGACCCCATTAAAAGTGATCCTCGTTTTACAACCACTCATTCAGTGACTGTTCAAAGTTACAACGGCTCTGAAAAAAAAGTGATTTTTTTGACCTTGTCTCATAAAGTAACAGTCCTCTGTGATGGACACATGACCACAGAAATGTCTTTGGACAGCGATGGCTTTGAGAAGGAGATGAGCCCTGCCCCCTAAAGTCCACAACGACCAGCGGAGCAAAATCCGCAGGGACTCTTCCTCACACTTATGACCGTCGCTGCATCCCCACGGTCAAATGATCAAAATTTGGGTGCTTGGCAACCAGCATGCATTTATGATGATTGCAGCATCTCGGGGTCATGTGATTGCCTTTTCTGACCTTCCCAGCCAGCTGCTGAAAGGTAAAGTTAATGGGGAAAGCTGGATTCGCTTAATGACCTCATCATTCGCTTAACAGCTTCAGGAATGTGCTTAACAACTGTGGCAAAAAAAAACGGTCATAACAATTGGACACAATTTACTTAATAACCACCTTGCTTTACTGATTAGTTTGATAGAGCTTTATAGGCTAGTTTATATTATCACGAAAAAACAAAAAAAGTTGTGGTTTGATGTTAATGCTTTATTTTACCACAACAGAGGGAGTCGGAAGTCGACGCTTCCTTTTCTCAACCCTTCCTCACTTCTCTCCTCCCCCGCCCCGCCCTGTTTTGTATTTCGTATCTTATCTTATAACTCAATAGCAATAGCAATAGCAATAGCAGTAGACTTATATACCGCTTCATAGGCCTTTCAGGCCTCTCTAAGCGGTTTACAGAGAGTCAGCATATTGCCCCCAACAATCTGGGTCCTCATTTTACCCACCTCGGAAGGATGGAAGGCTGAGTCAACCCTGAGCCGGTGAGATTTGAACCGCTGACCTGCTGATCTAGCAGTAGCCTGCAGTGCTGCATTTAACCACTGCGCCACCTTGGCTCTTTTTAATAAAACATTAAATGGAATAACCACTCTGCTCAGTAAAGGAAATTCTCATCCCAATTGTGGTTGTAAATCGAGGGCTATCTGTGAACAGTTTTGCTCCGTGTTAAAGCTAGCGCACCCAATCTAGGAGAATACTTGGCTGTATAATTTCCCCTGGGATTTGGCTGCAACTGAGTGGCTGTCTTGGAAAATTACTACGGGTGATTTCCAATCTAGTTTGCCCCCAGCACACACCCAGTCGATCTCTACGTTCGGATCAAAGTGAGCGCGTGCGCGCTCAGTTCAGTGAGCCAAAATAGAGCTTGAGGGTTATTTATAAAACATCGACAAAGATTTTTTTAAAAAAAAATTAACTGGCAAAAGATAAAATGCAGGCAAATCAGCGAGCGTGAGAGAGAGATGAACAAGGACTGACCTCAAAATAAATTGAAATTTCCTGAGCCAGTGGTAATAGTCCTGGGGGTAATTAATGTGGAGAGTAATGGATTGGCCTATGGCTATTTCAGCCCTGACTCTTTCACGTACATCACTGCAGTAGAATCGAGATGGAAAGTAGGACATCAGGTGATCCTTTCTCTATTTTGCACCATGAAAGAAAATATTTGATGGACGGCAGTGACAGATCCAGTGTGCCACAGGCAAACTCTTTCTAGGCTAAAGAACAGATGGAGAAATTGGAATAGAAAAGAAATACTAGGGCAGATTCAAAATCACACTACACCACTTATTTGGATTAACCGTGATTTGAAATATCATGATATATACAAGTACAGGAAGTCCTCGACGTACAACAGTTCATTTAGTTGGCCGTTCAAAGTTACAACGGCACTGAAAAAAGCGAGTTATAAAAGTGAGCATTTCACACTTTACGACCGTTGCAGCATCCCCCATGATCAAATTTCAGATGCTTGGCAAGGGGTTCGTTCATATTTATGAAGGTTGCAGTGTCCTTAGGTCATGTGATCACCTTTTGCGACCTTCTGACAAGCAAAGTGAGTGGGGAATCCAGATTCACTTAACAACCATGTTACTAAATTAATAGATGCAGTGTTTCACTTAACAACAAGAGCCAAGGTGGCGCAGTGGTTAAATGCAGCACTGCAGGCTACTGCTAGATCAGCAGGTCAGCGGTTCAAATCTCACCGGCTCAGGGTTGACTCAGCCTTCCATCCTTCCAAGGTGGGTAAAATGAGGACCCAGATTGTTGGGGGCAATATGCTGACTCTCTGTAAACCGCTTAGAGAGGCCTGAAAGGCCTATGAAGCGGTATATAAGTCTACTGCTATTGCTATTAAAAAAAAAAAAACTGTGGCACGAAAAATCTTAAAAGGGGGCAAATTAGGTGAACAAATGTTTTACTTAGGGCTCAATTGTGGTCGTAACTTGAAGAGTACCTGTAGTCCTCCAGTTATGACCAGGTGCTTAGTGACTCTTGATATTATAACAGATCATTGCAACTTATAGTTCTGATGGCCAGGGCCCCACCTCTACAGTCTCATGACCATAATTCAGATGCTCACTAACCATTCTCCATTTATAGCCCACAATCAAATGGCCTCCATTTGCAATGTATTTGCCAGACACAGGGATTTGCTACTGATTTTTGACAAAACACCAGGGAACAATGGGCTTGCTTAACGACTGCGGCGTTTGCTTTACAAGTGCTACAAACCAAGTTGTAAAATCATGTTGGTGATATGGGTGACCCATTTTCCAACTGTCATGATTTATGATCCTAATGGGCAGCCTCCATTACAGTCATAAATCAAAGGTTACATGTACAGTGTTGTTTAAGTCTAATTACAACAATTAATCCACAACTTACAACCACAGTTTAACCCAAAATTTCTTTTTTTTTTTGCATATAGTTTTTTATTTTATTTTCCAGTAATAAACATAACATAATTTGTGGATGTTGCATTGACTGTGTCAAATCTTTTTTGGACAACATTAACAATAATAATACAAATAGTATGCGAAATTCTTCCAACTTCGACAATATTTATCTCATTTCATATTTCTTTTACATTTCCCCATTTATTCATTTAAACATAAATAACATTTGTTTGTGCCCTATATTTGTTAGGCAGCCTCCATTACAGTCACAAATCAAAGGTTACCTGTACAGTGTTGTTTAAGTCTAATTACAACAAGTAGTCCTCGGCTTACGACCACAGTTTAACCCAAAATTTCTGTTGCTAATCGAGATAGTCGTCAAGTGAGTTTTGCCCCTTTTTACGACTTTTCTTGCCACGGTTGTTAAGCGAAGTGCTCGGTTGTTAAGTTAGTAACATGGTTGTTAAGTGAATCTGGATTCCCCAGTGACTTGCTCGTGAGAAGGTTGCAAAAAGTGATCACTGCAACTGACAGAAATACCCGCCAGTTGCCAAGCATTTAAATTTTGATCAGGCGACCATGGGGATGCAGTCACAGTTGTGAGTGTGAAAAACAGTCCTAAGTCCTTTTTTTCAGTGATGTCGTAACTTTGAATGGTCACTAAACGAATGGTTGAAAGTCGAGGACTATCTCTAAGTTGTTTAACCTGACAAACAGATGAACCAACCAAGTTTATAGCTTCTTCACCCTGTGTGTAAAAGTACTTGAGCTTTTTGAATGTGGAAGCTGCCAGCCACGGAGGTTGGAGGCAGTGGTGGGTTTCAAATTTTTTTACAACCTCTTCTGTAGGTGTGGCCCGCTTTGTGGGAGTGGCTTGCCGGCCATGTGACCAAGTGGGAGTGGCTTGCCAGCTATGTGACTGGGTGGGAGGTGGCTTGTCAGTCATGTGACTGTGTGGGTGTGGCAGTGGTGGGTTTCAAAAAATTTTCGAACCTACTCTGTGGGTGTGGCCTCCTTTGTGGGAGTGGCTTGCCAGCCATGTGACCTGGTGGGAGTGGCTTGCCAGCCATGTGTTTTCTTTCTTTCTCTCTCTCTCTCTCTCTCTCTCTCTCTCTCTCTCTCTCTCTCTCTCTTTCCTTCCTTTTGTCTCTCTGTCCCTTTTTCCTTTTTTTCTTTCATCTCTCTCTCACTTTTTCTTTCTTTTTTTTAATTTCTTTCTTCCTTTCTTTCTCTTTCTCTTTCTCTTTCTCTCTCTGTGTGAGTCAGTCTGTCTGTCTGTCTGTCTGTCTGTCTGTCTGTGTGTCAGTGGTGGGTTTCAAAAATTTTTGGAACCTCTTCTGTAGGTGTGGCCTGCTTTCTGGTGGAACCTCTTCTAACCGGTTCGGTAGATTTGACGAACCGGTTCTACCGAACTGGTGCGAACTGGTAGGAACCCACCTCTGGGGTGTGGCCAACTTGTAAAATGTGGTGAAACTCACTTAGCAACCCTCTTGCTCAGCAACCAAAATGTTGGCTCAGGAACTCTGGCATTGAAGCGCGCAAGTCTTAAAGCTGTCACGTTACAAGACCCTCGCGCCCCTAACCCTTTAGAAAAAAAAAACCCAGGGGTGTTCAAACTTGACAGCTTTAAGACTTTAAGGTTTAGATAGGATTCTTAGAGGCGGGCGGGGCAATTGGTGAGCCAGCCAATCAGTGGGCGGTGGGCGGGGCAAGAGTGATGCGGACGGGCGGAGAGAGCTGGAACCGGTTCTAAACGGCAGGGTAGATTTGTGGAACCTCTTCTATAGAAGAGGTTAGAACTGGCAGGAACCCACCCCTGGTTGGAGGGAATAATTTACAAGCGGGGAGAAGGTGGCTGGTTTCACCTTGCAAATCATACGTTAATCTTGGTTTGCAGTGACACCCCCTTAAAGGACGTTCTTACTCGCTCTTAACAGTGTCATTCTATTCAGCACGAGTTTCATAAATAACATTCCCGAATCCTTTGAAATGCAGAAATTGAAATTTGGTATTCAGCCCCCTCCTGCCCGGCCCCTGAGGAATTGTTCCCCGAAGAGAAGCTGGGCTTAAAAAACAGGACAAGCAGGCAAAGAAATGGCAGCGTGCAGTTGGCATTAAGCTCTTTCCTGCGGTCTAAATTTCAGCACGGCATAAAAGAATCAGAAGAAATCTATAACTCTTGGAGGGAATATTAGTAGGCCACTGTTTCTCGGGACTAAAGGTCAGAGAAGATGGTTTCCTAGGCAACCAGGGGTATTAAAATATGAGAGGAATTCATATATCAAAAGTGGTCCATTTGTGCAAAAGGGAGAATTTGGCTCCGTCACTTTGGGATATGAAAGAAATGCTATCAAACGGGCAGAGATCTTAATAGCTGAATGAATGAAAAGAACAATTGGGATTTTTTTTCAATGCAAAGTCTGACTTTGGCCACTTTAAGACCTGGGGACTCTCAACTCCCAGAATCCCCCAGCCAGCCAAACAACACTACTGAGCATTGTGCTTTTGCTGTGCTTAAACCTCTGAAATAATATTTATTCAGAATTATTCGGAAATAATCCAACAAAGTCTCCCTGCCGTTTTTAAGCAGAAGCAGCTTCTTTGCACTTTCTGCCTATCATTGCAATAGAGAGAGAATATAATTTCTTCCTATAATTTGTTCTTGGGCCTATAATTGTGCGTAATTCGTTCACAGCATGAGTGAAGAATTACCTATCATTTGGTCAGTTTGTGGTTTCTATGTAATCTGTGAATATACTATATTATATGTGCCTTGATTACTGTTTGGGGAGAAAACAATAAAATAAAAAGAAATTAGCAATTGAAGTAAATATTATGCTCGAGAACACTTAAAGACTTTTATTTGAATATCTGAATAATTCAAAAACAAGGCTATAACTACCCTGCCCAGAAAGCAGATAGAGTTGATGCAAGCTTATAAAAATTTAGAACAGAACTAAACAGAACATTGTCAAAGTTGGAAGGGACCTTGAAGGTCTTCTAGTCCAACCCCCTTCTCAAGCAGGAAACCCTCTATAATAAAGATACCAAATAATGGTACACTAGTCTTGAAAAGCCTAGTGGCAGTCCTCGAGTTACAACAGTTCATTTAGTGACCATTCAAAATTACAACAGCACTGAAAAAAAAGTGACTTATGGCCATTTTTTTCAAAGTTATAACCTTTGTAGCATCCCCATGGTCACCTGATTCAAAATTCAGATGCTTGGCAACTAGTTCATATTTATGACAGTCGCAGTGTCCAGGGTGATCCCTTTTGCGACCTTCTGACAAGCAAAGTCAATGGGGATGCCCGATTCACTTAACAACCGAGTTACTAACATCAACTACAGTGATTTACTTAACAACTGTGGCAAGCAAGATCGCAATATAACAGGACAGAAATCACAAATGTCTCTGTTAACAACAGAAAATTTGGGCTCAATTGTGGTCGTACGTCGAGGACTACCTGTAAAACCTTGTCAGTTTATATTGGAATGCTAGTCCTTGACTTATGATGATTCATTTAACAACCATTCAAAGTTATGAGGGTACTGAAAAAACTCTTAGGACCGATTCTCTCACTTTACGATCATTGCAACATCCCTGCAGTCACATGATTGAAATGTGGGCGCCTGGCAACTGGCATCCATTTATGACGGCTGCAGTGGCCTAGGGCCACATGATGGCCGTTTGTAACCTTCCCAAAGGCTCCTGGGAAGATTAGTCAAGGGGGGAAGCTGGATTCCTTTAAAGACCATGACAAAAAAAGATAGTAAAATTGGGCAACAGCCACGTTGTTTAGCAACAGATGTTCCGATCCCAATTGTGGTAATACGTTGAGGCCTACCTGCATTACTAAGAGCCGAGGTGGCGCAGTGGTTAGGGTGCAGTACTGCAGGCCACTTTAGCTGACTGTTATCTGCAGTTCAGCGGTTCTAATCTCACCGGCTCAAGGTTGACTCAGCCTTCCATCCTTCCGAGGTGGGTGAAATGAGGACCCAGACTGTGGGGGCGATATGCTGACTCTGTAAACCGCTTAGAAAGGGCTGAAAGCCCTATGAAGCGGTATATAAGTCTAACTGCTATTGCTATTACTATAAGTAGTCCTTGACTTACATCCACAATTGAGACCAACATTTCTGTTGTTGAGTGAATTTTGCCCCATTTTACAATCTTTTTTTACCTCGGTTGTTAAGTGAACCACTGCAGTTGATAAGTTAGTAAACCAGTTGTCAAGTGAATTTGGCTTCCCCATTGACTTTGTTTGTCAGAAGGTCGCAAAAGGGGATCACATGACCCTGGAATATTGCGACGGTCATAAATAGGAACTGGTTGCCAAGCATCTGAATTTTGATCACATGCTCATGGAGATGCTGCAAAGGTCGTAACAATGAAAAAGGGTCATAAGTCACTTTTCCCCCACTTTTTTGCCATTGTAACTTTGCACATTCACTATTGTAAGTCAAGGACTGCCTATACATGATGATTTAAGTGGTGGTACAAAAATGCCACAAGTTGGAAAAAATTGAAATGCCATCAAATGTCACCTAACGTTACTTTGTCATTTGAGGTGGCCAATAACTTCATTAAATCTATATATGTAAAAGCCAAATACCACTCACTCATCACAAAATCTCCAGAACCATAAAGCCTACAAACTTGAAATTTGACACGTCTGTTCCTCTTGGCTTCTAGCTGCTCGCTAAGAAAGGATTTTTCAAAATGACCATTAGATTATTAGTATTTCCTATACAGTAATTAACACGCTCTGATGGTAAGGAGTTCTACTCCCCCTCCCCACCTGAAAAAACCTCTGTTCCAACTGCCAGTTGCTTCACATTCTGTTACCTCAGTTCAAACTGGCAGATGTTGCACTCCTTCACTCAGGAGCAGCCTGGGGCTCCTTACAGTACTAAATGTCACTACCTCACCACAACGTCTACGCCTTCCACCTATGGAACTGCTACAAGACACAAGGCAGCTGGTGCAATATTCCCTTATGTGTTTCAATCACCGACCACCACTGAGCTAACAGATTGAACCGTATTTCTCCTGCATTGCCCAATCACATGGTTTCATTGTGAAGCAAGAGGATCGAGCTAGAACTTTAAATAAATAAGAAATAATTCATTGGCTTGTGTCAAAGGAATCCATTTTGACAGCATATAGAGATAAGGGACTTTTTACTACAGAAATATTGTGTGATTGTGTCTTTTAGTATCTGCATTCAAATGGAGTCGTTCACCGTGACCTCAAACCAGAAAACCTTCTCTACGCAGATCTCTCCCCCGATGCTGCGCTCAAAATTGGTATGTGTGGGATGAAGTAAACAGAAAGTATTATATAGTGAAATTCTTTTAACAGACTAATGGTGGGAGAGCGGTATCCATTGTTTGCAAATATCCACTAGGTAGAAAAATGCACCATTATGGCAATTAACATCAATTGTGTGATGATGTCGGTTTGCAGGCGTTGCAAATTATGTCCTTTGCGTCAATTCACGTCATCTGACGTAAATTGATAAAAAGGATATGAATCATCTTAGAAATTTGATCCAAAGTGAGAAAAAAAAAAGAATTTATTATACCTTTTGTAAGAGGTTACCTAATGTGACATTTGTATAAATTTACATGGTTTGCATTATAATGTCATTATGCAGCTTACACAAATGGCAGGATTTTGAATTTAACAGAATTTTGGGAGAAATGGGTGTTCTTTCCATCAGATTATACCTTAAATTATGGGTTGACTAATTTAACAACACTCACACAGAACCACAATGACTTGTAACAATTTGTTTATTGGCTGTTCAGAGTTACATCACTGAAAAAGTGACTTATGATAGTTTTTCACACTTACAACCATTACATCATCGCCAGGGTCATGTGATCAAAATTCAGATGCTTGGCAATTGACCGATATTTATGATGGCTGCAGTGTCCAAGGGTCATGTGATCACCTTTTGCAACTTCTGACAAACCAAGTTAGTGGGGAAGCCAGATTCACTTAACAACTGTGGCAAGAAAAGTCGTAAAATGGGGCAAAACTCACTGAACAAATGTCTCACTTAGCAACAGAAATTTGGGGCTCAATTGTGGTCATAAGTCAAGTACATCCTATATTAGAATTATTGTTTTAACAATAATTTCTGTTCTAAGCAGAATGACACAGCTTACACTGTGTCACTTTCCTTACAGATGACACTTTCCTTACAGATAATTTTGTTCATTACTATAGCCCATAACAGAATATCAGTAGCGTTCTGCATGATTCTGTTAATTACTATGATTTTAAGGTATAGGAATAATTACTCTAGTGAGGACCAGAGGGCTAAATCCCAACTGAGTCTCAAGGGGTGGGAGTTGGCTTAAGAATCAATCCTAATTGATCTAAAATTCATCCCCCATTTGGTGCTCTCTCAGCTTGGTGGTTTTCTTCCAGACATTTCATTACTCAACGAGGTAACACCATCAGCCTTGATGATGTTCCCTAGTTGGGTAATGAAACGTCTGCAGGAAAACAATTAAGCTCAGGAAGCATGAAAGAGAGAGCACCAAGGACTCCATAGCTGAATCCTGAACTCCAAATATTCTCTTCTCTTGGAGTTCCAGATTCTTATTTGGTTGGTTTTCTTACGCTGATGGCATTGTCTTGTCATTCACTGGGTAATGAAATGTGAAAAACATCAACCAGGCTAAGAGAACACCAAGGGGTCCACAGTTCAACCCTGAGCTACTGATAAGGTAGAGTCCTTGATTTGTGACCACAATTGGGATCGGACACTCCGTCCCTCAGCAAGGAGGTTTAGATAGTTTAGCAATTGATTTTTATGACCTTTTTTTGGTTCCACCACAAAACCGCGGTAGACTAAAGCGCGCTCGACAAAAGCGCGTACCTGACATCATCATAGCGCGACGAAAACATCACGCTGTGAGCGGTAAAGTTAAAATTAACCCGAAAACCTTACCCTAACCCCCCCAAACCTAACCCTAAACCTAACCCTAAACCTAACCCTTAACCTAACCCTTAACCTAACCCTAAACCTAACCCTAACCCTTAACCTAACCCTAAACCTAACCCTAACCCTAACCCTTAACCTAACCCTAACCCTAACCCTAAACTTAACCCTTACCTTTACGTGAATCGGCTTGCTTTAAAAACGCTTTTTAAAATCTCCGCGGTCGTATTTGTCGCGCTGCTGATGACGTCAGGTACGCGCTTTAATCGGGCGCGCTTTAGTGGACCGCGGTTTTGTCGTGCCACGCTTTTTTCCACGATTCTTAAGCGAACCACTGAAGTTGTTGAATGAATCCCATGTCCATTAAGCGAATGGCTTCGCACATTGGCTTCCCTTATTGGAAGCCCGCTGGGAAGTTTGCAAATGGCGGCCACATGATCTCGGGAGTAAATATATGCTGGTTACCAAGCACCCAAACTGGATGCTGTGACAGTTATAAGTGAGAGATCCAGTCGTAAATGACTTTTTTTTCAATGCTCTTCAACATCCAAGTGAACAGAGATTAACACCAAGATTAACATCAGAGAACAATAGAGAAATAAACAGGACCCCAAATCAAGGAACTGCCCAACAAGCTAACAGTAAACAGCCCAACCAAAGACCACCACTCTCACCAACTCCTGACTGGACAAGCCACTAATATCAGGGTTCCAAGTAAGACCCCCCCCCCCAACAAAAAAAGACTCCGAGGCTTGAGATTCCTCAAAGTTCCATTTTATTGGCGATGTCATATTGGCACATCTGGGAAAACCCGAATCTGAAAGTTTCCAGGTTTTCCCCACCCGAAAGAAAGTTCCAGTCCTTGTCCAGCACCCACATGTCCATCACATGGCCCAATCAGGCACCATCCAAAACTGGAGACGCCTCCCATCGCAGCTGCAGGGCAAGGTGTCCTTGACTCTCTGAGAAAAGAATGTTATTTTGACTATATCTCACCCATACTCCATATAATCCCCCCTCCCATTGTTCCACAGTAGAAAATATGGCAAGCCTGAAGGCCCAGTGTAAAAGATGGCTTCCAGGTCTGACAACTACATTATAAAATGAGAGCAAACCCCACTCCCTACAATCACTGATGATGTTACCTAGCTTGGTAATGAAACGTCTGCAAGAAAGCAACCAAGCTCAGACAGTTGCAAGGATCACACAAGTTTAATCCTGAGCTACCACCATCTGACGGCTGTGACCAGGGGGGCATTTGCCCAGGTTCGCCTGGTGCGCCAGTTGCGACCCTACCTGAACCGGGAGGCTCTCACAACAGTCACTCGGGCCCTTGTGACCTCTAGGCTGGAATACTGCAACGTGCTCTACATGGGACTGCCCTTGAAGAGCACCCGGCGACTTCAGCTAGTCCAGAATGCGGCCGCGCGAGTGATCGTGGGTGCACCTCGGTTCACCCACATAACACCTATCCTCCGCGAGCTGCACTGGCTACCTGTTGATCTCCGGGTGCGCTTCAAGGTGCTACTTACCACCCATAAAGCCCTTCATGGTAGTGGATCTGCGTACTTGAGAGACCGCCTCCTGCCAATTACCTCCTTGCGACCTATTAGATCGCACAGATTAGGCCTCCTCCGAGTTCCATCCGCCAGTCAGTGTCGACTGGCAACTACACGGAGGAGAGCCTTTTCAGTAGTAGCTCCGACCCTTTGGAACGATCTCCCCGTGGAGATTCGTACCCTCACCACCGCCCAGACCTTCCGCACAGCCCTCAAGACCTGGCTATCCCGTCAGGCCTGGGGATAAAGATCGTAATCCGTCCCCACCCGAATGATGAATGTTGTGTACTATTTTTACTATGTATTGTTTTATGTCTTACTGTCTTGTACTCCCCTCCCTATATATTGTAAGCCGCCCTGAGTCCCCTCAGGGAAAAGGGCGGCCTATAAATAATAAAACCATAAACCATAAACCATACAAATATTCTCTTTCACACATAACCACCTCTGTTTTCTTCCAGGTGATTTCGGTTTATCTAAAATTGTGGATGAGCAAGATACAATGAAAACCGTATGTGGCACACCAGGATACTGTGGTGAGTATGTGATGGAAAGCAATGGGGAACTCTATCCAGGTTAAGGAGGTAGGGGTGCAAGAGGAAGGGGAGTTCATTCGTTACTCTGGGCCCTATTTCTAAGAAGAAAGTGCCCAGCTTTATAAGCAATTGTGCTCTTTAAGAAAACATCTTTTGCAGGAGTATTATATCTGGGGTGTGAAAATCCAGATGTCCAGTAGATGCCAGCAAAATGTTAGCCTTTCTTTCTCTCTACTGCTTCCTAGTGGTCATGTAAAGATTTACAACTGAGATCTGGTGTTTTTTTCAGATTACCAACCAGTATTATTCCACCTAAAATCTGCTTCTTGTTACTGTTCCCAAACCAGTGTGTAAACTGTAAATGATAGACAGTGTCATCTGATTCAGACATTATTTCATTCTATAAAGCAGTGTTTCTCAACATCAGCAATTTTAAGAAGGGTGAACTTCAACTCCCAGCCTACATGTTGAATTCTGGGAGTTGAAGTCCACCCATCTTAAAGTTTCTGAGGCGGAGAAATCCTGCTATAAAGTATTTCATTTTATCTCTTGTTGCCTTTTTAACCCTGGACCATACTTAATAATTGTTCTGTCAAATTTTCCCTAGAGGAAACCCTCTTTATCCTTTTAAAAACTAAAGCAAACCTTTCTAATCTTTAATAAGGTAACATTCAGGGGTGGTATTTAGCCGGTTCGGACCGGTTCTCCAAAACCGGTAGTGGAAATGGCCGGTGGGCCCACCCCACCTCTATGCTATTTAGGCACGTTTTCAAGCCGTGCACATCCGTGCAAGCCATGCGTGCGATCAAAGCGCATGTATCGAAGGCTGAGCGCATGGTGTGGACGGGGCGCATGCAAGTGAGCGAAGCGAGCATGAGCACATGCTCACGTTTGCGAACTGGTAGGGAAAGTAAGTGAATACCACTCCTGGTAGCATTCCTGTATTGGGTTACCAGGTCTCTTTTTACACAAAGAAAGATATGGATATTCTGCTTCCAAGCACCCATTACAGAAAGATGGTGATAATATCCTGTTTCTTATGGAATGTTTAATTTAGCTTTACCCGCTGATCTTCTGAATACCACCTAGCTCTCCATAGGAACTTCATTTCATAGAAGATACCTTTCCCTTCATCAGTTTGTGTGTGCATGTGTGTGTGTGTGTGTGTCTTTGAGTCAATGTTGACTCCAGTGGTGGGTTTCAAAAATTGTTTGAGCCTACTCTGTGGGTGTGGCCTCCTTTGTGGGAGTGGCTTGCCACCCATGTGACCGGATGGGAGTGGCTTGCAGCCCATGTGACCGGATATGAAGATGCCGATCACACTTGTCAGAACCACCTTAAACTACCTCACACACAGCCCTGGCATGCATAAGAATATGATGTAAACGTGTTTTTTAAAAGGCATCTTTGGTTTGCGTTGAAACAACTTCAACACACGCAATGTTCTGATTGCACCACAAACGCAGTAGTCATCCTTACCTTTCACAGAGGCAATGAGTTTTATAAATATGAGCATGATAGTGTAGAATCATCATATCCAAGGACCAGTGGTGGGTTTCAAAAAATTTTGGAAGCTCTTCTGTAGGTGTGGCCTGCTTTCCGGGTCCACTGGTGGAACCTCTTCTAACCGGTTCGGTAGATTTGACGAACCGGTTCTACCGAATAGGTGCGAAATGGTAGGAACCCACCTCTGGTTGACTCCAACCAACCAGTAGGGCTAATCCCTTAAATTTCTTGGCAGCATTTTCAAAAGTGGTTCCCGCTTCTTCTTTCTGCTAGGGAGAGGGACTGGCCCAAAGTCACCCAAAGCTGTCTTCCTGCCTAAGGCAGAAGTAGAACTCGTGGTCTCCCAGTTTATGGCCTGATGCCTTAACCACTACACCAAACTGGCTGCCTCATCTATTCACAAACATTGAGTTCTCAAGAGCCAGGATTTATTGGTGA
The DNA here is from genome assembly GCF_051295495.1 of Thamnophis sirtalis. Lineage (NCBI taxonomy): Eukaryota > Metazoa > Chordata > Lepidosauria > Squamata > Natricidae > Thamnophis > Thamnophis sirtalis. The sequence goes on along the minus strand of NW_028261381.1, from coordinate 170,093,154 downwards.
AGCTATTGGACCAGAAATGGGGAAACCCAGGTTCACAGAGGACTTTGAGCTAAGCCCACCCTCTCAGCCCAAGAGCTAAGGTGTTGAGGTAATGATGAAAGTGGTGGACTAGTAATGGGGAGACCCAGGTTCTAGGGCTCCCTCAGCATGGGAGCCCGTTTTTGCTGGCAGAGCACTCAGGCCACCAGGCGCCCTCCACACGAGTGACATCAATCTGGCCACGCCCCCCCCCCTCCCGAGGTCAAACACAACTCTGATACGGCCCTCAATGAAATCGAGTTTGACACCCCCGCCATGGTTAAACGAGATAATGGCTGCCTGGCCTAAAGAATCTGACTTACCTTTAAGGCAACCACTAGATGGCAACAGAGAGAGTTTTATGGAGCTTTACTACCATCTAGCGGTCATCTGGTTTTAGCACCCTCATTTTGCCACCTATCTATCTTGACTCAAATAAGAAGGCTTTTGGGCAGATAATTTGGGCTACGGGTATCTTTAGGCTTTCTCCATTCTGTTTCAAAGGGCCATCAGGGAAGAATGGGCAAATAACAACATGCCACTCTCTTCTCCTTCCCCATGAGTGTGCAAAAGTGGAAGTGATAGCAAGTGTCAGGTTGGGAAACATCCAAGAAAATTGCCCATCATCCATGAAGGAGTGTGAGTTTTCACCGGTTATGCTTAGGAGAATGAGCAGGGAAGAGAGTCATAGCAGGAGGGGGCGGAAGGGTGGAAATGGAAGCCAAGATATGTCTGCCAACTTCTCTCTCTCTCTCTCTCTCTTTCTTTCTCTCTCAATTCTGTCTTTTGTTTATTTTTCAAATGCCTTCAGCACCCGAAATTCTCCACGGCTCACCATATGGCCCTGAAGTGGATATGTGGTCTGTGGGCGTCATAACATACATTTTGTGAGTAATGCTAAAATACTTTGACACAAAACTCCTGTCGTTGTGAATTGCTCACTCACACTGTTCCTTTCAAACGTGGCCCAGCAAGCAAGCATGATGTGAAATATGCCGCGTCTTATTCTGGTTTCTTTTTGTTTTATTTTGTTTTTTAGAGGAGGGGGTGAGTCTCACTCAGCCATAATTTCTGCTGTTCTCTGCTTTCAACTTAAAAATAAATTAGATCCATTCAGCCACCATCTCTTTACCTCCCACTCTCTCTTGTTTATTTCTCTCTCCAAATAAAATCACAACATTTTTCTGACTCCCCCACCACCACACTCACACACAAACACACTCACAGGCATGCTGTATTCTTTTTTATTTGCTTTCAGTGTATTATAAAAGAAAAAGGAACATGCAAAAATGTAAATATAAGATACGATATTTTTCGGAGTATAAGACACACCTTTTGTCCTCAAAAAAGAGGCTGAAAATCTGGGTGCGTCTTATACATCGAATACAGCATTTTTTTGCCTCCTGAATCCCTGCCCCTTCACAAAAATGGCCGTGCTCCCAGAGTTCTCCTGGAGGTTGGGAGGACAGAAATGAGCAAAAAATGGGCCGTTTTTTGCCCCACCAGCCCCCAGCAGCACTCTATAAGCAACCATAAGGCTATGCATGCAATTTTTTGGGTGAAAAATGGCCCTGTTTTTGCAAAAAACTGGCTGTTTTTTGCTCATTCCCCCCCCACCTCGTAGCACTCTGCAAGCCCCCCCCCCCCAGGCTATTCATGCCTTTTATTTGAAAAAAAAACAGGCCCGTTTTTGTGCAAAACGGGCCGTTTTGGGGAGGTTTGTAGAGTGCAAAAACTTTTTTTTTCCTTTCGGACAGCTCTTTAGTTAGAGTGGTTGATGAGAATTACATTGATCAAGTTCTGTGCCAGCAGAAACAAAGTTTTAGGTGCTATAGCTTGTCAGCTATTTCCTTCTCCAGCACATGGATAAATACACCTGGAAATATCTACCTACCTACCTATTCTCTCTCTCTCTCTCTCTCTCTCCCTACCTACCTACTGTATTTCTCTCTCTCTATCCCTCTATCTACCTACCTACCTACTCTCTCTCTCCCTACCTACCTACTGTATTTCTCTCTCTCCCCCCCTCTCTATCCTTTTATCTACATACCTACTTTTAAAAAAAAAAAAGCCTCTTCAAAACCTTGGTGCGTCTTATACTCCAATGCATCTTATACTCTGAAAAATACAGTAAGTATAAAAGTGTAAAAGAGCCAAGGTGGCACATTGGTTAGAGTGCAGTACTATTTTAGGCTATTTCGGTTGACTGCTAGCTGCAGTTCGGCAGTTCAAATCTAACCGACTCAAGGTTGACTCAGCCTTCCATCCTTTTGAGGTGGGTAAAATGAGGACCCGGATTGTTGGGGGCAAGAAGCTGACTCTGTAAACCGCTTAGAGAGGGCCGTAAAGCACTGTAAAGCAGTATGTAAGTCTAAGTGCCATTGCTATTACGATAAGAATATCAAGAGATTGGTTGTTTCAGATCAAAGGTTGTTTTGGTAAAAAAACATCCTTACTTGTCCACAAAGCTTCAAAAGGAGTACAAGTACCGTAATCCTCAACTTACAACCATTTGTTTAGTGACTGTTTAAAGTTAACAACAGCACTGAAAACAAGTGACTTACGATCGTTGCAGCATCCCAATTGATCATGTGATCAGAATTCAGGCACTTGGCAACTGACATGTACTTCTGACAGTTGCAGTGTCCCCCAGTCGTGTGATCACCATTTGTAACCTTTCCAAGCTGGCTTCTAACCAGCAAAGTCCATGGGGGAAGCCAGATTCGCTGAACGACTGTATGATTTGCTTAACGCTTGGAGTGATTCACATAACAACTGTGGCGGGGGAAAAAAAGACTTTGTAAAGTGGAGCACAACTCACTTAACCCCTGCCTTGTTGAGCAACAGAAATGTTGGGTTCCATTGTGGTCATAAGTCGAGGACTAACTATATACCAGCGGTGTAATTCTCTGAAGTATGCCACCGGTTCGAGGAGTCTGCTACCGAGTGCACGCTTTGTGCCCATGCATGCCTCAGGTGTGCCCACGCAGCACTAAAAAAAGAACATTTTGAAGCCTTCCGAGGCTAAGGTAAGTAGAACTGCCCGGGGGGGGGGGGGGGAATCCACTGTGCCACACAATATAGATTAGCTAGAAAGCAGGAAATCCAACGATTCTAGCTAATATAAATTGCGTGTCATAGCTGATCATCACCCAACTGATCGTCGGAAATACCGGTTCACCCAAACCGGTAGCATTTTTTACTACCGGTTCAGGTAAATTGGTCCGAACTGGTAGCATTTTAGCCCCGCTATACACACTCTCTTTCCTTAAGCTGCCCTGCACACAGCAAATATGGACACCCCCACCTGCTGGCAGATTGGCAATACGATTTTATGCCACACTGTTTTTGCCAGCAGAAAGACTGATGAAGTGCCCGGAGCCATGGAGAACATCCTCACATCATAACTGCTGCATGAGGCTAATAAATCTGTTTCTAACAGGTTTCTAGTTAAAGTGTTGTTGTTTTTAATCTATAAAACTGTGGTTGGCTTGGTACTGAGATGCCCTAAGGGTCACCTCCTTCGGCTAAGAATCGATAGCCCAATAAGAACATTTCTGGAAAAATGCTGTGTGGTTCTCCAGTGCCGTGAAGTTAGGGGCATTGAGGCCAGCAGGAAATGTTTCTCAGTAATGAGAAGCTAGATTAACCTCTGTCTCATTTCGGAAGCATATTAAATCAAAGCTCTTCCAGAAGTCTTTTAAAATGTAGCTTATTGAAGGAACGCCTGTCTGTCTTTATGTTATTGGGAGTTATCATTTTTTTGTAATTCGGTTATCGTGGATCACTCGTGTGTCTATATTTTGACTTCTACTTTGCTGAGAGTTGTTTAATCGGTTCCACCACAAAACCGCGCTCGACTAAAGCGCGCCCAACTAAACCGCGCCGCTGACATCATCAACAGAGCGACAAAAGCGCGGAGACAGAAGCACGCTGCAAACCCTAAACCTAAAATTAACCCCGAAACCTAAACCTAACCCCCCTAAACCTAATCCTAAACCTAACCCTAAACCTAACCCTTAACCTAACCCTAAACCTAACCCTAAACCTAACCCTTAACCTAACCCTAAACCTAAACCTAAACCTAAACCTAACCCTAACCCTTAACCTAACCCTTAACCTAACCCTAAACCTAACCCTAAACCTAATCCTAACCCTTAACCTAACCCTAAACCTAAACCTAAACCTAACCCTAACCCTAAACCTAAACCTAATCCTAACCCTTAACCTAACCCTTAACCTAACCCTAACCCTAAACCTAAACCTAACCCTAACCCTTAACCTAACCCTAAACCTAACCGTAAACCTAAACCTAATCCTAACCCTTAACCTAATCCTAAACCTAACCCTAACCCTTAACCTAACCCTAAACCTAACCCTAAACCTAACCCTAAACCTAACCCTAAACCTAACCCTTACCTTAAGTTGAATCGGCTTGCTTTCAAAGCGCTATTTAAAGCGTCCTTCTTTCTCCGCGCTGGCTGTTGTCGCTCTGTTGATGACGTCAGTGACATGGTTTAATCGGGCGCGGCTTAGTCGAGCGCGGTTTTGACAGGTCACGGTTTAATCACAGTCCCATCGGCTAAAACACAAACAAACCCTTAACACTGTAAAGTGGTCCTCATTTAATGACCATTTGAAGTTACAATGGCACTAAAAAAAGTGACTTATGACCATTTTTTAAAAAAGAAAATTATTTTATTCTGATTCAAACATCATCTTCCAGGAAACAGTGTCGTCTGAATACAAATATTTTGTGCAAATATTTTATACAATAACAATTAAAATTTACAGCCATATCTATTCTTAACTTAATACTAATATATACCATACCTAATACTATAACAATCCTCTTCTTCACTTATTTAACTTTGTTAAAAGCATTTTCTCTGTTTCACTCCTCTGCTTTTTTCCACTTTTCATATTTATGCTCTAACCATTGATAAAATAATCTCCATATGTTTTAATAATCAGATTGTTGCTTCTCTTTAATTTCAAGTGTTAACCTATTCATTTCTGCACATTCTAATATTTTCCTAATCACATTCTTCATCCATAGGGATATCTTCATTTTTTCCAACTTTGTGCAAATACAATCCTTACATTACCATTTTCCACAGTTGCGACCTTTGCGGCATCCCCACGGTCGCATGATCCAAATTCAGATGCTTGGCAACTGTTTCCCACTTACGACCGTTGTTATATCCCAAGGTCATGTGACCCCCCCTTTTGTGACCTTCTGGCCAGCAAAGTCAATGGGGAAGACAGGTTCACTTAACAACCGGATTACTAGCTGATCAACTTAACAACCGAGGCAAGAAAATGGGGAAAACCTCATATAACAAATGTCTCATTTAACAACAGAAATGTTGGGCTCAATTGTGGTCGCAGGTTGAGGACTACTCGTATATTTAGGGCAGGGTATGCTAAAAAAAAAGTCTTAGTTTTACTTTGCAACATAAATGCAGGCCCTACAGTGCCTCAGTGATGAGGTGGGAGAAGGAAGCAGTGAACAGAAAGGCGGAAAGGAAAACCCAGCTAATTAAGCCCCTCCCACATTAATTGATTGATTGATTCAGTTTTAAGGCTGCCTGACTCAGTAGCAACTCAGCATGACTAACAAATAAAAAGCAAAAGAAAATGAAATACATTAAGAAGAAGAAGAAGAAAAAAGAAAGATAGCTAAACCCCCAGGTAACCAATTTCAGGTAATGCTCGACTTATGACCATAAATGAGGCCAGCGGTCACCAGGAGCCTTTGGAGTTCTAGTCCCATTTTAGGCATGAAAGCCAGCAGGATGACTTTCTCTCAACCTAACCCATCTCCCAGGGTTGTTGTGGTGGAGAAAATAGGAAGAGGAAGGCGCATTGGATATGGTCACCACATTATTTGTAAAAATAATCAAGGCAGAATGTAAATAAATAAGTCCCCAAATTATAGGCATCTGTTTCTTCCATTTTTTCCCCTAGGCTATGTGGCTTTGAACCCTTCTTTGACCCAAGAGGAGATCAGTATATGTACAGCCGAATCCTAAATTGTGACTACGAGTTTGTCTCCCCTTGGTGGGATGAAGTGTCCCTCAATGCCAAGGACCTGGTGAGTTCCTGTATTTTGAGCACTGCCCTGATGGATGATTGACCCCTGTCTGCAACTGCTTGTTCTGGCATCCATTAAGGAGCTCTGGTGGCACAGTGGTTAAAGTGTGCAGTATTGCAGGCTAACTCTGGCCATAACCTGGAGTTCGATCCTAATGGGGCTCAAAGTTGACTATGTCAACTCATAAAGTTGCCATGGTGAGGAAAGGGGGGAGCTCATTCCATGCATACTTTCAGCCAGAGTCGGATCTCAGATTACTATAGCAAGCTTGTGAGGCATGCACCTCATTGGAGAATGTGATTTATGACACAGACTGAGGGGAGGGAAAAAACGGGCAAAGTTCAGCCATAATAAAAATGAGGTTAGATCTCACTGCAAAGGGGTATTGAGGAAATAGGGTTCCTAATAAATGACTAGATTTCTTTTAAAACTTGGCTCGAGGCTCATGAATTAATTGGTGCAACTTTCGGAAACCTGACAGATTCAGCCTTCCATCTTTCCAAACCCAGTAAAATGAGGATCCTGATTGTTGGGGACAATATGTAAATAATGATCTACATCAGAGGTGGGAACTACGCCCCCTTGACAGAAGGGCTCTGTAGCAAGTCTCTTCCTCTGGAGCAAGTGGGACAGGACAGTCCAATGGGGTGAGATGGTTCCTGGAACTATGCCGTAAAGGATATTTGCATCCGTTATCATTTGTTAAATGTATTTGCCGCCTATCTCACCATGGGGCTACTCTAGGTAGGTCCCACATGATATGACACTGGAGTTGTCACAGTAGATCTCCCTCTGGCCTTTGTAGGTGCAAAAGCTGATTGTCCTGGATCCTCAGAAGAGGCTAACAGTTCTTCAAGCCCTAGAGCACCCTTGGGTGACGGGCAAAACTGCTAAATTTGCTCACATGGACAGCACCCAGAAGAAACTGCAAGAGTTTAATGCAAGGAGGAAATTAAAGGTAAGATTCTGCGTATCCTGTGCACCTGTCTGGGGCCTGGGGGCGGGGGCAGGGAACTAGGGGCCCAATCTCAGTGGCAGAGGTTCAGAGTCAGGGTGCAAGGCAAGCCACCCAAAAGTAGCATAGGACAGGTGCCTATGGGGGCAGGTCAAAATCCAATACAGGTGGGCCTTGACTTATAACCATTCGATCAAAGTTATGATGGACCTACTTTGGGCTACTTACTGTACAACCGGAATTCAAAGTTCTGAGAATCACACACACACACACACACACATGGTCACATAACAATTTCAAACCCTTGGCAACACGGCCACTTTTACGGCGGTTTGCAGCGTCCCGTGGTCATGTGACTGCCTTTGATGACGGTTTTGTCGTAAACCAGCACTTGCTTTCAACAAAACCACGTCCACCATAATTGATTCGCTTAGCAACCACTGCAAAAAAGATCATGAAATCGGATCAGACATGGGACCGACCCATTTTACAACTGTCCCAACTTACCATCATACAGGATCAGAACGATGGTTCCTTTCCCTTATTCTTCCCTTTTGCAGGGAGGGTGATTTTTAAACCCGGGGATGGCTATCTCTGGTGTAAATAGAGTGCCTGAAATTTCCCTTTTGTGCAGAAAATGTGAAGTGTATGATTCTTCTGAGACATAAACACCTGCTGCCAATGGCTGGCTGTGGTGGATGGGCTCTCTTGCACCTGAAGTCTTAACAATGCCTGGCATATGTTTGTAACAGTGATCCAATTGCAGCTATTATTTCTCTTTTTCACATCTTTGTTCCATTGGCACTCGGCCACCTGGGTTTAGCATTAGACAACACGGTGCCCGTGAGAATTAATTAATATAATTAATTAAAATAAATGTATGCAAGCAGTCCTCAGTGACCAACAGTAATTGGAACCAGGAACTCCATTGCTAAGCAATGCAATCATAAAGCATGATATCATGTTACCATGCCGACTTATGGTGGCAATTCCGGCACTCCCAGTGCTGTTGTTAGGTAAATCCCATACAGAGCCAGCGTCCCATGGGATATGGCCTTGAGGGAGGAGGGGAAGAGATGCTGTCTAGGAAACAATCAGATAAAAGAGGGGGGAGCCCTCAGTTGCTTAATGGTCAGGGAAAGAACTTAGGCAGTCCTCGCCCTAATTGAGCAGGCTGCTAAAAGTGACAGCGGGAGGTTTATAATTGCAAGATTAATATAGCAATGTAACCTTACAATTAAGTAGAACTAGCTCACATTTCCTGGTCTGGCTTACCTGGAAGGACTGGCATCAATTTTGCAAGTCTGAAAATATCCATTAGGATGGGTCATCCCTAACTTTATTTTCCTGACCATTAAGCCCCTTCTTGTCTGATCATTCGCTAAACAGCATCCCTTCCCCTCGTGCCTCAAGATCATTCCCATGAATCATCATTCACAGTCACACTACTGACATTTTCAACCTCCTGTTGGCTTCTTGTTCTGACCGAGGCTTCCCCGAGAGCATGAAGCAAACTCCTTGCCCCGACAAAAACCCCTTTTATTAATTTGCTGTAAATCCTGCTCATTCACGTCCATCAAAGTCTTTCAAGGGAGGATTTACAGTCACAGACCTTATCTGGCTTGGAGAGCTGACAGGCCGATATCTGCAAAACCTGGCAAGGAGTCTGGGAGAGTCAGGAACCAATTAAGCGAACTAATTGTCTCCTGAAAACTCCCCTCCCCTTTTGCTCCTCTTTTATTTCCTCTGGGAGGGGGACATTCATCGTCCACCTGTGGCCTTACTCCCAAGTCGATTCCTGTTCTTTAGCTGTTCCCTTCATCTGGCAACTCTGCGCATGCGCACACTGGAAACAAACTCCAGCTGTTCGTGTGCCTCCCTGATGTCTGACTGGGAAGGCAGCTGATAACTGTCAGACGGCCCTGGCCCCCTCTCTGCCTCCGACACAGAGCCCTCATCAGAACCTTCCCCAGACTCCAGGACTGGCCCAGGTTCCTCCCCAACATCCTTACTGTCCAAATCTGTTTGCCAGCTCCACTGACTGCTGATAGGCCACAACACCTCTCCAATGTTTGTCAGAAGCTGGCAGGGAAGGCTGCAGACGGTGATCACGTGACTGCGGGATGTCATAATTGTGACATTTGCCAAGCCAGTTGCCGAGCGTCCACAAACAATGAAGATGTGACCATGGGGATGCTGCAATGACCACAACTAGGAGGACCTCTTATCCCTCATTCAGCACCATCATAACTAAAGTTTAAATAGTTGCTGAATGGATGCTGAGTAATTGCTGAGTGGCCTGTGCTGTCCTGCATCTCATAGGGCCAATTCTGAGTGGCTAGCATAGAATTAAAATTCGGTCAAAACAACCAGTTATTTATTTATTTAATTTATAGGCTTCTTTTGTTATTTTTGCAAACAACTTAAAAGTGGCAAAAATATCTAATATAGTTATAGTTATAGTTTTATTGATTTGTATGCCGCCCACTCCCGAAGGACTCCGGGCGGCTTACAATAAAACAAGGGAAGGGGAATAATACACAAACAACATTAAAATATACAACAGTCACAATCTCCGGGGGGCTGGATATTTCGAGAGCCCCCCGGCCTGCTGGAGCAGCCAGGACTTAGTGGCTTTGCGGAAGGCCGGGAGGGTAGTAAGGGTCTGGATCTCCACGGGGAGATCGTTCCAGAGGGCTGGCGCTGCAACAGAGAAGGCTCTCCCCCGGGAGTCGCCAGCCGACATTGGCTGGCAGATGGAATCCGGAGGAGACCTAACCTGTGTGATCGAATCGGTCTATGGTCTAATATGACTTCTTCCTGTTATTTTCTCCACAACAACCCTGTGAGGAAGGTTGGGCTGAGAGAAAGTGGCTGGCCTAAAGTCCCCCAGCCAGCTTTCATGCCTAAGGGGGGGACTCACAGTCTCCCAGTTGCTAGCCTGGTGCCTTAACCAGTAGACCAAACTGCAAATAATAATAAACATATATAAACAGGGCCAGTGAAGGAGACTAACATTCTGTTGTGGCCTGCTGGCTGCCTGCCCGTCCAGCAGCCGAATCAGAGGAGGAGGAGGAGGAGGAGGAGGAGGAGGAGGAGGAGGAGGAGGAGGTGGTGGTGGTGTGGGAGTCAGGGTCAGCATCAAGGCAACCTGAGAGCTCCGAGCAGGAAGAGGGAATGGAGCTGGCAGAGAGAGAGAGAGACAGAGGCAGAGCCTGGGCCATCTGTCAGCCCGCAGATGGAGAGTCAGCAGCCCCCAGGTCTGCAGGTGGCTGATGAGGAAGAGGAGGAACAGTTGGGTCTGGTGCAGGGGTGGGTTCCTGCCAGTTCTATAGAAGAGGTTCACAAATCTACAGTGCCGTCTAGAACCGGTTCCCGCTCTCTCCCCCCGCCCGTCCGCACATCATCAAGATAAAGAGTGAGAGGAGGAATTCTGGGAGTTGAAGTCCACAAGTCTTAAAGCTGTCAAGTTTGAACACCCCTGGGTTTTTTTTTCTAAAGGCTTAGGGGTGCGAGGGTCTTGTAACTTGACATCTTTAAGACTTGCGTGCTTCAATGCCAGAGTTCCTACCCAACATTTTGGTTGCTAAGCAAGAGCGTTGTTAGGTGAGTTTCACCACATTTTACAAGTTGGCCGCGCCCACCCAGTCACATGGCTGGCAAGCCACCCCCACCTGGTCACATGGCTGACAAGCCACTCCCACAAAGCAGGCCACACCTACAGAAGAGGTTCTAAAACTTTTTGAAACCCACTACTAGTCTGGTGCCTGACATGCAGATGCACAGAAGGCAGAGGAGAGGAGAGCAGTGGAAATCCGTGGGCCGATTCTTGGGAAGGAAGATCCACTGATGCTAGGGAAGCTCCATCCTAGCTCTGGGGATAAAAGGCAGGGGGCGAAGATGAATGGATGTAGCAGACAACTATTCATCTTCCGGCCAGACAGATTTGTTAGCCTGCAGTCAGAGAGAAACTTATTGCCGGCACTCCTAATTAAAGGAATCTTTGAGTTAACTTCAGAAGGCTTGTTTGGGAAGCTGGGTCAGAACACAGTCACTGCCAACCGCATCCTTTTACGGCTCCTTTAAAATAATAACATGTGCATTCAAACCAATGTCACTCTTTGTCATGTCATGTCTAATACACACAGGCCGCCGTGAAAGCAGTGGTGGCATCCAGCCGCCTTGGCAACCACAGCCACCACGAGGGATGCAGAAATGAGCGCCATCAGGATGCTACCACAGAGGACAGCGCAGCTCCCTCGGCAGAGAGTGGCCTCTTCCTCCAAGAAGAGAACCTTTACGAGGAGAAGAAGGTGGAGGCTGACACAGAAGAAGCCGTGACCATAAACAGCCCCTTAGCCAAGGTCGAGAAGCTGGAAGGTTTCCAGAACGAGAGTCCCGAACCCCGGTGATGATACTTAACGGTTCCGGCTGCAACACTTAACCCTACGGCACACCAGTGCATTGCTCTTGCCGCCAACTCAAGGGGTATATGAAGTCTTATCGCCACCGCCGATAGACCAAATTCGAACAATGACCATCAAAGGCCACCAGCCAGATTGAGAGAGCAATTCAGATGGAGGAGGACCGAAAGCTAGTTGAACTTATGAGAAAGTGCTACAGGGACATCATCTTCTACAACCTGGCCTCTTCTGGTTATGTGCGATTCCTGCTCCTATCATCTTCATCCGGGGATGATGGGAGCTATTGATCCAATTTTTTGGGAGAGCACCACACTGGGGAAGGCATTAAGGATTGGCAACGCTGCGGGGGCTGAAGAGCCGTTTATCTTGTTTTGCAGAGAAATCCATGTTCTTGAATACCCTTGGTGTGTGTGTGTGTGTGTGTGTGTGTGTGTACGCACACACGCAAGTATGCATATAAGCATACAACAAAAGGATAAGAATATATGCATTTGTATGGGAGCCAGGTAGCTTAAAAATGTTTTTAAGCTACACACACACAGACAAACACAACAGAAATTGGTGTGTATGTGTGTTTGTCTTTGTACACACAAGCATACAACAAAAGGATAAGAATGTATGCATTTGTATGGGAGCCAGACAGCTTAGAAATCAGATGTGTGTGTGTGTGTGTATATATATGTGTGTATCAGGGGTGGGTTCCACAAATCTACCGTGCCATTTAGAACCGGTTCCAGCTCCCTCCCCCCCGCCCGTCCGCACATCATCAAGATGAAGAGCGAGAGGAGGAATTCTGGGAGTTGAAGTCCACAAGTCTTAAAGCTGTCAAGTCTGAACACCCCTGGGGGTTTTTTTCTAAAGGGTTAGGGGTGCAAGGGTGTTGTAATTTGACAGCTTTAAGACTTGCGTGCCTCAAATGCCAGAGTTTCTGAGCCAACATTTTGGTTGCTAAGCAAGAGCGTTGTTAAGTGAGTTTCACTACATTTTACTAGTTGGTCACGCCCACCCAGTCACATGACTGCCAAGCCACTCCCGCCCAGTCACATGGCCAGCAAGCCACTCCCACCCGGTCACATGGCCAGCAAGTCACTCCCACAAAGCAGGCCACACCTACAGAAGAGCTTCTAAAAAAATTTGAAACCCACCACTGGTGTGTATGTGTATAAAAATTGGATGAAATACATACATATATATATATGTAATAAAATCTATAAAATCTAATATATATATATATATATATATATATATATATATAGATAGATAGATAGATAGATAGATAGATAGATAGATAGATAGATAGATAGATAGATAGATATGCACACATACATACATACATACACACACACATACACACACACACACACACACACACATGCATACATACATATGTATGTGCGTATAATATCTTCCCATTTTTATTGTATAAATATCCTTGGTGGCTCCCTAGAAGGCAAAACTATCAAAAGACAGCAGGTTTATTTCTTTTGTATTTGAAATCCCATAGTAATAATTCAGGGAGAAGCCGGGGGTGCGGGGGGGGGGGGGAGAAGTTTCCTTCTATTGCAACGTAAGATCCTTTTAACTGCAGGCGCCATCTTTGAATCTGAGGCCTTCTACACTCGGAGTATCAGCTCTAAACCACTGCCATCTTTCCATTCAACAAATACCTTTGAAGCATAAGGTGCTTCTCTACCCATTCAGTGATTTTTTTCCAACTGTTTTATAAGCCAGGTGGAATACATTTAAGGAACAGCTGCCTCCTGATGCAACCTCCAGCCAACAAAATAGGTGCCGCCATTGTTGCTTCTCTATAAATTATTCTCTTGCTGGTAGGGCCAAAATTTTGCCTCCTTCCAAGAGCACGGAACTGCAGCAAAATTAGAGAAAAGTGATTTTTCCATACAAAATAGCTCTGGACTTGTCTCTACTCTGCAGAGTGCATTTAAACTATATGACCTTCACAGGATCAAAATTTGGTCCCACCTTTTCTGGCGACCTTGAAGCAGGGATCTCACCAAATATCTCACCGGGGGGCGGGGGGATATGCTTCACCGCTTCCCCCAAAATAAGAATATTTTGATTCTGCCAGAGTATGATCCAGTGTCATCCACTTTGCGTCGTTATTCCAGAAAGAATGGCCCTTACTCGTCTGAACATTATGTGTATATTATGGCCCCCAGCTCTTAAAAAAGAAAATGTCTGTCTTAGAGTGACTCGGCTAGTTTCTTGCCTAAAGCAGAACTAGAACTCCCAGTCTCCTAGTTCTAAGCTGATGCATCCAACTACTTACGCCACGCAGGCGCTCCACTGTAACTTTAACTCCTTAAACTAAGTCTTGCCTTATAGACTTAATTTGTAGAGCGAGTATTTGCCGCTTTTAGGGATTTGAAGAATGCTTTCCAATCTGTTCTTGTCCAGACTATCTTCTCCAAGCTCAAGATGCACCTTTTTTCCCCTCAACTGTTCCTTACAGGCCCTATTTCTATACTTTATCCCGATTTCCTTTGCCTTCCACTTGATCTGGGGCTGCCACAAAGACGTGGGGTGTGGAACGTATTCTCCAAAGCCCCTGAAGGCAGGACAAGAATCAACAAACTGATCAAGGAGAGAACCAACCTAGAACCGAGGAGAAATTTCCGTCTCGGTGAGAACAATTAATCAGTGGGACGTCCTGCCACCAGAAATTGTGGGTGCTTCAACACTGGAGGTTTTTAAGCAGATTGGACAATTATTTATCTGGAATGGCGTAAGGTTTCCTGCCAGAGCAGGGGATTGGACTAGAAGACCCCCAAGGTCCCTTCTAAGTCTGTTATTCTCTTCCAATTTGCTACGTCCTTCTTAAAATATCTCACCCCAAAATGGACTCAAGTTTTGGACATGATTTTTCTGACAAAGTGTGCAGAGCACCTGAGAAAGAGGGCCATCAGAAGGGTATTCATCACCTCAAAGAACTTAAAATCTAAGGATCAACAATGCTGGTTTGATAGAAGCAAAGGGCCGAAGTGATCAGTGATATTTTTGTTTGCTTGGTATGTGGGGCCAAGAGCAATCGGAACCTGCCGCTTTAACTGGAAGAACTGAATTGAGTTTGGGGACACAGATAGTTTTCTTCTCCACTGCTCTGCAGAAAACATGTATTTATTCTCCTTGCCATTTACTTTTAAACAGTTTACGTATTTGAGCAGCAAACAAAACAGAACGAGATTGGTTGAGAGTCTCTGCAGTAAGTACTGTGGTCATTTCCAAACAACGTTGAGTTCTGCTTCTGCAAAAGTCAGAAATGGCAGAACAAGGTTATTGTCTCGCTAGACACCACAATTTTGCAAAAAGCATTTTAAAAATTGAGATGTATATGGCAAAACACCAGGACATCAAACCTTTACTGGGGCTAATGGGGCGGCCTTCTGACTTCCTAAGAGGCACCTTGTCCCACATCTGGAAGTATCGTGCGGTCACAAGTAACCACATCAGCCCCAAATCTCCCCCAAAACAGGTAGCTGGGGATATATAGCCCAAGTGTTGAGAGGGGCTCTGGTGACCGATGATTGGCTCCAACTGCATAAGGAAGAACTTTAACGAAGAGGCGATTTGGCGTGGATGGGGAAGTAGATTGTATGTGATGGCGAGCCGGCAAACTCCGGTGCTGTAATGCAACCACGACACTAAGACCTGTTGGGCATTTTGAATTTGTTAAAACTCCCCATGAACCGCCAGTTGTGGTGGCCCCTCACGAAAAGAGACATGGAGTGTTATGTGCCCAGTTGCCCGGTTGACACAGTGACACTTTGAGAAGCAGGCTGGTGTTTCTTTCTCCCACCTACCCTCAGAAATAAGTGTGTTGGAAATATTCTTGTTAAATTGCAACTCATTCAGAATTAATTTGCTGGCATGAAAAACATCTGTGATTTAACCGATCAGTGAAGCTCCACTCTGGATGACGATTTCCTTCGGTGCCACAATACGAACTGGCGGGGGCCATATTTCGTTTTGAACGTTGCCTCAGTTTCTAATAATAAGCACTAACACAATATTTTCGATTGAAATATTGCCAGAAATTCAAGGGCTAGGCTCTAGTTCGAGTCCGTCGCTTAACATTGGACTTAATTTCAAACACGGACATGAGACAGCTATCCAGAACTTAGAGGATGGAAAAACAGTTTCTGTTCTCCCCCCCCCCCTCCGCAAAAAAACCCAAACAGCTAAAGAGAGACTGTGATGCTGCCATCAATCTTGCAATATTTATCCACGTTACGTTGCTGGGATGAACTGGAGAATCCTGGAAAGCAACCTACATTTTACGATACTCAGTTACACTGTAAGCAGATAGATGTATGAATGGGAAGCTAACTGGAAGGTGGGTAGAAGGGGGGGGGGGCACCCAATAAGTGTATTGATTGAACTTAATTTATGTCCAGATTGTTACCTAGGATGCTATAAGAAATGTGATATATTGAACAAGGTAAAATATTAGATTGGATCCAGGGAACTTTATTACAGGTAGACCTCAACTTATGACCACAGTTGAGATCAGGCTAAGCAATGTCTTTGTTAAGTGAGCCGTGCCCAATTTATAACCTTTTTTTGGCCATGGTCATTAAGTAAGTCACATGGCTATTAAGCAAATCCAGCTTCCGCCATTGACTTGGCTTGTTGGAAGACCCCTGAGAAGATTGCACATGGCAATGTAAAATACATGGCAGTTTTTTCTGAATTTTGACCATGTGACTGCAGGTATGCAACAATGGTCGTGAGGAGCAGTCTTAAGTAGTTTTTTTTCATTGCCATCATAATTTTGAATGGTTCTTAAAGGAATGGTCATAACTTGAGGACTGCCTGTACTTTCCCTCCAGCTCAAGGCTAACTTAGTGAGATTATTAGGCTAGGCATTCTCACCAGTACCACTGCACAAGTTTTTTTTTTTTTTTAACTTAGGTTACGACTGGAAGAAAAGTGTGGCACAAATGTCGTAAATGAAAGATTTTACATGCTACTTTCATGGGTTGATAAAAGGTTGGGGAACTATACATCTCTGAAAAATTGTATGCTTCCTACGAAGACCATAATCCTAAAGGGCTTGTGAATACAATTACGTTTTCAATTAACCAAGATACTGTTTTGTGTTGCGTGTTAAAAATAAATACATTAATCCAAGAAACTCGTTGGGATTAAAATTGTGGAAGTGATTTAAGGACACCAAGGTGGGTTTGTGTTGTGCTTTTTATTAAGATTGTTTTTGTTGTTAAGTTGCTTCTTTTGGGAGTAGACATAGCTGGGAGTGTCGGGTTAACCTGGATAAAAATGCTTCTGATCCAGCTTAGGGATGCAAGGAGGTTCAGATCCAACTACTGCACACCAGTTCACACCTGGGTGTTTTTGTTTAATGACAGGAGAGCACATCAAACTGTTTTCTTTTAAACTGCTTAGTCTCTATCTGCCAGACTCGATTTCATTGAGGGCCGCATCAGGATTGTGTTTGACCTTGGGGGGACTGGGATGGGTGTGGATGGGGTGGGCTTGGCTAACGACATCATTCGTGTTGGGGGCGCCTGTGGTGGCATGAGCACTCTGCCAGCAAAAATGGGCTCCTGAGCTCCGTTTTTGGCTGTGACGGCCTCCGGTAACCCTCTGCCAGAGAAAACAGCCACCTGCCCCTCCCGAGCTCTGTTTTTGCTGGCAGAGGGTTGCAGGAGGCCATTGCAGCCAAAAACGAGCTCAGGAGCCCATTTTCACTGGCAAAGGCACTGCGGGCTGGTCTTTCGCTGTTTCCAGGGCAGTCCGGTGGGCCAGATCTAAGCACCCTGCAGGTTAGATCTGGCTCCCGGGCCTTGAGTTTGACACCCATGCTCTAAAGGTAGTCCCTGACTTACAACAGTTCGTTTAGTGACTGTCCAAAGTTACAACGGCACTGAAGACTTAAGCCAAAATTCTTCATAGGCAGTAAGCCCTATTCAGTATAGTTCCTTTGTATTCCTAAAGAGATAATCCTGAATTTATAACCATAATTGAAACTAGACTTTCTATTGCCAAGCGAGTCAGTTGTTAAGTGAGTCGCACCTGATTTTGTCAATTTTTTTGCTACACCTGTTAAACAAATTACTGCTGTTATTAAATGAATCACAGTCATTAAGTGAATCTGGCTTCCTCATTGACTCAGAAGTTGTCCAAAGGTGATCACATGACCCTGGGACTCTGCAACCATCATAAATATGAGTCAGTTGCCAAGGATATGAATGCTGATCATATATGACCATCAGGATGCTGCAATGGTCGTTAAGTGTGAAAATGACCACCCTTTTTTCAGTGCGGTTGTAACTTCCAACGGTCACTAAATGAACTCGCTTCCTACAACTTGCAAAAATATTAAAGTTATCACGGTGTGCATTGCAGCCACTACACTTTTAACTGTGATTTCATTGTGTTGCATTGTATCCTAACCCAAAATTCGCTCTTGAGAAAAATTTTAAAAAAAAGGAAAGTTGGGGGGGGGGGAATCTGGTAGGGCGGGAATAAAGCGGGTGTGATGGATGCAGCGTCCATTCAGGAGGTAACGCATAACCAAAGGTCTTCTGTGATTGGCTGCTTTGTCTCGAGCCGCCTCCGCAAAGAGCTGTGTCTCGCGCAAAGCTCGGGAGGGCCTGCGGTCGTTAGAGAAGCGAAGGGAGGGCAAAATTGAATCCGAGATTGACATTTCGTTTTCCATTCTGATTGGTGGTAAGGAAGGAGAAGGACAACCCTCAGATCGGATTGACTTGTCCCGCTCGGTTACCAAACGCGCATTTTCGTCCCCTTAAATGAGCCACGTGCTGCGTCTACCGCTAGCCCCGCCCCTTGCGTTGTATCTGAGTTGCTATCGGGGCTTTTGAGGGAGGGGGGGAAAGAGAAGAGGAAAATCAATCCTTCGAAGCGATTGGCCCTTGCTCTAATGAGCGGGCGGAGACTCCAGTAGCAAATGAGGAAAGGGCGGAAGAATCCGGAAGTGCCCGAGCTGAAAGCCAAAGGGCGGGATACCTGAACCCAATGGGGAGCCAGAGTGAGATTCAAAGAGGCGGGGCTCCGCTAGAAAAGACCTAGGAGGCGTGGCCAGTCCCCCCCCTCCCCAGTTGTCAGCCTCAACAGTCTGGAGGAGGGGGGGCGGGGCGGATGAGGAAAGGGCGGAGCTATGCGTTGCAGTTTTCAAATGCGACCGAGAAGGAGAAGGACGAAGCTTTGGGTGTGGTAAGTTCGAGTCCCGCTCTCCCCAATGTGGTGGTTGAGGGGGGAAAAAGACGGAAGGGGGAAAAAAAGAAGGGATGCGGTGACTGCCCTGGGAAGGGGACTGCTTCCATGGATAGAGAGGAAGAAGACTTCCTCCCCCCACTCCTAAATATGGCTAACCTGTGGCTATTTCCCTCTCCTGCTCCACTCCACGGGGGTGGATTGACTTATTTCAGGTTCCCCAGCCTTCCGCAGTAACTTGGGTAGTTTCTTAGAGGGGGGAGCAAAAATGGGAGGATTGCCCCTGTGATTAAGGCAGGGATGAGGATCTATGGCCCCTTTAAGGACTTGTGGACTTCAACTCCCAGAAATCCTGAGCCAGCCATGCTGGCTCAGGAATTCTGGGAGTTGAAGTCCACAAGTCCTTAAAGGGGCCATAGAGCCCCCATCCCTGGGTTAAGGGATACCATAGCCTGCACCCACTATACACATTAGTGCAGGTGTTTCTCAGCCTGGGGAATTGTGGGAGTTGAAGTCTACACCTCTGTAAATGTCCCAGGTGAAGAAACACAGGTGGGTCCTTCTTTCTCTCCACTTCCCCTGCTGTGGGAGGAGGGCATGGGGAGAATTAGATGTAAAAATAACAAAGCATTTGTTCAATGCAGATAACATTCCCCCTGGTCTCACACTGCAACGCTCTTTCACCAAGTTCATGGAAACTAGTGCAGGCAGTCCTTGTTTAGTGACCACCTCAGACCGCAGCTGTTCGCAGTTACGACAGGGATGACAACGTGCCACCAGCCCTGTGAGTTTTGCAGGGCGGTACAGCAAAAGAAAGCAGATGTCAGATCATAGGGATGGTCGTGATTTCACTTAGTGTTGTTGTTATTGTTGTTAGTTGTGAAGTTGTGTCCAATCCATCACGACCCCATGGACAACGTTCCTCCAGGCCTTTCTGTCTGTCCTCTGTCATCCTCTGGAGTCCATTTAAGCTCAAGCAGACTGCTTCAGTGACTCCATCCAGCCACCTCATTCTCTGCCGTCCCTTTCTTCTTTTGCCCTCAATCTTTCCCAGCATGAGGCTCTTCTCCAGGGAAGAGCCAAGGTGGCGCAGTGGTTAAATGCAGCACTGCAGGCTGACTGCTAGATCAGCAGTTCAGTGGTTCAAATCTCACCGGCTCAGGGTTGACTCAGCCTTCCATCCTTCCGAGGTGGGTAAAATGAGGACCCGGATTGTTGTTGGGGGCAATATGCTGACTCTGTAAACCGCTTAGAGAGGGCTGAAAGCCCTATGAAGCGGTATATAAAAAATCTGCTATTGCTATTGCTCATTAGGTGGCCAAAGTCTTTGAGTTTCCTCTTCAGGATCTGGCCTTCTAAAGAGCAATTAGGGTTTAATCTCCTCTAGGATTGGTGGTTGGATCGCCTTGCAGTCCAAAGGACTCGCAGGAGTCTTCTCCAGCACCAGAGTTCAAAGGCCTCCATTCTTTGGCACTCAGCCTTCCTTATGGTCCAACTTCCACAGCCATCCATTGCAACTGGGAAAACCAGAGCCTTGACTAGACGCACTTTTGTTGGCAGGGTGATGATGTCTCTGGTTTTTCGTAGGCTGTCTAGATTTGCCATAGCTTTCCTCCCCAGGAGCAAGCGTCTTCTAATTTCTTAGCTGCAGTCCTCACCTGCAGTGATCTTGGAGCCCAGGAAAATAAAATCTGTCACTACCCCCCCATTTATTTGATTTATATAACTGCCCACCTCATATATTTGTTTCTGATCTAATCCTTGGTGAGGACTCCAGATGTCACTTGCTGCTTTCCAAATGGAAGAACAATACGTGGCATTAATTGGTGGGTGCTCTTCCACTTGTATCAATTAGTACACTTAGCCAGCATGAACGTTTGGCTTTCTGAAAGTTTGTTTTAGATGTTTATCTGGCATATTTTTAATCACTCAAGGCAAGCATACCAATTCTTCCTTATCCTAGGTTTCTAGTTTTTCCTAGGAGGAAAAAAAAATGTTAGGCATGTTTGCTACCCTGTTATTTCTAAAAATAACAAAGGCGAGATTTTTATTAAAAATCAAAAGGGTTACATCTCTGCGTAATACCTGGGGTTCCTGTTGGGCATCTAAATTTTAATCAAACCCTCTTGGTTTTCAAACCAGTCAGACTAGGTAGGCAGAATTCTGCTGGTGCTGTGGCAGTTGCAGCTGGAGTAAGTTTCTGCTGTTGGTTTAGATAGAACTGTGATGGCGAACCTATGGCACGCATGCCGGAGATGGCACGTGGAGCCCTCTCTGGGGGCACAGGCACCGTCGCCCCAACTCAGCCAGCTGGTCATCGAGTTTCTGGTGCCCCAGAACGTCCCTTTTGGCTTTGGCACTCTCTGCCTAAACGGTTACAATACAATACAATAGCAGAGTTGGAAGGGACCTTGGAGGTCTTCTAGTCCATCCACCGGCCTGGGCAGGAAACCCTATACCGTTTCAGACAAATGGCTATCCAACATCTTCTTTAAAACTTCCAGTGTTGGGGCATTCACAACTTCTGGAGGCAAGCTGTTCCACTGATTCATTGTTATAACTGTCAGGAAATTCCTCCTCAGTTCTAAGTTGCTTCTCTCCTTGATTAGTTTCCACCCATCTACCCTCAGGTGCCTTAGAGAATAGTTTGACTCCCTCTTCTTTGTGGCAACCCTGGAGATATTGGAACACTGCTATCATGTTTCCCCTAGTCCTTCTTTTCATTAAACTAGACTCGGGGAAAAGGGCGGCATACAAATGAAATAAACAGTTAAACAGTTAAACTAGACATATCCAGTTCCTGCAATTGTTCTTCATAGGTTTTAGTCTCCGGTCCCTTAATCATCTTTGTTGCTCTTCTCTGCACTCTTTCTAAAGTCTCCACATCTTTTCTATATCATGGCGACCAAAACTGAATGCAGTACTCCAAGTGTGGCCTTACCAAGGCCTTATAAAGTGGTATTAACACTTCATGTGATCTTGATTCTATCCCTCTGTTTATGCAGCTTAGAACTGTGTTGGCTTTTTTGGCAGCTGCTAACACAGGTTCTCCATCACTGAGATAGAACTTCTATTTGGTCAAAGATCCTGCATTGCAACTTGGTCAAACATATTACAGTTAATGGGTTTGGCCCAATGAGTTTTATTCCATCCTAACCTCCTTTGCTTCTCTGTGGTGCAGATCAAAAAGTAGAGTTAGACATGACATCCAATACTTGAGGGGTTGTCACAGAGAAGAGGGGATTGATCCATTCTTCAAAGCACTAGGAGGGCAGGACAAGAAGCACTGAGTGGAACTCCTTAAAGGAAGATCGAATCTGAAACCTATGAGAAATTTAAGAAATGAACAATTAACTCACCATAGCTAAGAAAGCCAACTGTGCAAGTGGGCCAATCAGTTTCTCTCTCTCTCAGTCCAACAGACAGGATTGCTGTTGTTAGGAAAATAGAAAGAAGAAGGTCTATTGGCTATGTCCATCACCAGTTATTTGTAGAAATAGTAAGGGTGGGATACCAATAAATAAAATAATGGAACAGCTTTCCTGTTGGAGTTGTGGGTGTTCCCTCACTGGAGTTTTTCAAGCATAGACTGGACAATCTTTTGATCAGAATGATATAAAGTCTGCCTTGAGCAGGAGGTTGGACTAGAAGACCTTCGAGGCACCTTCCAACCCTGCGATTCTATGATTCTAAATATTTTAAATATTTTCTGGCATATCAGTGTGAAGAAATAAATATTTTTATTAGTGGAATTCCTTGGTGTTGATCTAGAGAAAGCATAGAATAAAAATTACTGTTGATAGTACCAATGATAAATATTTTATGGAATGGAGTACAGTTGAGCCAAAAAATTATGTTGCTAAGTGACAGTTAAGTGACTTTTGCTCTCTATTATGATTTTTCTTGCCACAGTTGTTAAGCGAATCACTGCAGTTGTTAAGTTAGTAACACAGTTGCTAAGTGAATCTGGCTTCCCCATTGACCTTGCTTCTGAAAAGGTGATCACATGACTCTGTGACATTGCAACCGTCATAAATATGAGTCAGTTGCCAAGCATCTGAATTTTGATCATGTGCCCACAGGAATGTTGCAACGGTCGTAAATGTGAAAAATTGTCTTCCCTTTTTTCAGTGCCATTGTCACTAAATGAACTGTTGTAAGTCGAGGGCTACCTGTGCAATGCTTTACTTTGTTACTGTAACCTAGGATGTCTCTGCTAGCAAGCCTTTAACCTGGATCCCCAGCTGACATCCATCAAGATGATGAGTGAAGGAGAATATGTCTTTTGCAAGTGGAAAAAGCGACTGTGGCCAGCACAGGTATATAATGGGCCAACCCTGATTATTTCTGATTTGGGGAAGAGACACGTCCAGTTTGACTAAAAATACCCATTCAAACTGAGGTGGCAGTATTTAGTTTTAGGTTTTGTTTGTTCTGGTTGCAAGCTATATTTAACCAAAGGGAAAGGGTCACCCTGTTATGTTAGAAGGCTTCCTCCCATTAGAAGGATATTGTTTCAACCCAGTTGTCCATAATTTGGGAGTGGTCAGCAGGGAAGGCAGATTCACTTAACAACTGCGTTGCCTTACATAAAAATAACAATGATTTAGCAATAGCAGTTAGACTTATATACCGCTTCATAGAGCTTTCAGCCCTCTCTAAGCAGTTTACAGAGTCAGCATATCGCCCCCACAGTCTGGGTCCTCATTTCACCCACCTCGGAAGGATGGAAGGCTGAGTCAACCTTGAGCCGGTGAGATTAGAACCGCTGAACTGCAGATAACAGTCAGCTGAAGTGGCCTGCAGTACTATTTGCTTAACCACTGTGGCAAGAATTTAACAGTTGTTAAATTAGTAACCCAGTTGTTAAGTGAATCCGGTTTTCCCAATCACTTTGCTTGTCAGAAGATAGAAATAGGGGATCATATGACCCCGGGACACTGCAACCGTCATAAATACGAGTTGTCAAGCATCCAAATAGTAAATCATGTGACCGTGGGAATGCTGCAACAGTCATTAAGTGTGAAAAACAGTCATTGGTGACTTTTTCCCATGACGTTGTAACTTTGAACAGTCACCAAATGAACTGTTGTCACTCGAGGGACTATCTGTATCTGCTGCGAACTCCAGATAGGCGACAGGAAGGGCATCCGGACAGTAAATGCTCAGCTCCATTCAGTCATCTCGACTCCACCCCAAGTTAAGGAGAGATTACAGGAAAAAAAATTGAATCCATTCTTTGCACTAGCTTTTTTTTTTTTGTGGAAAGTAAAACCCATTTTCTGGCCAAAAAAAATATCCCAAATTAAAGGCACGTGGTCGCAGATAGCTGAATGGCCGTAAATACAGGCAGGTTGACACACAACGAAACAACACCTAATCAGTGGAACACCCAATAACATTGGGATGTAGGGACATAAACTACTTCTGCAAATCTCACAGAGTGTAATCATAGTTTGTGATAGCTTAATACGAAGAAAAAATTCCTTTGAGTCAGACGTGATTCTTGGTGGCTTCATGGGACCTCTTGGCAATCATACAAGTGGTCTATGGCTCTGCTTTCTAGGACACGTTTTCATTCTGTCAATCAGAAAGGTCGGCAGTTTGGCGGTTCGAATCCTTAGCGTCGCCTAACGGAATGAGCTCCCGTTACTTGTCCCAGCTTCTGCCAACCTAGCAGTTCGAAAGCACGTAAAAAATGCAAGTAGAAAAATAGGGAACCACCTTTGGTGGGAAGGTGACAGTATTCCGTGAGCCTTCGGCGTTTAGTCATGCCGTCCACATGACACGGAGACGTCTTCGGACAGCGCTGGCTCTTTGGCTTTGAAACGGAGATGAACTCCGCCCCCTAGAGTCGGGAACAACTAGCACATAGGTGTGAGGGGAATCTTTCCCTCTCCCTATATTTGTTTGGTTTTCAAGTTCAGACTACAGACTTAGGATTTCACTGTGGTCTCCAATCTCAAGAATGAACCAGGCCTGACCCTGCTTAGAATTCGGCAAAGGCCAACCAGCAGTGCCACTGGCCAAGGTATGGGGGTTATAGCAAGCCACTGTGTGCGTTTATTCGATTTTTATCCTGCCTATCTTACTTTTTAGTAACTCAAAGCAGAGAATATATCTAATATTTCTTCCTCATCTTATTTTCTCCACTACAACCTCCCTCCCTATGAAAGAGACTGGCCAAAGTCACCCAGCCAGTTTTCTTGTCTAAGGCAAGACTAGTATTTACCTCCTGGTGATTGGCTCAAAGTCACCCAGCTGACTTTTGTGCCTGAAACAGGACTAGAATTCACAGTCTCCTGGCTTGTAGCCTTAAACCACTAGACCAAACTGTATTGTTTCGCTCATATTGTTGCCAAGAAAATGACATGTATACACACTGAGTCTCCAGGTGAATTTCTTTGTCTTCTACATTTTCACTCCTATTGGAATGTCAGCTGTAATTCAGGGTCTGACTGAAGTATCAGATCAGGCATGAAATGCTCTAATCTTCGCTACCGGTTCGGAACTGGGAGCTCGCACACGGCGCTTCTGCACATGCGCAGAATCTTCTGTGCATGCGCAGAGCGTCTGTGATAATGCGTCTGGGCAGGTGGGCAGAGCCTCCCGCTGCCACCACTACCTGTTCACCTAAACTAGGGTGAACTGGCAGAATAGCAATAGCAATAGCAATAGCAGTTAGACTTATATACCGCTTCATAGGGCTTTCAGCCCTCTCTAAGCAGTTTACAGAGTCAGCATATCGCCCCCACAGTCTGGGTCCTCATTTCACCCACCTCGGAAGGATGGAAGGCTGAGTCAACCTTGAGCCGGTGAGATTAGAACCGCTGAACTGCAGATAACAGTCACTGAAGTGGCCTGCAGTACTGCATCCTAACCACTGCGCCACCTCGGCTCTTGATCCATCTCTGTATCACATCCTCCTCCCCACATCTTACCGTATTTTTCAGAGTATGACACACCTTTTTCCCCCCAAAAAGAGAGTGAAAATCTGGGTGGGTCTTATAAACTGAATACAGCATTTTTGGCCTCCCGAAACCCTGCCTCCTTCACAAAAATGGACGTGCATAGCCTTTAGGAGGCCTCCAAAGTGCCCCTGGGGCTGGGGAGGGCAAAAACAAGCGGAAAATTGGCTGTTTTTTGCTCTCTCCCCCCCCCCCCCCCAGTGCCCAAGAGCACTCTATAAGGCTCCTAAAGGCTATGCGTGCTCTTTTGACAAAATATGGACCCATTTTCACGAAAAATGGGCCGTTTTTTGCTTGTTTTTGCCCAAGCCCCCAGGAGAAATTTGCAGACCTCTCAAATTCTCTGCATGCCCCATTTTTCACAAAAAATGAGGTGTGCAGAGGGTTGGGGGGGGGCTGCAGAGTACATATTTTTTAATTTAATTTAGCTCTTCAAAATCTTGGTACGTCTTACACTCTGAAAAATATGGTAATTATTTTCTCGTGATGGGCTATCAATTTTAGGGGTGTTTTTTTCTTCCACAATTGCATTGGAAGAGAAAATTTCTGGCCTTGAGAGTTCTGAAGAACATTTCAAACAAAAACTCAACTTCAGTGTTCTGTATTGTGCATTTCTCACAATAGAAGTACGTTTTTGTTTCTCTGCTGCAGTTCTCTGGATTTTCTGTTTCTCAGAATTTGGACCTTTTAAAAAAAAATCCCTACTTTTTCCTTCCACCTTCCAGATCTTGTCTAGAAGTCAGAGTTCCAGAGGGCGTTTGCTTCCTGAGGAGCTCGGTTTCATTCGGCTCAAAATTATTGCTGAAAATAAACAGTTAAGTTTCTGAAGATTTGCAGCCTCTTACGTTGCTTTTTTATATGTCTAATTCACCAGTAGGGTTGAATTTGATTTGCAAAATAAATCCATTAAAGACCCCAGGTCCTGGTTTCCCTTCTGTTTTTTTTTTTTTTAAAATAAACAAATTCCTTATGGGATGTTATTCGGGGTAAACAGGAATAGTCACAGCTATTTACAGGCTGGCAAAATGTTGACAAGCGATCTTAGAGTTGTAATCTTATCAAAGACAATGCTAGGTAAAGGAAGGTGGTGGTGTTGATTTGCTCCAGAGGGTTAGGGTTAGAAGTCTAATCTATATATATAAAAACAGGTTTGTGTGTCTGTGTGTGCGTGTGAATGTGTTTGTGTTCCAGCATAATTCTGGAATGCCTCGAGCAATTTCAACCAAGCTTGGTACACAGATGACTTACACTTTGGAAAAAAATACTGTGGGGTTAAGATAACCCTAACAGCCCTCAGGGTGTGTGTTCTGTTAAGATACAGCCTGTTGTGCCTTAAATGGCTTCTACTGTACTGCCGTAAAATGATGTTTTCTGTATAGCGCAGTGAAGTTCCCATGGTAACGGTTTCACAGTACTCCACAAAGGGGCTCCCTCTGGTAAGCGGGAAAATCCATCATTAGACATCGCTTTTAGTCTGGACATTTTCCCGCTATAAATAAAATACCCTGGCAACGCTGGGTTATCAGTTAGTTTGTTTAAAAATATCACAGCAGTTGAACTACAGCATTCTTGACCACGTAAAACCAAAAGTTTAATGCTTTTCTTTATCCCTTTTTCAAGGGTTACCATGCGTGATGAA
The DNA here is from genome assembly GCF_051295495.1 of Thamnophis sirtalis. Taxonomy (NCBI): domain Eukaryota; kingdom Metazoa; phylum Chordata; class Lepidosauria; order Squamata; family Natricidae; genus Thamnophis; species Thamnophis sirtalis. Next base: position 170,065,838 of record NW_028261381.1, on the reverse strand, counting down.
CATATTGTGCCTCTGACAATACAAAGCATTGAAGATATCGCAGATCAATTGGGTATGTTTTTCTTTTATTTGTTCAGCCATGACCATGAAATCCTGCATGTTGTCTGTTTTCCTAAGTCAGGGGTCGGCAACACTCAAAGAGCCATTTGGACCCATTTCCCACAGAAAAGAAAACACCGGGAGCCACACAACCCTTCCCGTGCCTGACTATTTCCTGAGCGGCTACAAAACTAGTATATGTAGTTGAATTAAACATTCTCTGTTTTCTTCTGAAACTTTTCTTTTCTTGGATTTATCCATGGTTGGCCTACTGGGGCCGAAAAGCTCAATAAATTGCGTGCCAGTGGGTGTCGCACATTGGTGGTTGCGACACATATTTTGAGCAACAGGGAGCCGCAGCAGATGAAAGAGCCACATGACAACTGCGGGTTGCTGACACCTGTCCTAATTCGTCTAGATAATGAGGGTCTAGACTTAAGCAGATGAAGACAGGCAAACTGTTAAAACTGGTTCTCTGGATTCTATTGTGTTCTTTGCCAAAATTCTCACAATGCTTTTTGTTTTAGAACACAGGACAACTCCTAGATATGAAAAGGCTGGCTATTACGAAAAATAACAGGCAGTGCTCCCCTCCCTCGAGCCGACTAACTGCTGAAGCCGCACAATGCTTGCAGGAACCAAGAATTGCTATGTGTCTTTAATAGACAGCCCGTTTTCACCAGTTCCTGAAAGCATTATGTGGCTTTAGCGGTTTGTTGGCTTGAGAAAGAACAATGCCATCCACCCCCTTTTTAGTAGTTGGCAGTCCATTTGTAAGTGCCAGTTCCAACCTACATACAAATTGGAGTTAAAGACAGATTAAAAACAGATTTAGGAGTAGAACTCATTCTTTCTCCAACACTGGAGGTTTTTAAGAAGAGATTGGACAACCATTTGTCTGAAATGATACAGGATTTCCTGCCTGAGCAGGAGGTTGGACTAGAAGACCTCCAAGGTCCATTCCAACTCTGTTACTCTTAATCCCGGACACAACCTCTATACTAGGGGTGGGTTCCTGCCAGTTCTAACCTCTTCTATAGAAGAGGTTCCACAAATCTACAGTGCCACTTAGAACCGGTTCCAGCTCCCTCCCCCCCGCCCGTCTGCACATCATCAAGACGAAGAGCGAGAGGAGGAATTCTGGGAGTTGAAGTCCACAAGTCTTAAAGCTGTCAAGTTTGAACACCCCTGGGTTTTTTTTTTCTAAAGGGTTAGGGGTGCAAGGGTCTTGTAACTTGACAGCTTTAAGACGTGCGTGCTTCAAATGCCAGAGTTCCTGAGCCAACATTTTGGTTGCTAAGCAAGAGCGTTGTTAAGTGAGTTTCACCACATTTTACAAGTTGGCCATTCCCACCCGGTCACATGGTCGCAAGCCACTCCCACCTGGTCAATGGCTGGCAAGCCACTCCCATAAAGCAGGCCACACCTACAGAAGAGGTTCTAAAAAATTTTTGAAACCCACCACTGCTCTATACAAAAGGCAACTTGAGAGGAATAGAATAAATTGGATGAGAATCAGGCAGGTCACGATAAACTCAGTATAGGTAGTCCTCGACATACGACCATAATAGAGCCAGGAAATCACAATGAGTCACGTCCTGATTTTATGCCTTTTTTTTTTTTTTTGACTCGGTGGGAATGCCAGTTTTCAGCAAAAACGTCATAACAAACCGTCAGCTGACCGTGGGATGTTACTGACAGCCGTAAATGCAGACTGGTTATCAAGCACTCAAATTGTGGTCACATGCTCGCAGGGAAAAATGGCCGACAGAATTTCATAACCAGGCTATAACCCCAGGGAGGTCCAGCTGAACTTCCAATGATTGCTAAGCCATTGATCATAAGTTGAGGGCTACCTATAAGAAAAAATAATTTAGGAAGCAAAAAAAAAAAAAAATAGCCTTGGTGGTTCAGGCTAAGGTACATCTTAATTTTTCTCCCCAGTATTGGTACAGGTAATCCTCTGTTTACAATAGTTCATTTAGTGACCATTTGAACTACAGCGTCATTGAAAAAAGTGACTTATGCCTGTTTTTCACACTTACAACCGTTGCAGCATCCCCATGTTTTGATCATATGTTCAAAATTCAGCTGCTTGGCAACTGAGTCATGTATGACAGCTGCAGTGTCCCGGGGTCATGTGATCACCTTTTGTGAACTTCTGACAGGCAAAGTCGATGGGGAAGTCGGATTCACTTAACAACCGTATTACTAACTTAACTGCAGTGCTTCAGAGGTAGTATGCTACTGGTTTGGATCAGTTCACCCGAACCAGTAGCGGAAACCACGGGTGGCCCCGCCTACCCGCCCCGGCTCTATGGCATCCCATTTAGGCCCCTTTTCAGCAAAAAGCGCACATTTGCAAACCGGTAAGGAAGGTAAATAAATACCACCGCTGCAGTGCTTCAGTTAACAACGGTGGCAAAAAAAGGTCATAAAAGGCGGCAAAAGCCACTTAATTGCCTCACTTAGCAACAAAAAATTGGGGCTCGGTTGTGTTTGTAAGTTGAGGACAGCCTGTATAATTCAAGGCAATGTACTTTAATAGTCTCTCTGCCTATTTTCTTACAACCAACACCTATGAGTAGACTTGGGCTGAGACGGAAGGTATGGCCGAAAGCTTGTCCTAAGCAGGAGATGAAGCTTTAATCTTCTCCCTCTGTTGTTTCTCTGCAGCTGGTATTTGCAAGCCCACTGGGGATTGCAAGCTTGGGGTTAATTCTGAATCTGCCGAGGTGGCGCAGTGGTTAAATGCAGCACTGCAATGCTACTTCAGCTGACTGCAGTTCTGCAGTTCGGCTGTTCAAATCTCACCGGCTCAGGGTTGACTCAGCCTTCCATCCTTCCGAGGTGGGTAAAATGAGGACCCGGATTGTTGTTGGGGGCAATATGCTGACTCTGTAAACCGCTTAGAGAGGGCTGAAAGCCCTATGAAGCGGTATAGAAGCCTAACTGCTATTGCTACTGCTATCTTTAGGATCAAGATTATTATGGTCTGTTACACAGTCAGCCAAGACGTTCAATCTGGATTTGGAATTTTTAATCCACCTAGCAAGTCCTTCCCAAGGACCTGAGATAGGCAGATGTTGATCTTTGATGGTGTTGCAGGATGTAAGCTATTCCAAGTAAAGCTGCCTTTTGCATTTGGCCAATAAAAATGGTTGCCATTATTATTTTGACTCGTTGCACCAGATGTTCAGACTGCCCTTGGCATTTGAACCACCGATGGACATTATTATTTTTCATCATTATTATTTTTCATCGAGCCGAGGTGGCGCAGTGGTTAAATGCAGCACTGCAGGCTACTTCAGCTGACTGTAGTTCAGCAGTTCGGCTGTTCAAATCCCACTAGGCTCAAGGTTGACTCAGCCTTCCATCCTTCCGAGGTGGGTAAAATGAGGACCCGGATTGTTGTTGGGGGCGATATGCTGACTCTGTAAACCGCTTAGAGAGGGCTGAAAGCCCTATGAAGCGGTATATAAGTCTAACTATTGCTATTGCTATTGCTATTAAGAATTTGCTGCCCACCTCGTGGTTCAAGGTAACTCTTAAGCTCTTGAGAGGTCTGCCCTCCCTCATAAATTCATTCTACCTCTTGAATAGCCATTCAAATTCTTTTATTCATTTGTATTTTTTTGAGAATTTTACATAGAATGAAAAATAAAGAAAGAGAGGGAAAACAAAAAAAAAGAAAGAAGTGCAAGAAAATACAACTAACATGAAATATAATGATTTCCTTTTTCCCCCTCTTCCACAGTTATTAACGAATCTATCATATCCCTCCCCTCTTACCTCTTCCAGACATCCCTTCAACCCGTTATTTAATTATGTGTTTCAATTAATAAATCCATGTTAATATTTTGGCTTCCTTTAACAAAAAGACCATAAAATATTTCTAGTCTTTTTTTAAAAAAAAACCCACCCTTGTTGTTTTCTTCCCTGACCAATTTCTGTCATTTTAACAATCTGTTCCTGCGTTGTGGGAATTTCACTACTCTTCCATCTTTGTGCATTTAATAACCTTGGTGCCATTATCATACACAAAATTAATCTTCTGTGAGTCTTTTATAATTTAGTATCTATCCATAAATCCCAATAAAAAAACCTCCAGGGTGTTCTTTTTGTTGCAATATGAATCTTTAACATTCTTTGTATTGTTGGTGTATTTGTATCCAAAGCTTCTTGGGTTTCTCACAAGTCCGGGATAAAATGTTCCTTCATGTTTTTTTCCCCTCACATTTCCAGCATTGACCGGAGGTCCCTTTATACATTTTTGATACTATCCAAATTCCTGGCAGGGCCATATTTTCAGCTAGTGAATTCTTCTGGTTAATTAGGGGTCATGTGTGCTTTCTTTTATAAGCCTTCCTGCATTCCCCCCCCCCCGCTTTAATTTATTCAGTTTCTAGGCCACCCAACTCCAAAAAGGACTCTGAGCAGCTTCACAAGATAAAAAGCAGGGAAAGGAAAACCACAACGTTAAAAAGCAAGTTGTTCTGAGGGAATAATAAGCAAAAAAATAATAATCCCGCCACATCACTTCCATATGCTTTTCAACCCTCTCAAGTTTGACGTGTGTATACTTCAACTCCCAGAATTCCTCAGCCAGGGTAGAAACCAGTGCAAAATTTGTCCCCCCGCCCCGCCCTGTTGAACGTTCACTCCCCCTACCCCACCAAGAGGTCAGGTGGCCCCCCCCTCCCCTAGCCTTCCGGAAGGCCGTGGAAATATGGTTCTTGCTTGAGGCGTACCAAGAAGCAGCCAGGGTGGGGCTGGTTAGTGCCCTGAAATCCCCCCCCCCGCCTCCCCACACATTTTAATTAAATTTTCACATCTCTTGCCCCCCCCCTTTTTTAAAGGTTTTTAATATTTTATTTGTACACCACCTAGATTGCCTCAGTGAGAGGGATGGTGGATAGATATATTAGATAGATAGATAGATAGATAGATAGATAGATAGATAGATAGATAGATAGATAGATAGATAGATAGATAGATAGATAGATGATAGATAGATAGATAGATAGATAGATAGATAGATAGATAGATAGATGATAGATAGATAGATAGATAGATAGATAGATAGATAGATAGATAGATAGATGATAGATAGATAGATAGATGATAGATAGATAGATAGATGATAGATAGATAGATAGATAGATAGATAGATAGATAGATAGATAGGATAAATACAGACAGTCTCTCTCTCTCTCTCTCTCTCTCTCTCTCACACACACACACACACACACACAGAGGTTTGACAGATGACTACATAGGTAGGTAGACAGACAGACAATCAAACAAACAGACGAGAGGTAGACAGACAGACAGACAGATGGACACAGACAGACAGGCGGACACACAGACAGGTTTGACAGATGATTAGATAGATAGATAGATAGATGATAGATAGATAGATAGATAGATAGATAGATAGATAGAGGACAGACATGCAGACAAAGAGAGTGAGTTATAGATAGACAGAGATAGATATAAAGATAGATGGATGGAGACAGACAGAGACATGAATGGATAGATAGCGAGAGATACATAGATAGATGCAGAGAGAGGGAGAGGAGTTGGATGGAGACAGAAAGACAGACATAGATAGATACATAGTTACATAGATGCTACAAGATTCAAAATGGTGACAAAAAATATTCCATAAGGTTGGGATGATACAGTAGGGAATATATTTCTTCAAATATGTCTTTGTAAAATGCTGAAGGTTTTTATACGTTCCTAAAAACAGAGGTTTAACCACTGAGTGGGAAGAAAACCCAAGTGTGTACTAACTTACCCTCCAGAGGCAGGGAGTTCCACAGATTAAATATGCACCCTTTTCCCTCCCCCAGTTGCTCTCTGTTTCCCATTTGGGAACTTAAGGGAAAGCCTTGCAAGGGTGGGGGTCAGGCCGGTGTAAAAGGAAGCTATAAATTATCCTGCAGTTGACCCCAGGAAAGGTTTTATGACATTTTATATTATGTCATAAAATGTGTTATGACCCACTTTTATGTCTTAACATGTTTCATAAAATTGGCAGTATTTCAATTCCATGGAGGTCATGGATTCCAGATTTCGGATTCATTCTGCAAGTTAGCCCATTTGAGGTAACTTGGTTCAAAAATTGTTGACCTATGATGCAGTGTATTGCCCAGAGTAAAAGCTACGTGAATGAGAGTGTCAGTAGCATAGATATGCCATAGCATAAATATAACTTTCATTTGCACTGGGAAACAAAACAAAAAAAGTGTGCGATTTGCTTTTTTGCTGTGATGTAGAACTGAGCTCACAATATCTCCCACGTTAAGCCAGTCACATTATTTAAAGCATTTTCTTAGTCCAAAATGGATTCCAAGGCAATCGTGACCCTTCCTAACCATCAGACATTTAGAAAAATTGGTGTGTGTGTGTGTGTATCTGTGTGTGTGTTTGTATACTATTTAATTACTTCTTTATCTAAAGCCCTCGAGGAGTGGAGAAATCAATCAACCCCAAACATAGAAGTTCTTCTTTTGACCAACTCTTTCCTCCGTCGCAATCTGAACTCCTGGATCAGGAGTTCCAATGCTCGGTCGTTCAAACCCTGGTCGTCTCTCTCCTGGACTGTTGCAGAACGCTCTCCATGGGGCTACCCTTGAAGAGTACTCAGAAGCTACGACTGGCACAGAATGCAGGCCCATGGACAGTTCTTGGAGCCTGTAAGGTGGCCAATATTACACCGATGTTTCACCAGTTGTTCTGGCTGTCAGTTTGCTTACAGGTGCAATTCAACGTGTTGGTTATTACCTTTAAAACCCCACATGGGAAGGGTCCAGGTTACGTGAGGAACAGTCTCACCCCAAAGGGATTGGCCTGCCCCACTTTCCTGTCCTTCTGCCCAGCTCTCCCAACTGACCTGGAGCCCAATGGAAGTACATCCTTCTGCTGGTGGTTAACAGACTAAGATAAGACCTTGCCTCTCTCCCCATGTGCATCTTGCTCCTTCCTCCCCATCTTTTGTCGATTTTAAACTATTTATTGCTTTATTTTTTATCAGTTTTTACTGATTGTACGCCCGGTAGAGTCACCTCCAGGTGAGATGAGTGGCATATAAGTTGGGTAAATAATAAACACCACCACCACCCTCTGCTGATCACTGTTGACTCTCTTCCCAGGTCCGAGCAGTGAAGCCCAGAAGGTGGTAGAAGAATTAACTTATCGCCGAGCCTTGCGGGAGTTGCTGGAGATCATGAAGAAACAGGCAACCCCTAAAAGTCCTGACTCTCTTAGGCGAAGGAGTAAAGAGGCATCAACCGGGAAAGGACAGCAAGAGCAATCCTCAACGCCCCAGCAACCCCTTTCTCCCCGAAGAAGCCCCCGTGGGACAGGCAGGGCCTTTCCAGATTCTCCAGCCAGGTCACTGAGACCTTTGGAGACCAGAACCAATAACCCGTCTACCTGCAAACCTCCCTCCTCTGCATCGGGGAACCTTCCAGGTGTCAGGAAGCCAGCCCGTAAGGCTGGCAAAGTTTTGAAAGCCTCAAAGCCAAACATCGCACATCGTCCTGCAGCACCACCCCAACTCTCCCAGAGGTCTCCCCTGGCCTCCAAGGGGCATCGGCAAGCTGGCGGTCCATTTGGAAGGAACCGGCCGGTGAGAACTAGCACCCCGGACTCTACTTCGCGCAAGCGCTGCCCCAGGTTCCCGCCAGCAAAGGGAAGAGACGAGGCCGCCTCAAACCTGCGGAGGAGTTTGCTGGGACCCACCCTCAAAGGGTTTTCGTCCCTGGCAACAAGTGCTCTCCCGGCCAAGCCAGCGGGACGGAAACGGAAGAAGTGGCAGCCGCCCTCTAGGGGCAGCAGGCGCTCCCTGCGCTTGGAAGCCGCTTGCTCAAGGCAGGTCCCGGCCACTCAGGAACCCCCCCTGGAAAAGTCACAATGCCCGAGTGGGGGAGAGCCCAGAGAGCGCAGGGAATCTTCTCTGGACTGTTCTCCTGGGGAACTGAAAAAAGAGCCTGCTCCGTATACAGCTGGAGTTCGAGAAGGCTTGTTTCCAGAATTTGTGGATAAGGAAGGTAAGAGGATGTTCATCTGCAAAAGATACGTTGGGGGAAGTTGTGAGTTCTGGGGAGACCTAGAAGTGGAAGGGGAGCAGGGGTGAAATCCTCCCGGTTCGGCCCAGTTCGGCTGAACCCGTGAGCCGCGCAATCGTGGGAAGCTTTCCCCCTCTTTTTAAAGCTTTTTTATTCCTGCCAGTTCGTGCAAATAGGCAGGGAAAAAATGCTTTAAAAAGTTGACCACGCCCACCCATTCACATGACCACCCCCCCCCAAGCTACGCCCACAGAACCGGTGGGCCAAAAAATTAGATTTCACGATTGAGGGGGAGGCAGTGAAGTGGTGGTGTCAAGCGCCAGGGAAATTGGGCGATCCAGGTAGTTCAAATAGGTGTAAAGATTTATTATAAGCTTAAGCCCTCTATAAAAGAATCTGAACTACTAATAGTTCAAGCAATTTGGCGGTAAATAAGGAATTCACGCTGGGCTGCCTTTGTAGGCGGGAAGGGACTCGTGAGGTTTAACCCCACCCCCACCCTCTGTCAGGCTCAGCCTGGACATTTCCTACAGGTGTGGCTTTCTATAACAGAATAACAACAGAGTTGGAAGGGACCTTAAAGGTCTTCTAGTCCAACCCCCTTGCTCAAGCAACAGACCCTATACCAGTGATGGCGAACCTATGTGGCACGCGGAGCCATTTGTCAGGGCACGCGAGGCGTTGTCCTGTCAGTTCCAGCGTGCATGCGCGCACTGGCCACCTGACTTTGGCCTTCTTTTGAGGCTGTTTCGCCAGTTTTTGGATCCAGAGGAAAAACCGGCCCTACAGGCAAACCGGGACTTCAGGAACAGACTCCCGGTTTGCTCGTAGGGCCATTTTTCCGTGACCCGTCAAAACCGTGGTCCACTAAAGCGCGCCCGATCAAAGCGCGTACGTGACGTCATCAGCAGCGCGACAAATAAAATTAAAAATAAATTAAAATAAAATTAAAATAAAATTAAAGCAAGCCAATTCACATAAAAGTAAGGGTTAGGGTTAGGTTAAGGGTTAGGGTTAGGTTAAGGGTTAGGTTAAGGGTTAGGGTTAGGTTAAGGGTTAGGTTTAGGGTTAGCGTTAGGTTAAGGGTTAGGTTTAGGGTTAGGCTTAGGGTTAGGTTTAGGGTTAGGTTTGGGGGGGGTTAGGGTAAGGTTTTCGCGTTAATTTTAAATTTACCGCTCACAGCGTGCCGTTTTCGTCGCGCTGTGATGACGTCACGTACGCGCTTTCGTCGAGCACGCTTTAGTCTATCGCGGATTTGTGGTGGAACTCATTTTTCGCCCTCCTTTCGCCCTCCTTTCGCCCTCCTCAGGCTCCTAGAAAGCTGCTGGAGCCTAAGGAGGGTGAAAAAAGCATTGCAAAAGTGGGGGGGAGCGCTGGTCACGTGCATATGCATGCCGGGGGTGGGGTGTCACATGCATAGCATTATGGGTGTGGCACGCCCATGCACGACCCCCCCCCCCAGCTCCTCCCCACTTTTGGCACACGATCCAAAAAAGGTTCGCCATCTTTGCCCTATACCCTTTCAGACAAACGGTTGTCCAATCTCGTCTTAAAAACCTCTGTACAACTTCTGGAGGCAAGCTGTTCCACGGATTAATTGTTCTAACTGTCGGGAAAATTCTTCTTAGTTCTTCGCCCCTTGATTAGTTTCCACCCATTGCTTCTTGTCCTGCCCTCAGCTGGTTTGGGGAATAGTTGGACTCCCTTTTCTTTGTGGCCACAAAGATATTGGAAGACTCCTATCCTGTCTCCCCTAGTCCTTCTCTTCACTAGACTAGCCATGCCCAGTTCCTGCAACCGTTCTTCATACGTGTTAGCCTCCAGTCCCCTAATCATCTTTGTTGCTCTTCTCTGCACTCTTTCCAGCATCTCCGCAGCTTTTTAATGATATGGTGACCAAACCTGGATTCAATATTCCGAATGTGGTTTTACCAAGGCCTTATAAAGCGGTACTAACACTTCACCATAATCTTAATTCTATCTCATTTTTAATGCAGCCTAGGACTCTGTTGGCTTTTTTGGCAGCTGCAACACACTGCTGGCTGACATTTGGCGTGCCGTGTGAACTTCCAGCCATTGGAGATTCCTAGCCATGACGTAAAAAGAGAGCTATTTTGGTGTAGTGTTAAAGGCATCAGGCTAGCAATGGAGAGATTGTGAATTCTACCCCCCACCCCTTCCACTCCCTTAGGCACAAAGCCAACAGGGTTCGCAACTTGGGAGTCCTCCTGGATCCACAGCTGACTTTTGATCACCACCTGTCGGCTGTGACCAGGGGGGCATTTGCCCAGGTTCGCCTGGTGCGCCAGTTGCGACCCTACCTGAATCGGGAGGCTCTCACAACAGTCACTCGTGCCCTCGTGACCTCTAGGCTGGAATACTGCAATGTGCTCTACATGGGGCTGCCCTTGAAGAGCATTCGGCGGCTTCAGCTAGTCCAGAATGCGGCCGCGCGAGTGATCGTGGGTGCACCTCGGTTCGCCCACATAACACCTATCCTCCGCGAGCTGCACTGGCTACCTGTTGGCCTCCGTGTGCACTTCAAGGTGCTTCTTACTACCTATAAAGCCCTTCATGGTAGTGGATCTGCGTACTTGAGAGACCGCCTTCTGCCAATTACCTCCTCTAGACCCATAAGATCCCACAGATTAGGCCTCCTCCGAGTGCCATCTGCCAGCCAGTGTCGGCTGGCAACTACGCGGAGGAGAGCCTTTTCTGTAGCAGCTCCGACCCTCTGGAACGATCTCCCCGTGGAGATTCGTACCCTCACCACCCTTCAGACCTTCCGCACAGCCCTCAAGATCTGGCTATCCCGCCAGGCCTGGGGGTAAAGACCATAGTTTGCCCCCGCCCGAATATTGAATGAATGTTGTTTGATCTTAACTATATATTGTATTTTTATGTTGTTGTACGTCTTCCCCTCCCATAAGTTGTTAGCCGCCCTGAGTCCCCTCAGGGAAAAGGGCGGCCTATAAATAAACGCAACTGAAACTGAACTGAAACTGAAACCTTGGACCAGTCAGTTTCTCTCAGTCCTGGGAGGCAGATGGCAGCAAACCACTTAAAACCTTGCCAAGAAAACAGTAGGGATTTTTCCAGGCAGTCCCTGAGAACCAGACACAACTGATTAGAGAGGGGGGGGGCACATAACATATTTATTTTTATTTTATTTATTTGACATCAATCTTGAGGCTTATACCTGAATCTGATGCATGAAGACGTCATGGTGCTTTAGTTTTCAAACCATAATTAGATATCGTTTTATTTTATTTTATTTTTTAGATAAACAATCCATTTTCCATTAACCCGTGTGTCATCTGGGCAAAAATATTTTGTGCCAACATTAAAATATACAATCTTATTCGTTATGTAATCTCATCTTGGCTTAATTTCCAGTACCTTAAGTGTCTAATATTATAACAATCCCATTGTGATTTATTTAACTCTATTAGTTACACTTAACTTAATACATTTTCTATACTTTAGATAACTTCTTTTACTATTAATCCTTACCCTGTTTCCCCCCAAAATAAGACCTCCCCGGATAATAAACCCAGTCGGGCTTTTGAGCGTATGCGCTAAAATAAACCCTCCCTGAAAATATTGCAACACAGCAGCAGCCATGAGGTGACCACGCTCGCCACATCCTGCACCTCAAAAATAATAAGGCCAAGCTTTTATTTCGGGGGTCAAAAGAAAATAAGATCTTGCCTTATTTTTGTGGAAACACAGTATGTCTCTTCTCTAACCATTGATAAAAAGATTCCCTAAATTCTATAATAATCAGCTTGTTCTTTGATAGCCAGTGTCAATCTCTTCATTCAACTAATATTTTCCTAATCACATTCTCCTCTGTAGGGATCTCTTCACTTTTCCAATTTTGTGCAAATACAATCCTAGCTGCTGTTATAACATGAAAACCATAATTGAAACCCAGCTTGGTGCAATGGGTAAACGCAGCTGGGCTTCATCCAATTTTTGTTTTAAGTGTATATCCCACTAAAGCAGTGTTTCTCAACCTTGGTCACCTGGAGATGCGTGGACTTCAACTCCCAGAATTCCCCAACCAGCAGAGGTTGGGCCAAGGTTGAGAAGCACTGCACTAAAGGCTCACAGTGGCTTATAAGAGGAGCTCGCTGCATCCTACCTCTGCAACATCAACCCTGTGAAGTGGGTTGCCTGAAAGTGACTGACTTCACATCTGAGGGGGGATTTGAGCCTGGATGTTTGTGCAAGTGGTCCTAAACTTACAACTGTAATGGAGCCTGCCCACTATGGACATACTGTAAGTCGTGATGGTCATTAAGCAGATAGCTCATATGACTGTCCTGATTTTATTATCTTATTTGCGGGGGTCTTTAAGGAAATTCATTGTTTACTATGGAGGTAAATGCTGGTTATTAGCAAAAATGTAAATCTCATTCATGTGACTGGGATGCCATAAACCAGGGGTGTCAAACTCAATCCCGTTGCGGGCCGTGTCAGAATTTTGTTTGCCCTTGGGGGGGGGGGGACCAGGGTGGGTGTGGCCTGATCATCACTGCTGAATGCGTGGGCGTGGGCGGGCCCAAAGCGGCAGGAGTCTCCGGGACGGCCTGCGGGCCAACTCCGCAGCCTAGCGTGGGATCACTCCAGCCCATGGGCCACATGTTCGACACCCCTGCCATAAACAGTTATAAATGTGGGCCAGTTTGCCAAGTGTTCAAAATGAGCGGCCATCAAAACTTTGGAACCAGGTCATAAGTATCTTTTTTTTTCCCCACTTCAAACATTTTATTTCATTTTCATTTTCCTTTATACAATCACTTAAATACTGTGCAGTTAAAAAGAAAAAAAATGCAATAAATACAACTCATAACACTTCTATCCTTCATACACCCTTTCTTCTACCCCTCCAACTTTCATTTCTCCCCTCCAACAATCCCCTCTTCTACTTCCCCTCCCCCTCAACCATTCCTTTCTCCCCTTCCCACCATCTCACCCTCCTTACATATGTCATAAGTATCTTTTGAGGGGCCTATTATAACCTTGGGCAATCCCTAAGCAACTGGTCGTAAGTTGAAAACGTACAGTGCCCAAATCGCAATCACATGAGCATAGGATGATCAGAACTTTGAGGATCAGTCATAGCCACAACCACCACGGCTGCTGAACAGATGGTCGTTAATCAAGGACTTCCTGTGTACCAGATCATGAAGCAGCCTTTCAGTCAGAGCTGAAGAAGCTCCTTGGATGAGAAGCGAAACATCTTCAAAGAAAAACGAGACAGTCCAGTTGCCGCTTGAAAAAAAAGCACCTTTGGGACAGCATTTGGCTTGAAATAACCCACGCAAAAACGTTTGCGTTGTAAAAATTGGGGGAGAGCATCAGGGTTGTAAATGAAAATCTTTTTGGACAGCAAAGGTGACTAGCAGGCAGCTACTGGAACATGTAACGCCAAACGTATCACTGGAAGGCGAAATCACAGAACTGCGTCTCTCTCATTTTGGACCACTCGTGCTGGGGAGTTCAATGGAGAAAGCCATTGCTTTTGGATGAGTTAGGGGGTAAAAGGAAACGCAGAAGAGCATGGTAGTTGGGCACCATCAAAGCTGACACCAGCCAGAGCATAGAAAAACTCAAAGAAGTAGTGCAAGATCAGATGATATGGAGAGACTTGACCCCATAGAATCGCCAGGAATCAGACATGATTGAATGGATACCACCATCATCATTTTTTGGACTATAAGACGCAGCGGAGTATAAGACACATCAAGATTTTGAAGAGGCAATTTTTTAAAAAAGGTTTTGCCCTTCCTGGCCCCCAGGAGCACTCTGCAGGCCTCCCTTGTAAAAAACAGACATGCAGAGAGTTTTAGAGGCCTACAAAGTATTCCTAGGGGCTGGGGAGGACAAAAACGAGCAAAAAACGGCCCATTTTTTGTGAAAACAGGCTCGTTTTTTGCAAAAACAAAACAAAACAGGGCGTACAGAGGCTTTGGGAGGCTTGTAGAGTGCTCCTGGAGGCTGGGGAGGGCAAAAAGGAGCAAAAAAACAGCCCTTTTTTGCTCGTTTTTGCCCTCCCCAGCCCCAGGAGCACTTTGCATGCCTCCCAAACCCTCTGCATGTCCATTTTTGTGAAAAATGGAATGCACGTGGGCGGGGTTTCGGGAGGCCAAAAATGCTGTATTCAGTGTATAAGACACACTCAGATTTTCACCCTCTTTTTGGAGGAAAAATAGTGCGTCTTATGCTTCGAAAAATACGGTACTTCCAATATCTGGCAAAAAAAAAAGGCAGTTTCAGACAATGGATTCGCTTAACGATTGACAATTACAAAATAATAAAATTGGGCACAGTCACGTGGTGATCCGCTTAATAACCAGCAATGACTTAGACCATAATCCGGGGGCTCCATCCCAGTCATAAGCCGAGGACTGCCTGCAGGTACTCATTGTGCCGTTATCTCCCGGCCCATCTTTGAGATTTGTCAGTGCAATATCCAATGCTGTGTACTTGTAAAACTGAAATCGGCACGGTGTTCCTTCATTAGCAGATCAGGCATCTGATCTTTCACTGCAGCTGAGTCCCATAAGGAATGTGAGTCCCAGCCCAGAGTCAAAGGATGAAGAGGAAGAGGAGGAATTACCCAGCATTTTCTTGCATCAAGGTATAATGTCTTGAATGGGGGGCGGTGTTAATCTCCATGACATCAGTTGACCAAGGCTTGGGGCCACTCTTGAGAAGGCCCTGCCTCTTCTGCCCACTTGTTCAGCCACAAAGATATTGAAACCTAAGTAAAGGGGTGTGTATGTGTGTCACACTTTGTCCAATGGGATATGGTTGCCCTTATGTCTCATTTAAACCTCCTGTGGGCAAAATGGAACAACTCACCACAACCAATTCACTGCAGCCAACTTGTTGTGGGGACAACTCACCCGGGACAATTTGCTGTGGGACAATTCAACAATTCAGTTTAATTACTTAAAATAATTTTTTAAAAAAATATTTTAAGTAATGAAACTGAATTGTTGAATTAAAAAAATATATTTTAATTTTTCTCATTCACGTTTTGTTTCTCCTCCTTCCTTTGGCGTGCTTCCACCATTTCTTCAATATTGATGTAACTCTTGTCCCGTGGCGAGTTGGCCACGCCAAGTTGGCCAATGTTGAGTTGGCTGCGGTGAGTTGGCCGTGGTGAGGCATGGGCTTGTCCAGGCAAGTTGCCAGGATTCAAAGGCCCCAAATTTATTTAAAAAATGGAAAGCCACAATAAGGCATCATGTGTAGATGATGTGCGCACATTTTTTTACCCCTATTAGGTTTCTGCGAATGAGTGAGATCAACATGCATATTTATCAGAAGTCCTCCTTTCTGAAATCTTCATGTGGATGCTTGGTTCTCCGTGTACAGCCAAGCCTCTTTTCAACCCCACATCCCTTTCAGCTTTTCTGGATTCCCCAGCATATATATACACTATATTGCCAAAAGTATTCGCTCACCTGCCTTTACTCGCATATGAACTTACTATAAGCGACCTCCCATTCCTAATCCATAGGGTTCAATGTGACGTCGGTCCACCCTTTGCAGCTATAACAGCTTCAACCCTTCTGGGAAGGCTGTCCACAAAGTTCAGGAGTGCGTTTATGGGAATTTGTGACCATTCTCCCAGAAGCGCATTTGTGAGGTCACACACTGATGTTGGACGGGTTTACGTGGCCTACCACTTCGTGGTTGAGTTGCTTTCGTTCCCAAACACTTCCACGTTCTTATAATACAGCTGACAGTTGACTGTGGAATATTAAGGAGCGAGGAAATTTCACGACTGGATTTGTTGCACAGGTGGCAACCTATCACAGTTCCACGCTGGAATTCACTGACTCCTGAGAGCAACCCATTCTTTCACCAATGTTTGCAAAAACAGTCTGCTTGCCTAGGTACTTGATTTTATACACCTGTGGCCATGGAAGTGATTGGAACACCTGATTCTGATTATTTGGATGGGTGAACGAACACTTTTGGCAATATAGTGTAGGTAGTCCTTGCTTAGTGACCATAGTTGAACCGGCAACACAGTCATTAAATGAAAGCATGGCTATGCTTATGATTTTACTGCTGTTTTCCTTTGTGTTATAGCAGTGATGGCCAACCTTTTTGGGCTGCCATGCCAAAAGCAGGGGGAGCACAGGGGTTGTGCGTGGGCTTGCCACACCCATAATGCTATGCGCAAGACACACATACTCCATGCGCTTGAGACCAGCACACACACACATTGCTTTTGTCATTATTATTTTTTTGCCCTCCTCAGGCTCCAGAGGCTTTCTAGGAGCCTGGGAAGGTCGAAAACAACCTCCACACACCCCCTCCACCCCAGACATCCTCTGGAGGCCTCAGGAGCTTCCCTGAAGGCTCCGGAGGGCGAAAAACAGTCCTACGAACAAACTGGAAATATGTTATCGAACTTCCGGTTTGCCCATAGGACCGTTTTTTTGTGCTCCAGGGGCTTCAAGGAAGCCTCCAGAGTGTGAAAAACGGCCTCAAAAGAAGGCCAAAGTCAGCTGGCCAGCGCGCGCATGCGTACTGTTCAGCTGATAAGGCAACACCTCATGTGCCCTGACAAATGGCTCCGCGTGCCACCTTGTAGCACGTGTGCCATAGGTTTGCCATCACGGTGTTATAGACTTGTGAAGGCTGTAAATGTGAGGATGGAACACAGTTATTTTTCCATCATCATCGTAACTGTGAACACTCACTAAAGGAAGCAGTTGCTAAACGAGGACTACCTGTATTGAAATTTGTA
This sequence comes from Thamnophis sirtalis, assembly GCF_051295495.1. Classification (NCBI taxonomy): domain Eukaryota; kingdom Metazoa; phylum Chordata; class Lepidosauria; order Squamata; family Natricidae; genus Thamnophis; species Thamnophis sirtalis. Next base: position 170,048,942 of record NW_028261381.1, on the reverse strand, counting down.
TTGCATTCAGAGGCATTGCCTTGTGGGCTGTAGCACAGAGTTTCATGAAACTTTGCATATCCATGAGAGATTGCTAAAAGTCATTAGGATTTTTTTAAAAAAATGGTGGTGCATGCAGCCAGTAGCTATACTTATAATAATGCTTATGTTCCTGGAAAACCTGAACATTATTTCAAGTGTTCCTCCAGGATAAAAGTTTGAGAAAGGGCGATCTAGCATTGGCACCTTCCCCTAATACAGTGTTCTTGTCCTTGGCAATTTCCAGATGTTGGACTTCAGTTCCCAGAATTCCACAGCCAGCATAGCAACTGATGAGAATTCTGGGAAAGCCCATGCATCCAGAAGTTACTGAGGTTAGGAAACATTGCCCTAAAATAGGAACAATAAAGCTGGAAGACACATGGAGGAAATCAGGGAAGGGGGCAAGCTCTCTATACAATACAGTACAGTAGAAATTTCACTAGGAATTCCTTGCAAGACTTTTATTCCAATTTTAATCCTTTCTCCAAACTCTGTGTATCGTAGAGCCTTGTGGTTTTGAAGTTGGGTTGATGGTTTGGTGCAAGCTCCCAAGATATCCCTACTGGCCAGCTGTGGTAAGAATATTGATTATTTATTTACTTATTGAAGCAGTTTATATAGTTGCCCATCTTGCAGCTGTGACTCTAGGACAGGTGTCCCCAAACTTGGTAACTTTAAGACTTTTGGACTTCAACTCCCAGAATTCTGGGAGTTGAAGTCCACAAGTCTTAAAGTTTCCAAGTTTGAAGACCTCTGCACTAGGAAGTGCACAGAGTAACCATCATGACCCCTTGAATTTACAAAGTAAATATCCAAAATAATAACGATGCAACAATTACAGCCAGAATATAAAAAATCGTTCCATTTTAATTAACAAAAGTTTGAGTTTGAGTTTTATTGAGCTTGTATGCTGCCCTACTCCCGGGAGACTCAGGGCGGCTAACAATAAGAAGGGAAGGGGGGTACAAAAATAAAAACAACAGTTAAAAATTCAGCAACAGTCATAACATAGGATGGGGCTGGATAATTCAACAGCCCCAGGCCTGCCGGAACAGCCAGGTCTTAATTGCTTTGCGGAAGGCCGGAAGGGTAGGAAGGGTCCGGATCTCAACGGGGAGATCGTTCCAGAGGGCCGGAGCAGCTACAGAGAAGGCCCTCCCCCGGGGGGTCGCCAACCGACATTGGCCGGCAGATGGAATCCGGAGGAGGCCTAGTCTGTGCGATCTTATAGGTCTCTGGGAGGTAGCTGGCAGGAGACGGTCTCTCAGGTAGCCAGGTCCGATACCATGTAGGGCTTTAAAAGTAACGACTAGCACCTTGAAGCGTGTCCGGAGACCAATGGGAAGCCAGTGCAGCTCGCGGAGGATAGGTGTAACGTGGGTGTACCTAGGTGCACCCACAATCGCTCGCGCGGCTGCATTCTGGACTAGCTGAAGTCTTCGAACACTCTTCAAGGGCAGCCCCATGTAGAGCGCGTTACAGTAATCCAGTCTTGAGGTCAAATTGGTCAAGACAACGTCCCAAAAGTGCTTTTTCAAAAGGCAACTGGTCTTTGTGGGTTTTTTTTTGAAGATGTTTCCATAAGATGTATGTAGGTGTTCCCACTACTAAGGATATCTGGGAGTGTATCCTGTTTTAATAGAAATCTCCCTGTTAAAATAGTTGAAATGTATATTTCATTATTATTTCATTATTCATTATTTGGGTAATGAAATGGGTATTCACATTTCATTACCCAAACTAGGTGACATCATCTGTGCTAATAAGGCTAAAGGATAAAAATTGAGAGCCAATCCCATTCCTTACTAGCACTGATGATGTTACCTAGTTTGGGTAATGAAATGTCTGTAGGAAAACAACCATGCTCAGAGACCACATCAAGGACCTCTCCCTTTTTCCAATGCTATTGTATCCTTAAATGGTCAACCTATAATTGATTTGATTGCTCATATGCCTTGGAGTCATTTTCAACTCCTAGCAACCGCAAAATAGCCACCATTTGTTCGCATCTTCCATTTTCTGAAAGTAACATTGGGGACCTAATGATAGAAATGGGAATTGGCCCGAATTCCCCAGACGGTCATAAAGGAAGTATTTGTATTTGTATTTGGTTTATTTGTATGCCGCCCTTCTCCAGGAGGGACTCAGGGCGGCGAACAACTCAAAGGGGAAAGGGAACATAAACAACAGTACACATAATTAAAATACACGAAAATCACACAGCCATACCAGTCGAGAGGGGAGGGGAACTCATCAACCCCAGGCCTGCCGGCACAGCCAGGTTTTGACAGCTTTCCGGAAGGCCTGGAGAGAGGTGAGGGTCCGGATCTCCGCGGGGAGTTCATTCCAAAGGGTCGGCGCTGCCACAGAGAAGGCCCTCCCCCGGGTAGTAGCCAGATGGCATTGGCTGGTGGACGGAACCCGGAGGAGGCCGACCCTGTGAGATCTGACGGGTCTTTGGGAGGTAATTGGCAGCAGGCGGTCTCTCAAGTACGACATCAATTCCCAGAATTCATTTTAGCTGAAGAATTCTAGGAGTTGAAGTCCACATCTCGTTAAATTGTTTTAAGTTGAGAAGATTGGAGCACCTTTGATGTAGAAAGTTGTGTTTTTTAAAAAAAATCTAAATGACAATAGTAGAAGTGTTGATCTCCTTTTAATTAATTGTGCCCAGGGGTAGGTAACGCTGCCCCCTTTACTGCCTGTGGACTCCCAACTCCCAGAATTTCATGCTGGCTCAGGAATTCTGGGCGTTGAAGTGCATAGGTAATAAAGGGGCCCATAGTTGCCCACCCCCTGATCCAGCTCATGATGTGCTGCCCTCCTGATTAGCTCATAATGTGCTGCAAAGGGCCAGCTGCAGAGATGGAGCAAGGCCAACCAGTCTGTGTACTTGTCCCTTTGAATAGATACCTTGATTGCAAACCTGTGTGACCTTCCCAGCTGCTCAGCTGTTCTGCTTGTCTCCTGGCAGGTGAAAAGGGTACATCGGAAAGCTAAGAAAGCCAATGTCGTCCTTATAGAGAAATGCATGGATGCCATGAAAACTAAGGGGTAAATCAAGCTATTTTAATTCCCTGGCGTAAAGCACCTCTCCCTCCCTTCTGCTTTCATTTGTTGATAAGCCCTTTCCTGGCACCTCCCACTCATGGCTGAGTTACAGGTAGCCATGTATGGCCACAGTTGAGCTCCAGATCTCCCATTGCTAAGCAAGACGGTGGTTAAGTGAGTTTTGCCCCATTTTACAAGCTTTCTTGCCACAGCTGTTCAGCTAATCACTACAGCGGTCAAGTTAGTAACCCAGTTGTTAAATGAATCTGGCTTCCCCGTTGACTTTGCTCATCAGCAGGTTACCAAAGGTGGTCACGTGACCCTACAGTGATGGCTAACCTTTTTGCCATCGCGTACCAAAAGCGGGGGGAGCGAGGGGGGTTATACACACGTGTGCCCACACCCATAATTCTATGCGCCCTCCTCCCCGCATGTGTGTGCGACTCCCCCCCATCCCGCGCTCTCTCCACTTATGGCACATGATGGCACATGATGGCACAGTGGACCAGTTTTTCGCCCTCCCCAGGAAAAGATTTATCAGTCTAATTGGTGAAACCCAAAGTCAAAGTTTCATTCTTTTCCACATCGAGTACAAAGTTCAGAAGCGGTTTCCATTTGGAAACATAAGTACTTATGGTCAGTTTTGCCATTTCGGCCAACTCCATCAACTTCTGCAACCATTCTTCCACAGTAGGAATCTATGCGTCCTTCCATTTATAACAACGTTCCAAATTTTTTTTCCTCCAATTCTTTTTCCACTAAGCCCAAAGGGAAAAGTTCTGGTTTCATTTTTACCTCCATGAATCTTCTTGACCAACTCTAGACTTCTGTGTACCTTGCGGTAATATCTTGAGTGCATGAGAAATTGTAGCCATCTTAAAAAAAATAATTGTGTGTGGTTTTATATCAGAAGCAAATTCTCCATTGGGAATCTCTCTATATCCATAAACCATAGGGATATGCATAGGTTTAAAACTGGGATTGCCTATAGCTTCCTCTTGGCTACGGGTCCTGCATCCTCCCCCACAGGCTGAACATCCTTACATCAGTTTTGCAGTAGATTTGAATTTGAGTGCCAGATGAGGATCCCTATCTATCTGATCCCTAGCACTGATGATGTCACCTAATTTGGGTAATGAAATGTCTGCAACAAAACATCCCAAGCTCAGACAGCACCAAGGACATCTCATTTCAATCCTGAGGTACAAATATCCTTCCTTTTATCTATCTATCCATATCTGTCTATCCATTTATATCTATCCATTCATATCAGGGATGGGTTCCTGCCAGTTCTAACCTCTTCTATAGAAGAGATTCCACAAATCTACAGTGCCGTTTAGAACTGATTCCAGCTCCCTCCCCCCGGCCCGTCCGCACATCATCAAGATGAAGAGCGAGAGGAGGAATTCTGGGAGTTGAAGTCCACAAGTCTTAAAACTGTCAAATTTGAACACCCCTGGGGTTTTTTTTTCCCTAAAGGGTTAGGGGTGTGAGGGTCTTGTAACTTGACAGCTTTAATGCTTGCGTGCTTCAAATGCCAGAGTTTCTGAGCCAACATTTTGGTTGCTAAGCAAGAGCGTTGTTAAGTGAGTTTCACCACATTTTACAAGTTGGCCACGCCCACCCAGTCACATGGCTGGCAAGCCACTCCCACCTGGTCACATGGCTGGCAAGCCACTCCCACCCGGTCACATGGCCAGCAAGCCACTCCCACAAAGCAGGCCACACCTACAGAAGAGGTTCTAAAAAAATTTGAAACCCACCACTGATTCATATCTCTCCATGATCTACCATTTTTATCTATAATGTCTGTGTCTATATTCATCCACATCGATATCCATGCATATCTTTACTTCCATATCCATCTCTCCCTCTCTCCTTTCTCCCTCCCAATACCTCTCTCTCCATCCATATCTATCTATCTACCTGCTTACGTATATATCTAGGTTAGGCATCTTGGAGAACTCGTTGGCATGTTAGCATATGCGTGTGCATTGCCACTTTTAGTTTTATCATAGATGTCAGCCTCGCAATGTAGTCCAGAAGTGCTAGTTCTACTTCATTGTAAAGTTACAGTAAAACCGCCAACCATCATTATGTCAAAATGTTGGCGATGCAGACAGGCTTGATATGACTTCAGCAGCCGCTGATTGATGCTATGAGGATGCTATAAGTCCCTAGTGCTAAAAAGGACCATAAAAGTTATTAAAACATAACAAATAGCTAACATAAGGCATTAATTTCCATTGGGATCACTCTCTCTCTCTCACACACACACACACACACACACACACCAAATTCTAGTTCCAAAGGAGAAGGAACTGAGTTTATAAATCCCAGAATTTCCCAATTGGAAGACTGTCCATGTTCTAAGCCAGTATTTCTCAACCTTGACCATCTTAAGAAATGTGGAGGGGTGTGTGAAAAATAATAATGGGGGAGCTAAGATGTTCTCTTCTCTCCCTTCTTGATGCAGGTTCTCTACTTCCTTCAAAAACCTAAAACACTTTGACTGCAAAGAGAAGCAGACGCTGATAGTGAGTAAAGCCCTCAGGAATAAAAATGCCGCTTGTGATCTGAGAAGCTGGCAGGGCCCTATTCCAGGAGTGTCAAACTCGATTTCATTGAGGGACACATCAGGGTTGTGTTTGACCTTGGGGGGGAGGGGAAGATGTCCATGTGGGCGTGGCCATGGTGGGTGTCGCCATTTCGATGTCACTTGTGTTGGGGGCACCTGTGGTGGCCTGGGAAGGGCTGGGGGGGGGGATCCACTTATGCTAGTAATTTTGCTAGCACTCTGGCAGCGAAAACAGAGCTGGACAGACCGCACATGGCTCCACTCCCCGGGCTCCATTTTTGGCTGCGATGGCCTTCTGCCAGTGCAAAGGACCACCTGAGCTCCATTTTCGCTGGTCGAGGCACCGCGGGCCAGTCTTTTGCTGTTTCCAGGACGGCCCCATAGCAATAGTTAGACTTATATACCGCTTCATAGGGCTTTCAGCCCTCTCTAAGCGGTTTACAGAGTCACCATATCGCTCCCAACAACAATCCGGGTCCTCATTTTACCCACCTCGGAAGGATGGAAGGCTGAGTCAACCTTGAGCCTGGTGGGATTTGAACAGCCAAACTACTGAACTGCAGTCAGTTGAAGTAGCCTGTAGTGCTGCATTTAACCACTGCGCCACCTTGGCGCAGTGGTTAAATGGGCCAGATCTAAGCCCCTGCCCATGGATCCGGCCCACGGGCCTTGAGTTTGACACCCCTGCCCTGTTCCCATAAGCGGAGCCTGTTTGCCTGACTTGTTTTTCCTTCGTAGGAGAAAGCCAGGGAGAACTATAGCCACGAACTCAACTGGTGCATCAGCTTGATTGCGGATTACAGAATTAGAGTAGGTAAGATGGAAAGGCCCAAGGAACTCTTTAAAGCCCATCCTAAATTTATGAGTGGGGGGATCTTTTTGCAGCTTGGTCAACTTTTCCTGAACTTTGCAGCTGCAGTGTTCCAACTAGCTTTACAGCCGGTCCTCGACTTACAACAGTTCATTTTAGTGGCCGGTCATTTTTCACACTTATGACCATTGTAGCATCCTCATGGTCGCGTGATCAAAATATGGGGGCGGCCTGGCAACTGACATGTATTTCTGACAGTTGCCGTATCCCAGAGTCACGTAATCACTATTTGTAACCCTCCCAGTTGGCATACAACAACCAAGGTCAATGGGGGAAACCAGATCACTTAACGACCGTATGATTCACCTAACATTTGCAGTGATTTGCTTAACAACTATGGCAACAAAAGGTCGTAAAATGGGGCACAGCTCGTTTAACAACTGCCTTGCTCAGCAGTAGAAACTTTGGACTGAATTGTGGTCATGAGTTTCTTTTGCTACCACTGCATTGTCTCCTTTAACTTCTTTGCAGACCTGCCTATTGTCCTCAACTTATGACCGTAATGGAGGCTGCCCATCGAGGTCATAAAGCGGGACCAACACAATTTCACTTTTGCAGCAGTCATTAAGCAAATCGATGGGTCACTATAGGCATGGTTTGGCAGAAAACTGGAATTAAATGCCAATTGGGGGCAAAGTTATCGTAAAATGCAGTCATATGACAGCAAGATGCTGCAAACAGCGGGAAATCTGGCCTGGTTTGCCAATTGCCCAAAGTGTGGTTACATGGCTGCAGTGAGAGGTTGCCATCGGAATTTTGAATCTGGGCCATAAATAACCGGGTAGGTCCATCAGAACTTGGAACAGTCACTGAAGTGACTGGTCATAAATCAAGGACTATCCTATGGCAGTGGCCCCCAACCTTTTGAGCACTAGGGACCGGTTCTGTGGGGAGAGGTTTTTCTGCGGACCAGAGGGGGCGTGGTTTTGTGTGCTGCCTACATCCCATGGATGGGGCTTCACTTGTTTGAGCAACCCAGTTTCTGGCACCCCATGGCCCAGTGCTGGGTTTTTTTTTTGGGGGGGGGGGGGGTTCCATGTTACACAGATGGAAAAACATTCAATGAAGTTTTAGAAAACTTCCAGGTCAGAAATTGTGGGGTGGCTTCCCTGCCTGTACTGAAAGCCAGAGAAATCAATCCGCATTTTTTTCTACCTTCATGACAATTTTCTAGCAGATGTGGGCAATTTTGGTATTCAGGACCTGAATTTCACATTTTTTTTAAAAAAATGGTTCTGGGGTAATCTGGGGACATTTGCAAGAGGACACTGGCTCAAGTTTCTAGATGCCTTTTTTCAGGGAGTTGTTTTGAAGGGGACAAAGTCCAAATAGTCCTCAACTTACCGCCACAATTGGAATCAGAATTTTTGTGGCTGAGCATGGCGGTGTTTAAGTGAATCACACCTGATTTTAGGCACAAACAAATTGCCACTGTTAAGTGAATCACACAATCATTAAACGAATCTGGCTCTGCCCATTGACACTGCTTGTTGAGAAGCCGAATACATGCCGGTTGTCAAAACACCCAAAGTTTGATCACACGACCATGGGGATGCTACAATAGTTGTAAGTGCAAGGACTGAATCATAAGTCAGGTTTTTCAGCACTGTTGTAACTTCACACTGCCACTAAGGAAATGATTGTAAGTCAAGAACTACCTTTATCAACACTGAGCAAATAAGTTGAGACACTTTGAGTTGATGAAATTAAGATTATAATTAAGATTATATATAAATGGCTCTGTGTGTGTGTATGTGTGTGTATGTGTGTGCGTGTGTGTGCGCGTGTGCGTGTGTTCCAGCATAACTCTAGAACGCCTCAAGCAATTTCAACCAAACTTGATACACAGATGATTTACTCTCAGGAAAAAAATACTGTGGGGGTAAGATACCTCTAACACCCCTCGGGGTGGTGGTGTTCTGTTGTGATACAGCTTGTTGTGCCTTAAAATGGCTTCTACTGTACAGTGCAGTGGAGTTGCCATGGTAACGGCTTCACAGTATTCTACAAGGGGGCTCCCTCTGCTAAGGGGGAAAATCCAACATTATAAATTATGTTTGGTCCGGATATTTCCCCCCTATAAATAAATAAATACTCGGGCAACGCTTGAATATCAACTAGTCTAATAATAAAATGATAAGCCTTATTTGATTTACGTTAAGATTGAACTTAAGTGATATTGTCCCGTAGTCAATCATTTTCTTTTTGGGTGATAGTAAATAAGATTATACCGGTACTCTTCCAAGGCCTATCAGGACTGCCTCTGCACACAGTCATCCATCCCCAATTTGAGCATTTTTCTTGTCCTCTTTTTCACTGGAAGGGGACCCCCCCCCCCTACACACACACACCCACAGACAACTGTCTCACTTATTTTGGCCATGTCATGCGGGGAATTTCATGGGAGAAAGCAATTATGTTTGGAAGAGTTTAGCAGCAAAAGGAAACCAGGCCATTAAAGAACACGGTGGTTGTATACCATCAGAGTTGATACCAGCCAGAGCATAGAAGAACTCGAAGAACTAGTGCAAGATAGGAAGATGTGGAGAGACAATTCATAATTCGGTAATTAAGGATGTGTGTTTCGTTTTGTTTTGTTTTTTTGCATTCTTACTACAGCAGATGGCAAACTAGTTCAAGCACATGGTTATTGTAAATTGAGGCTCTCTTTCTCTTATGTTCATACCATTCCTGATTTCCAGCTGTGTAAAAAATGATTTAACTTTTGCTCATAGTATTGACTCACATTTTTAACCAGGTTAAACCAGATTTAAGATCTGATCCTAGAACAATTTTTGTTTCCGATGTGACTTTTTATGTCAGACATCAGGTGCAATTTTTTGCAAATTGCAATTACAATATATGTTGTGTAAGGAAAACAATATAAGCATTAAAAAAAAATAGCGCAAGATCGGAAAATATGAAGACCCCTGACCTTTAATCTCCAAGAGATGAACATGACTGCAAAATGGATAACATCCTCATCTTGTCTTCTTAGGTTGTCATTCTTTTGTGGGGTCCTTCCTGGAATACTATGTTGATGATATGAGTGAGTAAGCTTCAGTTTGTATCTTAAGAAGCCCCATTCCTTGGAAGAGGGTGGTGTGCATTATATAACAAAATTAAATCAGCTTAAAGACAACAGGGCCAGCTTGGAATTCCTTTTCTTCTTTTGATGTCATCAATAATGCTCAGCCCTTCTGCACTTCCACGTATTGGCATTCTTTAAACTTCTGATACTCACCATCCTGAGAAAGTTCTCTGTAGGCTGTGTTACGGGTAGTCCTCGACTTATGACCGCAATTGAGCCCAGAATTACAGTTTCCAAGTAGTTGGAATCATAAGTCAAGGTATCATGAGAATGGACCCATTTTTTTTACAATATTTAGGGTGGCCATTAAGCAAACATTGCGGTCTTCAAATGGATGACACAATCATTAATGGGATCAGTTTTCCCCAGCGGGAGTGTTTTTGCCGAAAACTGGCAAAAAAGCATCAGAAACTATTGTTACTTGACCATAGGACCTCACAAATAACGATTAAGATGGGCAGGTTGCCAAGTGCACAAAAGGGAATCACGTAACTGCAACTGCAGGGTATATGTGTGTATGCAGCTGTCATAACTTGAAATGTCTCATGTAATTCTGGGGGGGGGGAGTTGTCATAACTTTCAACAGTCGTTCAGTGACAGGTTATAAGTCAAGGATGACCTGTGGTTGTACGACAGGGAGAGAAATAGGGATTAGCAACTTTTTAGATCGGGATCTCCAAACTTAGCAACTTTAAGATTTACGGGCATCAACTCCCAAAACTCCCCAGCCAGCCATGAATTCTGGGAGTTGAAGTCCACAAGTCTTAAAGTTGCCATGTTTGGAGAGCCCTGTTTTAAGTGCTGACCCAACTTTGAGCAAAGACCCTGGCTTCTTTTTCCCAAGGCTCTCCGGTCCGAAAAGAATCCTTCCATACTTTATCCCAGATGAGCTGCCCTCAAGTGGAGGTGTTGGACAGCAGCGGGGAGCTTCTTGCTGAGATAAACCCCCCAAAGCAAGTGAAGAAAATACTTCCTGACCGGACGCGAGCTGCCCGAGACCGAGCCAACAAGCAGATTGTAGAGTTCATCGTAAAAGCCAAAGGAGCGGACGAGCACCTCCGCTCCATCCTGAAGAGCCAGAAACAGTCACGCTGGCTGAGTAAATCCCTCAAAACACCCCGGTATTTGATCCTGGAGACCTACTTGGAGGATGATTATCAACAGGACCTTGTGCTCAATTACTTAAAGGAAGTTTATCGGGAAGTTGGAGCCAAGAAACTGCCGGTTAAAAATAGAGACATGGCCAAATTTGTCCTCGAAGTACTTTTTCCAGAAGTAAGTGAAGTGGGGGATGTGGAAGATTTTCCCCATGTAAAACTCGATCCCTCTGCTTGTGTTTGACCAGATTAGCATATTGCAATTCTCCAAGGATTCAGGTAGAACTTTATCAGAGTTTGTTGCAGAAAAAATCAAATCCAGCTGGATTCATTAACTTCTTTATATACGTAATAACAGTTGAATGCCAATAAGTAGATTCTTTCAATGTGGTAGAAGTTACAAGCAGAACACAAGAGGGAGAGAAGTTTAAGTTTCATTTCAGAGTTCAGAGCAGACAGAGTAGTTTCAGTTTCAATTCTCAGCACAGACTTAAATCTGTTTAAGCTCCCATTGGCTGACTTAGTTGCTATGCCAATTTATTGGCTGACCTTGTTACCATGTCTCTCCCAGTCATGAATATTCTAACAAAAATTTTCCTCGCCATCCTTGGAGACACCAGAATTCGAATGGAGAGCTTTTTTTTCTGCCACTAAATTGCAGCCCCCTCCTCTTCCTCTTCCTCCTGAACATGTTGACAAACATGGCCTCTAAACCAATGTTTCTCAGCACTGGCCTCTTTAAGAGGCGTGAAATTCAGGAAGTGGAAGTCCACACATCTTTAAATGGCCACGGTTGAGAAGCACTGCTTTAAACTGTGCCCTTTTCTTTCTTTTTTTTCCCTCCAGGCCATCATTTATGCAATTTCTGCTGTGCATCAGATAGACTACAAGACAGCAGAAGAAAAATACATCAACGGACCTCCAGTGAGCAAAAGGTATCTGCTCAGACCTCCATCCCATATATAAGTCTGCCTACCTCACACAATAAGTCTGCTTTACCTCACACAATAAGTCTGCTTTACCTCACACAATAAGTCTGCTTTACCTCACATAGTCTTTGTGTGCCTGTCACATTATGCAGTGACGACTTTTTTTTTGCAGCTATCCCACACCTAATACTTCTAGCCACGTTGAGATTGCAGTGTGAAGATGGTTGCTAGGAATTCTGGAATTATGTCTGTGTGCTTGAGTTTGTGAACCAACCAACCTTCCTTCCTTCCTTCCTTCCTTCCTTCCTTCCTTCCTTCCTTCCTTCCTTCCTTCCTTCCTTCCTCTCTCCCTCCCTCATCAAATATCTTTTTCTTTCCTTCCTTCCTTCCTTCCTTCCTTCCTTCCTTCCTTCCTTCCTTCCTTCCTTCCTCCCTCCTTCCTTCCTCCTTCCTTCCTTCCTTCCTTCCTTCCTTCCTTCCTTCCTTCCCTGATTCTCAGGTTTGCCATCAGTTTGCCATTGCCAACTCTTATATCTGACATTGGTCCCAAGCTCCACAACTCTCTTTGTGCCTAAGGCAGAATTAGAACTCAAGGTTTCTGGGTTTCTAGCCTGTTGCCTTAACCGCTAACCCAAACTGCCTCTCTTAGACGTATATATTTTATATATCTCACCCATGTCAGTAGATTCTGCACAGTTTGCATATATGAAGTGGAATGAAACGTTGTCATCCTCTCACAAATGTCGGACTCAACAAAAAAATTGATAGTGAAACCAAGCCTCCCTGCGAAGATTTAAAAATTGGTCCAACCATCTGCCGTGTTTCCCAGAAAATATGACCTACCCCGGAAGTGAGACCCAGCTTGATATTTTACACATGCACCCAATATAAGCCCTTACCCCCCCAAAATAAGCCCTAGTTATGACCCCGCTGGGCACACAGGTAAAAATTAAGCTAGAGTGGGGATGGCGGGGGGGTGGAGCTGCCATATTTAGCAGGCCTCACACACTGCAACACCTCCTTGGCGGCCCACATCTTCTGTGGCTGCTTGCCGCTGTTTGCGCGCAATGCCCCTGACTTGCGTTTTGCTGTCAGCGGCCTTCAGGAAAGGCTTCTGCAGCTGAGAAACTGGGTCCGAATTGATGGGTGTGGTGCCCCCCAGCCTCATTTCGCTGTCAAAGGCCTTTCCTGAAGGGCCTCTGATGGCAAAATAGAGGCCGGAGGTGACGCATGCAAGCAGCGAAAAGCGGCCGTAGAAGAAGTGGGCCGGCAGCGGGCTCCGGCTCGGTGGGGCTGTCAGTGCCGCCATCATGAGGTGAGTCAGTAGAAGACACCCCCCCCCCAAAAAAATAAGACCTGGTACCTTTTTTGGTGGCAAAAATAAATAAGGCCGAGTCTTATTTTCAGGGAAACATGGCAGGGAAGGACCAGCAGTAAACTGCTTCTTTGAGATTAAAGGGAGCTGCAGCTCCCACACGAAAAAAGTTCCTTCAAGACAGCACACTAAAGGTAGTCCTCGACTTACAACAGTTCATTTAATAACCGTCAAAAGTTACAACAGCGCTGAAAAAAAGTGACCTGCGGCCATTTTTCATACTTAAGGACCCTTGTGACAGCCCTGTAGTCCTGTGATTAAAATTCACACGCTTAGCAACTGACCCATATTTATGACAGCAGCCGTGTCCTGGGGTCACGTGAGCCCCTTTTGCGACCTCCTGCTGAGTCCGATTCACTTCACGACCGTGTTGATAACGTTCACAACTGCAGTCATTCCCTTAACAACGGTGGCAAGAAAGGTTGCAAAATGGAGCCCAACTCAATAAATGTCTCGCTCAGCAACAGAAATTTTGGGGTCAACTGTGGTCGTAGGTCGAGACCACCTGTAGTCTTCGGTTAATGACAATAATCGAATCGGGAATTCTGTTGCTAAATACCGCCACCGAACAGCACAGTGGAAGTTCTCGTTGCTGTCGTTAGGGGAGTCCTGTTGCTGGGTGTAGCGTCGCCACTGGAGACTTCCCACCAGCTTCCCCATTGGCTTTGCTTGGGGGAAGCCAGCAATGAAAGTCTCCAATGGCAGTCACGTGATCGTAGGATTCGTGTCACTGTCATAATTGCAAGCTGGTTGCTAAGCGCCCGAATCGCATTCACGTAACCCCAGGAACACTGTGCCAGCTGCAACTTCCTGATTCGCTGCAGTTTATAATTTGGGAGAGTTGCTGAACAAATGGCCATTAACCGAGGACTAGCTGCATTCCTGTCAGAGGAAGGGATTTTACTGTGCATCGTTCTCCTTTCTCCACTCCTGAATCAGGACATCCTATCCTGAATATTTATCCTGAATATTGCAGCTTTTGGTTTTCCTCTCAGGCCCTTACTCAGAGTGTAGCTATTCTCTCTTCATCATTCTTCAGCTATATCACACTGAGGTAATAAACTGTCATAAGACAGCTGCCCTTGATTTATGGCATTATACAGGTAGTCCTCAACTTACAGCAGTTCATTTAATGACCAAACCTACAACACCACTGAAAAAAGTTGACTTATGACCGTTTTACACACTTACAACCATTGTAGCATCCCCATGGTCACATGATCCAAATTCAGATACTGGCAACTGATTCATATTTATGACGGTTGCAGTGTCCCGGGGTGATCATGTGATCTCCTTTTGTGACCTTCCGACCAGCAAAATCAACGGGGAAACCTTTGTTTTGCTTAACGACCGCATTACTAATTTACCAACTGAAGTGATTCACTTAACAACTGTGGAAAGAAAAGTTGTAAAATGGGGCTTCGCTTAGCAACAGAAATTTTGGGCTCAATTGTGGTTGTAAGTTGAGGCCTACCTGTAATTCTGTTTCCTAAAAAAATATCTTTTGGGGCATTTCAAAAACATACTGTGAACAACAATAAAACTACAGGTAGCCAGCCCTCAACTTACAACCACTTGATTAGTGATTGTTTGAAGTTACAACGGCACTGGAAAAATTGCCTTACAACCAGTCCTCCCACTTATGACCATCGCAGCATCTCTACGGTAACTTGATCAAAATTCAAGCACTTGGCAACTAGCATGTATTTACAATAGCTGCAACGTCCCAGAGTCATGACCACATGACTTGCTTAATGACTGCAGCGATTTGCTTAACAACAGTGGCAAAAGATTGAAAAGCTCTTTTATCAACCACTCTGATTAGCAACAGAAATTCTGGTCGCAATTGTGGTCATAAGCTGAGGACTTCTTGTATAACATTGTTGACAAAAGGTTCATACTAGGAAGCTCTCTGGCAGCGTAAGAAATAAAATACGAAGCTCAGCATTTAGGGCTGAAGGGAAGAGAGTCGGCCTTGAGTTTTATTGTGTAAAAGGAAAGTAAGGAACAAAATCTCAGGGTTTCAGCTTCCCCATTGCTAGAGGTTTGTTTTGTTTGCTTGCAACTTTTTTTTAAATCCTTCAGGGAAAGAGAAGAATTTGAAAAAGAAATCCAAGAGGAGAAGCAAAATTTTGCCAAGAAACCGAGAAGCCATCCGTAGAAAATAAACTCTGAAGCTCTTTATCCATCCATTTATGTACTGGGTACTTGTAAGGGAGATTAAATTCTGTGGTTTTGTACATAATATTAAATTTATTTTTTTATATATATATATATGGATGTATATGAAAGAGATATCTATCAAATAGGAGAAATAGGTATGCCTGCTGTTTCCTCTGTCTCCATTCATTTACAAGAAAGTGAATTGTGTTTGGTCTGTCGCAACAAATCTCAGCTGCATAAGAAGCCACCTCCAGTTTAAAACACATTTTTAAAATTACATTAATAAGTATCAGCTCCTGATAGGCTTGATTGTGATTTGAGCCCACCGTTGACTTTGGACAACGTTTGAAATGCGAAGCAACATGCATTTATGTGTTGCAAACTCTTCTCCCTTCTGTTCTTCAGTTATCATGGGTGGCTGAGATTCATTCCGTCTGGGCTGAAGCTCAGTTGTACGGGCCGGGCTCACTTCCAGATTCAATTCAGACTGTGGACGAGGTCGCAGCTGCTCTCTACTACTCATTAAAGCCGCTGCATCCTTTTTTTAAAGCCGCTTACACAAGTCTGAAAAAGATAGGTTTCCTTTTTATGAGTTGGTTCATTAAACCAGCCGCCACTTAATGCAGCTTTTAAAGATGCCAGATGTTTCAGGCTTGCCTAGAAGCCTAAGGGGGAAAATGGGTTGCTTCAATGAGCAGCGGGAAGCTGCTCCATTCAACAACTTCTGTAGCCCTTCCGGTTCGTTTTTGAAGCATGGCGATAGCAACATAGGAAATGTTTTCCATTCAAACTTTTTTGAGCCTAGAACGCTCAATTTTATGAAAAGCCCGTTTTGAGCGCAGAATCGCTGTTTCGGTCTTTGAGCACTTTGTTCTGATAATTTTCTGACCACAGGAAAATCTCATTTCAAGCTTGGAGTATTGAGTAACGGCTTTTTTCTGATTTTATATATGTTTGGCATAATTCCTAATTGCGAATTGTGCATTTTAAAAATGCAATATCGTTTGAAGCAGGGTTGAGGAACACGGGCACTTTTATGACGTATGGAACTTCAACTCCCAGAATACCTGAGCCAATTTGCACAGCTCAGGAATTATGGGAGTTGAAGTTCCACACGTCATAAAACTGCCCAGAGCTCCCCAGCGCTGCTTTAAACAATATTGTTGTCTAAAATCAACTGCTTTTCATTTTTATAAATCCGCTTACATCATCAACCAGGACCTTCTGCAATACCACACTTATCCCTACCACACAGTGTTTTGTAATTCTGGATCAATTTTTGTGGGAGGGGATGAAGACAAACGCAGATGACATTCAATAATCTCCCATTTTTATTGATTGTACTGACATTCCTTATGACATCCCACTCTGCGACTTTCGTGTTTTGTAATTTTGGAAAAAAATAAATAATAATAATAATAGCTTGCAGTGCTTCACATTGTAGTGTCGTGTCTTCTTAAGATAAAGCCTCAGGAGTACAGATAATCTTCGACATTTAGCGACCGTTCACAGTTAACGGTACAGAAAAAAGGGACTTAACCATTGGTCTTTGCACTTAGCAATAGCAATAGCAGTAGACTTATATACCGCTTCATAGGGCTTTCAGCCCTCTCTAAGCGGTTTACAGAGAGTCAGCATATTGCCCCCAACAATCTGGGTCCTCATTTTACCCACCTCGGAAGGATGGAAGGCTGAGTCAACCCTGAGCCGGTGAGATTTGAACCGCTGAACTGCTGATCTAGCAGTAGCCTGCAGTGCTGCATTTAACCACTGCGCCACCTTGGCTCTTAGGACAAGGGTCCTCAATCCCCAGGCCACAGCCCATGAGTGGGCATCAAAAATTTTAGCAATGGGTTAGCAATCTCTGCCCGGTTACTGGGTGGGCGTGGCTATGGTGGGTGTGGCCTAGTTGGCCTCCTGAACCATGGGGGGGGCATTTTCACCCACCCCGGGCTCCGGAGGCTTTCCTCAAGCCTCCAGGAAGGCAAAAATGGCCTCCCCCAGGCTCTGGAGGCCGGAAATGATTCCAGCCTTCTGGAACTTCCAGGAGGCCTGTTTTTCACCCTCCCCAAGCCTCCACGACGGCCCTGTACTTTCGAGGCATCCCAAACGGGCTGCATGGGGACTCCTGGGGCAGGGTGGAGTGAGGGGCGAGGCCAGAAGGGGTGGGATTTACGGGTTCTCTGAACTGGGCAGATTTTAGCTAGAGGTTCTCCCGAATCTCTGCAAACCCGCAGCAGCCATAGGACAATACCGGGTTGTGACCTATTTGGAATTGGGCCATGTGAGTGGCTGGCCAAAGTGCGCACACACACATACACGTGTGCAGCTCAGCTTGTATAAGCAGCAGGCGCACACATGCACGCCAGCCCGCCACTCGCTCAGGTTGAGTTGTGTCCGTGTGGACCAGCCCGCCACTCACATGGTTCAATTCCCCTCTCCCCTATCACATGATCCAAATTCATGCGCTTGGCAACAGACCTGTATTTATGACCATTGCAACAGACCTGTATTTATGACCATTGCCGCTTCCTGCAATTATAAGAACACCATTTGCGACCTTTCCCAGGCGGCTTCTGAACCAGCAAAATCACTGGAGGGAGCCAGATTGGCTTAATGGCCACAAGATTCAATTAACAACTGCCGTTGGACTTAACCATGGGAGTAAAGTAATAAAATCGGGCACTGTATTAGGACTATGACTCATTTACCAACCACCTTGCTTGGCCACAAAAATTCTGATCCCAACGGTGGTCATAAGCTGAGGACTACCTGTACCAGGACATTTTCTCTTAATAATTACTGATGAGTTGGTTCAGGGGAGGGATTGGCTTCTGTTGTAGTGGTCTGTGGGGATGGCCTTGGAAGCAGGAGGAAGGCCCGAAGAGTAGGCATCAGCCATACTAACCTTAACTCTGAGGGAAGCCTAAACAGAGTTGAATAGTGACTCACAGCTCACACACACACACACACACACATAAATAGGTTAGACCAGGGGTCTAGCAAAGCTGGCTGGGGAATTCTGGGAGTTGAAGTCCTCCAGGCTTAACGTTGCCAAGGTTGGAGACCCCTGGGTTAGACCACTCTGCCCCCAACACCAACTGAAACCAACACTGGATGAAGGGAGGGGGAGCCACTGCAACACCATTCCACGCACTGACTAGTTCTAGAAGGAGACCGCAGTGGATGGTATCAAAGACCACCAAGGGGCCAAGAAGACAAGGACGGAGCACTCCACATTCCACACCTACCAAAAGTAAGTGACCAACTTTGTCTCCATATGATGACCTGGTTGGAATCCCGATCCAGGTACAGGTGTTCTTCGACCTACAACAGTTTGTTTAGTGACTGAACTTAAACAGCAAAGTGACTTATGACCGTTTTTCACACTTATGACCTCGTACCATCCCCATGGTCACGGGATTAAAATTCAGATGCTTGACAACTGAATTATGACAGTTGAAGTGTCACCTTTTCCAACCCGACAAGCAAAGTCAAGGTAATGTTCTGACCGAGGCTTCCCAAGAGCATGAAGCAAACTCCTTGTCCCAACAAAAACCCCTTTTATTAATTTGCTGTGAATTCTGCTCATTCGCATCCAGCGAAGTCTTTCAAGGGAGGATTTACGGTCACAGACCTTATCTGGCTTGGAGAGCTGCCAGTCCGATATCTGCAAAACTTGGCAAGGAGCCTCGGAGACTCACAAACCAATTAAGGGAACTAATTGTCTCCTGCAAACTCCACTCCCCTTTCGCTC
Source organism: Thamnophis sirtalis (assembly GCF_051295495.1). NCBI lineage: Eukaryota > Metazoa > Chordata > Lepidosauria > Squamata > Natricidae > Thamnophis > Thamnophis sirtalis. Next base: position 170,030,009 of record NW_028261381.1, on the reverse strand, counting down.
CTCTTTTATTTCCCCTGGGAGGGGCCATTCATCGTCCACCTGTGGCCTTACTCCCAAGTCGACCCCTGTTCCTTAGCTGATCCCTTCGCCTGGCCATTCTGGGAACAGGCTCCAGCTGTTCATCCACTTCACTGATGCCTGACTCTGAAGGCAGCTGATAATTGGCATACAGCCCTGGCCCCCTCTCTGCCTCTGAGACAGAGCCCTCGTCCAAGCCTTCCCCAGACTCCACGACTGGCCCATCTTCCTCCCCAACCTCCTCATTACCTAAATCTGTTGCCGACTGCTGGTCGCTGGCAGGCCACAACGGATAAACCATGTTCGCTCAACAACCGTTAACTGAACAACTGGGACAGCAAAGATCATAAAATGGACAAGACTCACTTAACATCACGGTTAGCAACAGCAAACCAACACTTACCTCAACTTTTCCTAAAAAGGACAAAAAATGTCCAATTGACATTGGACTCAGTAGCTCTTATATCAGAACTGGTAAAATCCATTATTTTAAAGGATGCACACAACACTTACTACTGTAGATCCAGCTCTACACCCGCTACTTGCAGGCAAAAAGATAGGTGTGTGTGTGTGTCTGTGTCTGTGTCTCTGTGTGTGTCTGTGTGTGTGTGTGTGTGTCTGTGTGTGTGTGTGAGAGAGAGAGAGAGTGAGAGTGAGAGAGAGTAAGGTGACAGGCTGAACTAAAGTAGGCCTCAAGCCTGAACCAAGCTAGGGTTTCATGATATTAAGCTTTAACTGTTCATATAGAAATTGCAAGGTTTGCTTTTAGGATATAGTGTGGTTAGACACGAGTTAGAAGGAAGTCTGCACATGAAATATGCTGAAGTAAAGCATCTATTTTAGCCCATCTACTTGCTTGGCTGTTAATTTGTTTGGTAGACGTATATTGTTAGTTCCTCAAAATACAAGCTATGTATGTCCGTTGGCTGACCCATGTATTATGACATCCTGTAGACATAATATTGCTGTAACTCAAGGGCAAATCTTGAGGGGTGTTTCCAAAACTAACAAATGGCTTTGGCTGGAAGTGATAAACTATATAAGGAAGTTCCTGAATTTCACTCGGGGTTCAGGCCATTTATTCTTTGCTTTGAACCTGCGCAAATAAACTTTTCCTTCTCTAAAGAGCTGGCTTGTGTGTCTCATCATTTCCTACCACAAGAGAGAGGGAGGAAGGGAGGGAGAGTGGGAGGGAGGGAGGGAGAAAGGGAAAGAGATAGAGATACACTTCTAAGATACATGGACTTCAAATCCCAGAATTCTCTGGCCAGTATGCTAGGTTGACTTCCATTCTTAAAATTGCTGGCTGGAGGATTCTGGGACTTGAAGTCCTCACATGTTAAAGTTGCTGCAATTTAGAAAGGTTGCTTTAGTCAACCTGCCCAGCTGGAGGCCAACTCTAACCCAATGCCTGTTCAAAGAAATGATTGGACACTCCTTAAATCAAGAGGCAGCACAAAGCTTGGTCACTGCACGTTATTATTATTATTATCTCTTTTATTCATTAAACATGAAACTCAATCAGCTGAATATTTAAAGATGTGTCACAAATACCACTGACTGGTGCCAATGGTTGATACAGGTTGCTGCCAGCCTCCTAAGTATCAACGAGGTATCTTCTTAAAATATAAGATGTTCCAAGTAGCGCGTTTTTTTGCAGTTCCGCTGATGTTATTGCTAAAAGCTGCAATTTGTTGATGTATCTTGTAAAATTCTTGGACATGGTGCCAAGCGCCCCGATGACAATGGGTATCACTGTTACATGATTCATCCATAACCATGTAGCTTCGATGGCCAGGTTGCGATATTTCCTGATTTTTTCCAGTTCTTTTTCTTCGACTGGCATCTCCTGGCACAGCGATATCACTAAACTGTACGCTTTGACCCTTGACAATCGTGATATCTGGCATGTTGTGTCCCAAACAGTGGTGGGTTTCAAAAATTGTTTGAACCTACTCTGTGGGTGTGGCCTCCTTTGTGGGAGTAGCTTGCCACCCATGTGACTAGATATGAAGATGCCGACGACACTTGTCAGAACCAGCTTAAATTACCTCACATACAACACTGGCATGCATAAGAATATGATGTAAACTTGTTTTTTAAAAGGCATCTTTGGTTTGCGTTAAAACAACTTCAACACACGCAATGTTCTGATTGCACCACAAACGCAGTAGTCATCCTTACCTTTCACAGAGGCTCTGAGTTTTATAAATATGAGCATGATAGTGTAGAATAATCATATCCAAGGACCAGTGGTGGGTTTCAAAAAATTTTGGAACCTCTTCTGTAGGTGTGGCCTGCTTTCCGGGTCCACTGGTGGAACCTCTTCTAACCGGTTCGGTAGATTTGACGAACCGGTTCTACCAAATAGGTGCGAAATGGTAGGAACCCACCTCTGGTCCCAAATGACGATCCGTTTGTATTCAAAAGTCCTACAAGATCTTCACCTTCTCATTTTTGGTAACTTTTTCCACTTTATGTTCCCATGACTTTTCACATACAGGCAAGGCGTATTTTTTACATAGTGACCAGTGGGTTAATTTAGCAACTCAATCATGTCTAGCTAAATTATTATTATTGTTATTATTATCCGTAGTAGTAGCAGCAGCAGCAACAGTAGTAGCAATAGCAATCCTACAGGCTCAGCCCAAACTACCTCACAGGGTTGTTGTGGAGATGCGCTTGCAATCTGCTTTAAAGAAATGCCAGAGTTACATTTAGTAAATCAATGACAGTTTTAGGGTTATATGTTGTTTTTCTGAGGTTTTACTCTGCTTTAATTGTAAGCTGCCCAGAGTCATGTATATGAGATGGGGGGAAGAGAAAGAAAAAAGAATATTAAGAAGGAAGGAAGGAAGGAAGGAAGGAAGGAAGGAAGGAAGGAAAGAAAGAAAGAAAGAAAGAAAGAAAGAAAGAAAGAAAGAAAGAAAGAAAGAAAGAAAGAAAGAAAGGGGAAGGGAAGGGAAGAAGGAAGGAAGAGAAAAAAAGAACGGGAGGAAGGAAACGTTCCAAGGCACGATCTATTTTCATACTCCGTTGCACTTGCATTCTTGTTCAGCGTCCAGTATTGCATCCTCCTCCTTAAGAGTCCTGGCAGAAGAGCTGGAAGCAGCTTGGTCTCTGTGGCGCAATCGGTTAGCGCGTTCGGCTGTTAACCGAAAGGTTGGTGGTTCGAGCCCACCCAGGGACGCAGGCTGTTCTTTTTTTCCCCCCCTGTTTATTTTAACATGCCTTGCAGACTTGTAATCAACGCAGTTAATTTTCCGGCCAAGAATGAAAGAGAGAGGAAAAAATGAACGGGTTTCAGCAAAGATGCTGGGAGGGCAATCAGCCTTCTGCCCGTAGCCAAGATGGCCACAATGGCATCACAAGAGGAGCAAGGATTTAGGGAAAAATCCATTCTTCTGAATGCAGTCCCTCCAGCTGCCCCATCTTTGGGAATGGGAGCAAAGAAAGGGACTCAATTCATTTGCTGAGCTCTTAAAATGACAGAGAAGATCCACCCAGAGCAGTCTTTCTCAACCTCAAGCACTTCAAGATATGGGAACCTCAAGGCCCAGAATTCCCCCCCCCAGCCCCCAGTGGAGGGGAATTCTGGGAGTTGAAGTCCACACACCTTTAAAGGGCTTGAGATTGAGGAGAAAGAGGGAGGAGAAAATAATTTGCAAAGCAAACGTGGGGCGGGAAGGGGTGCAGGGGGCTCCCCAAAGCTTAGTTGTTCAGTCCAATTAAATAACGGCTTTCCTGAAAAAACTCTTTTGAGGGTTGTGGATTTAGTAGAAAGAAAGGGGGAAATGGATGAGAGTGAGAAGGAGAATTCCCACTGTGGACATACAAACCAGTGGTGAGATTCACATTTTTTTTTACTACCGGTTCTGTGGGTGTGGCTTGGCGGGCGTGGCAGGGGAAAGGATATTGCAAAATCCCCATTCCCTCCCAATCAGCTGGGACTCAGGAGGCAGAGAGCGGGGCCAATCGGTTCCACCACAAAACCGCGGTAGACTAAAGCGCGCTCGACGAAAGCGCGTACGTGACGTCATCACAGCGCGACGAAAACAGCACGCTGTGAGCGGTAAACTTAAAATTAACGCATACATCTAAACCTAACCCCCCAAACCTAACCCTAAAACTAACCCTAAGCCTAACCCTTAACCTAACCCTAAACCTAACCCTAAACCTAACCCTTAATCTAATGCTAAACCTAACCCTAAACCTAACCCTAAACCTAACCCTAAACCTAACCCTTAACCTAACCCTAAACCTAACCCTAAACCTAACCCTTAACCTAACGCTAAACCTAACGCTAACCCTTAACCTAACCCTAAACCTAACCCTAACGCTTAACGTAACCCTAAACCTAACCCTAACCCTTAACCTAACCCTAACCCTAACCCTTAATTTATGTGAATCGGCTTGCTTTAATTTTATTTTAATTTTAATTTAATTTATTTTTAATTTTATTTGTCGCGCTGCTGATGACGTCAAGTATGCGCTTTAATTGGGCGCGCTTTAGTGGACCGCGGTTTTGTCGTGCCACGGGCCAATCAGAGGCGGTATTTACCAGTTCTCTGAACTACTCAAAATTTCCACTATCAGTTCTCTAGAATGGGTCAGAACCTGCTGAACACCACCTCTGATATGAACTAGATCAGGGGTGTCAAACTCAAAGTTCGAGGGCCGGATCCGGCCACGGGATGCTTAGATCTGGCTTGAAAACAGTGAAGGATTGGCCTGTGGTGCCTCTGCCAGCAAAAACGGATCCCTTACGGCCTTTCCGAGCTCCGTTTTCACTGGCAGAGGATTGCAGGAGGCCGTTGCAGCCGGAAACGGAGCTTGGGATCCTGTTTTCTCTGGCACAGTGCTTGGCCCACCACAAGGGTTCCCGACCAGTGATGTTGAGTTGGCCACAGCCACCCTGAGGTCAAACACAACCCTGATCTGTCCCTCCATAAAATAGAGTTTGACACCCCTGAACTAGACTGTGTTGTTTCTCTGTGTCATACAATATATGTGGCTATATGCATACTTTTGTATTGTAAATAATTTATTTTGTCATGTTTATGTAGTGTATATTGGTTGTGGAGACCCTTTGAGAGCTGTATGCAATGACATTTCATTTTAATGCATGCCAATTAGGGTAGCTTCAAAGTGACAATAAAGTTAGTCTAAGTTCTAAGAAAAGAAAGGAGGAGAAAATTAGAACAAATAAACAGTAACAGAGTTGGAAGGGACCTTGGAGGTCATCTAGTCCAACCCACTGCTCCCGTGGGAGACCTGTACTAGGGATTCAAAGCACAGAACTGCAGACCTTTCTGATCCACCCAGTCAGTATTAATTGAATGAATGAATTATGAATGAATTATGAATGAATTATGAATGAATTAAATGAATCCAAGGGTGAAAAGAGGCCAAATGGGAAAGCCAAAGGCAGAAAGGAAGGAGGAAACAAGAGAAAAGAATTAGAAAGGAAAAAAAGAGGGAGGAAAGGAAGACCGGATCAAGCAAAGGGGGGGGGGAAATGAATGAACAGGAAGAAGGGAAGAAATAAAAAGTGAATTAAAAGAGGCAGGTTAAAAGAAAGAAGAGCCTTCCACGCACGCGGTGTATCTTCTCTCAGACGCCGCCAGGGGGCACCACCGACGCCGGCGCTCTGCTCTTGCCGGAACGCGCGGCAAGGCGGCTCCGGTTCCAACCCGGAGCGGCGGGGAAGGTGCACCGCCTGTCCTTGCCCGCAGCCAGCAGGGGTGCCTTGAAGGGCTGCGGGGGAGGGGAGGGAGACGCGGCGATGGCTGCGCTGTCCGGTGAGTGCGAGCTGGGGGGAGGCTGCTGGGGGGGGCAGGTTTCATGGACGGCAGGAACTAGCCGCCTTTGGGGGGGAGCGGGGGAGGATATTGGGCGTAGATAATGGGAGAAGCCTGGGGGGAGGGGCGCAGGGGAGGTTTCCACCCACCCCATTTTCCCAAACCGAGAATAGACACGTTGGGCACTTAAAGGCCATCTAGTCCAACCCTGTTCAGGGCAGGGAGCCTCTTTAAAAACCCATGCTTTTTAATTTGGCCACTTGCAAAGCATGTGGACTTCAATTCCCAGAATTCTGGGAGTTGAAGTCCACACATCTTCCAAGTAACCAACGTTGGATATCTAGGAGATAGTCCCAGTGGACAACCACTTAAATAGGAGCCAGCCGTGTGCAGCAGCTGCCAAAAAAGCCAACACAGATCTAGGCTGCATCAACAGAGGGATAGAATCAAGATCACGGGAAGTATTAACACCACTTTATAAGGCCTTGGTAAGGCCACACTTGGAATACAGCATTCAGTTTTGGTCACCACGATGTAAAAAAAGGTGTGGAGGCTCTAGAAAGAGTGCAGAGAAGAGCAGCAAAGATGATTAGGAGACTGGAGGCTAAAACATATGAAGGTTGCAGGAACTGGGTATGTCTAGTTTAATGAAAAGAAGGACTAGGGGAGACATGATAGCAGTCTTCCCGTGACCCGTCAAAAGCGCGTTCCACAAAAACGCAGTCGACGAAATTGCGTATGTGACGTCATCACAACGCGACGAAAAAGATCGAAAAATTGAAATAAAAATTAAATTACAGCAAGCCGATTCACATAAAGGTAAGGGTTAGGTTAAGGGTTAGGGTTAGGTTAAGGGTTAGGGTTAGAGCGTTAGCGTTACGTTTAGCATTAGGTTAAGGGTTAGCGTTAGGTTTTTCGTTACGTTAAGGGTTAGGTTTAGGGTTAAGTTAAGGGTTAGGGTTAGGGTTAGGGTTAGGTTTGGGGGGGTTAGGGGAAGGTTTTAGCTTTATTTTTACATTTTTCGATCTTTTTCGTCGCGCTGTGATGACGTCACATACGCGCTTTCGTCGACCGCGATTTTGTCATCCGCGGTTTTGTGGTAGAACCCAGTCTTCCAATATCCCAGGGGCTGCCACAAAGAAGAGGGAGTCAAGCTATTCTCGAAAGCACCTGAGGTTAGAACAGCCAAAGTTGTGATGGTTGTAAGTCAAAGGCTACCTATGTCTAGTCTTCCTGTTAAGGCTGACAGGGCAGGAGCGTCGAAGCTGCCACTGGGGAAAAAAAAACCACTTAGATCAGTGGTGGGATTCAAAAAAATTACTGCCAGCTCTGTGGGCGTGGCTTGGTGGGCATGGCATGGCATGGTGGGCGTGAGAGTGGAAGGATACTGCAAAATCCCCATTCCCTCCCTATCAGCTGGGACTCGGGAGGCAGAGAATAGATGGGGCCAGGGCCAGTCAGAGGTGGTATTTGCCGGTTCTCCAAACTACCTAAAATTTCCGCTACTGGTTCTCCAGAACTGGTCAGAACCTGCTGAATGCCACCTCTGGCTTAGATTCAGATAAACAGAGTTGGAAGGGACCTTGTAGGTCATCAAATCCAACTCCACGCCCAAGCAGGAGACCCTACACCATTTCTGACAGATGGCAATCTAATCTTTCCTTGAAAGCCTCCAGTGGTGAAGCTCCTACAACTTCTGAAGGGAAACTGTTCCATTGGTTGATCTCATCGTCATAAAATTTCTCCTTATTTCCAAGTTGAATCTCTCCTTATTCAGTTCCTGTAACTGTTCTTCATATGTTTTAGCCTCCAGTCCCCTAATCATCTTGGTTGCTCTTCTCTGTACTTTTTCTAGAGTCTCAACATCTTTTTTATAGTGTGGTGATCAAACCTTGATGCAGTATTATAAGTGTGGTCTTACTAAGGTTTTATAGAGTGGTATTAGTGCCTCCTTTGATCTTGATTGTATCCCTCTGTTAATGTGACCTAGGATTGCATTGGCTTCCTGGTTCAGTGTAAGACGAAACTTCAAAAACATGTTGTCTCCAAAAATCTTGAATGGTTGGAAAGAACCTATCAGAAGGGTATGACCTATTAAGTAGTCTGGGCCAAGTTATAACCTGAGCCCTGAATTAGGAAACTGGAGACAGCGTCTTCCTTGGACAGGGAAAACAAGGCCGGATACACAAAAACAGAACGAGTTGGGCAACAAACGGTTATACCAACTTGCATTTTGCGATTAACAGAACCTTATTGGTAAACTTATTCCTCCACGAACATAAAGAAAATTAGTGTGTCCAACATTCTTGTTTTGCTGTCTTTCCCCTTTCTTGCTAGAGCACACACAAGGTTTCCATCAACAAAAAGTTGCGCAAACGTTTAGGCCCTGGGTTGGTAGTGAGCTGGGGGTTGGGGACCCCTGATTTAAACAGTATTAAAATCCCTATTAATATGTTGAAGTTGAAAAAGAGGAAGAATGGGGAAATGAATACGTGCCATAGCTTGGGGAAATTGCAAGAAAAGATCTTTATTTGGCAAATAGAAAATGGGGGTAAATTTAAGAAATGTCTCCTGTTGATAGTTGGACCAGAACCTTTCAGGAGACAGAATTCCTTAAGCAAAAGTCCTTTTCAACAAAAACTTTGCAGTCTTAAATATAAACGATTTGGCCAATAGCTTTTTTTTTTAATCAGCTTTTCCACTCTGGATTATTTCCTATTATTCTGTAAAACCAGTCATAAGAAAGGTGCAGGGGGATCCTTATACAGGCAGTCCTTGACTTATGATTATAATTGGAAGCCAGAATTTCTGTTGCTAAGGAAGACAGTTGTTAAATGAACTGCATTCAGTTTTACAATCTTCTTTTTTTGTTATGGTTGCTAAGCAAATTGTTAAATCAATTGTGTGCTTGTTTAAGTGAATCCAGTTTCTGTTCTGATCTCGGCTTCCCCAAACCACGAAGCAGATTCCGTGTCCTGACAAAAAATCCTTTTTATTAAGTTACTGTGAATTACTTTCATTCACATCCAGCAAACTCTTTCAAGGGAGGATTTACAGTCACAGACCTTATCTGGCTTGGAGAGCTGACAGGCCGATATCTGCAAAACTTGGCAAGGAGTCTCGGAGAGTCACGAACCAATTAAGGGAACTAATTGTCTCCTGCAAACTCCACTCCCCTTTCGCTCCTCTTTTATTTCCCCTGGGAGGGGCCATTCATCATCCACCTGTGGGTACTCCCAAGTCGATCCCTGTTCTTTAGCTGCTCCCTTCATCTGGCAACTCTGTGCATGCGCACAGTGGGAACAGGCTCCAGCTGTTCGTCTGCCCCACTGATGTCTGACTCTGAAAGCAGCTAATAAGACCTTAGAGGTCTTCTAGTCCAACCCCCTGGACAAGCAGGAAAGCCTATACTGTTTCAGACAAATGGCTGTCCAATCTCTTCTTAAAAACCTCCATCTTTTGATATGATCTGGGCTGCAAAATCCTGGTGACCACGGGATGGCAGCAATGAGTCAAGATTTATATGGACCTTCTAGTGCAGGTGTCCCCAAACTTGGCAACTTTAAGACCCGTGGACTTCAACTCCCAGAATTCTCCGGCCACAGGTCTTAAAGTTGCCAAGTTTAAAGAACTCTGTTCTAGTGCAGTGTGTCTCCACCTCAGCAGCTTTAAGAGGTGTGGACTTCAACTCCCAGAATTCCCCAGCCAGATTTCGGGTGGCTGAATTCCATACATGAGTCAAGGCAAAGGTTCGAAATGGCTCCATGGCTGCCTCTGGAGGTCTCCCCAAGCCTTTCCTGTCACTCAGATTGAGGAGGAGGGAATAAAGATGCCATTGGCTGAGTCTATAATGGGAGGAGCTCATATCATTGGCCCTTTGGGCATCCTGTCTCTGGATAACAGCCTTGTTGCCAACCATGTGTTAATTCCTGAATCTTTTCTCGCTCATTAGCCTCCTATTATTGTAGCCCATATTTTTTTTCTTTTCACATCAACCTCTTATTTCTTTTTCAGTTTCTTGTGTGTTCCCGCGTGGCTTGTTCCTTCTGAGGTAAGTCTGCCTAACTCAGTTCTGCAAAGAACCTTTCCCCCAAAACTGAACTGAGGTATGAAGGATGATGTTGGGAGTCCTATAGACATTTTTCGGAGAGTATTTTGCCTTCAGTTACTGGTGGATCTGATTTTGCACCTTTGCACGTCTTCGTGTGTGTGTGCCCATTTGTGGACCTGGAGACTTTGCTCACAATCACATAGGCGTTGAGAATCTGCCTGGACTCCTACAATGTGCTCTGCGTGGGGCTGCCCTCGAAGAGCATTCAATTCATTCAATTCCTACCCTGTAGGTTTGTTTTGGAAGGACACGGTGGCTCAGTGGCTAAGCTTGTCGATAAGAAAGATTGGCAGTTCGAATCCCTGGTGCCGCATAACGGAGTGAGCTCCCGTTACTTGTCCCAGCTTCTGCCAACTTAGCAGTTCGAAAGCATGTAAAAATGCAAGTAGAAAAATAGGGACCACCTTTGGTGGGAAGGGAACAGCATTCAGTGCGCCTTCAGCATTTAGTCATGCTGGCCACATGACCACGGAGACGTCTTCGCATAGCGCTGACTCTTCGACTTTGAAATGGAGATGAGCAATGCCCCCTAGAGTCGGGAACAACTAGCACATATGTGCGAGGGGAACATTAACCTTTAGGTTTGTTGTGCGATCAGATTTTTAAGACTCTCTTAACTGTTGGCTGTTCTTTCAACAGGCCCATTGTGGGTTCCACCAGTTCTTCCCGCTTGCTGCATCAGACACCTTCAGCTGAGAGTACTGACAGGTATTCTCTGCTCCTGTAACACCTGATAATTACCTCTTATATTGATTTATTTACTTCCGAGCGGCACAGTGGCCTAGAGGTCTCATCTCACAATTAGGAGGGTGTGAGTTGGATCCTAGATAGTGGCAGATATTTCTCTCTCTGGGAGCAATGAGTCATTGCTGCGAACTCCATGTAGGTGTCAGGGAGGGCATCTGGCCAGTAAATGCTGGAGTTCCATTCAGTCTCCACCTGATGCAGGGAATTATAGGGCTGCTAACTTTGTTTAGAAAAAGGGCCAATTTTTGCATGCAGGGAGAGGCTCTTCTAAAGAAGGTGGGGGGGGGGGCATCACCGAACAGGATGAGAATGGCAACCCTGCAGATGGCATTCCCTCAGCAGGGATGCTTAACCAACATTACAGCACACAAAAATCTATGCAAGATTATAAAAAATGTGCCTAAATCACTAAAATCAAGTCTAAATAGAATTCTGAACTCAGAGAAGCAGGAATTTAAGGAAGAAGTGTAGGAAGAAAGAGGGGGGGATATTATGAAGGGGTAGAAATGGTGGGAAATAAAAAGCAGACAAAAAACTTCATGGGGGTTGGCAGTGGTATAGGGAAAATTAAAAGGCGGGGGATTTTTCCCAACAAAAGGAAATAAAAAAACAGACAAAAGATCTTACGGAGGTTGACAGTGGCATATGGAAAATTTGAAGGAGAGGGTTATGCCCCAACAAAGGAAAATATAAAAGATTTCTTTGACGGTGGCTTGAGAAAAATTGAAGAGGGTGGACGTGTCAAAACAAAGAAAAGGGAGAAGACAGGAATAGAGAAGTGGGACAAAAGCTTTACTAGGAAAAAAATCAGACGATTAGAAATTGTTATATGGGGAAAGACAAAGCTGAAATATGTGGTTTACTTCTAAACATGACAATAAAATTGAGTTGCTAACTGATTGAATATGATAATGGAAAGATAATTCAATAAAGGTTAAAATATATGGAATATGGACAAATATGAAACTGTTAGGGGGAAAATGTGAAGCCTTGTGATTCACTTTTAAACATGATAATTAAACTGAGTTGCTAATTGATTGAATACGACAATGGAAGGACAATTAAGCAGGGGGGGAGAGGAGGAGAGAAAGGAGGAATGGAGAGAGGAGAAGGAGAGAGGAAGGGGAAGGAGAGAAGAGAAGGACGACAGAGGGAAGAAAGGAGGTAGGGAGGGGGAGGAGAGAGGGAGAAGAAAGTGATGGATAAGGTGCAAATAGGGTGTATGGAGAGCAAAAGAGCCAATAATTGTTTTTGGGAGCGGATGGTAAGACGAATTGATGTAAACATTTAATAATACAATAGGATGTTGGCTAGGTAATAGTCTACATGTGGTTATATTTTATGAAAATGAAAAAATAAAAAACTTTATATATATAAAAAATCTATGCACAAGCTTATTTAATTTTTGCTTAGCCTCTGATGAGATGGATCCCACTCCCTACTAGCACTGGTGATGTTAATAGGAAGCACAACTGAGCCCAGAGAGCACTCGGCCCTGAGATTACAGATATTTCATCTGCAAACACGAAGCCCTGACCATCCTTTTTTTTTTCCAGAGGCTTCATTCAGACAACGTCAGAGGCAGGAACGTTGAGCTCTGGGTCGTTGGGCAGGGGACCCAAAGTAGCTTTTGAGAGTTCCAAGATTGGAGGGCTTGTCAGGGAAGGTGGGCTCTGATTCAGGACCGTCTATTTTGTGGTTGTAGTTCCGTCCAGGTGCAGGAGAAGAGCAGTGCCATTGTTCAGAAGAAGCCGCAGCTTCCCAGCAGCCGAGGGGAATATGTCGTCACCAAGCTGGATGATTTGGTCAACTGGATCCGTCGAGTACGTAGGAGCCTCTGACCAGATGGTTTTTTTTTTCTGTTTGAAGAAGGTTCTCACCAAAAGCATCTCTGTGTTTTAAATTCACTCAATATCAGTTGTACCTGTTGTGGCCCACCAACGGCCAGCAGAGTTGGCAGCAGATTCGGAGAGTGAGGAGGTTGGGGAGGAACCTGGGCCAGTCCTGGAGTCTGGAGAAAGGCTCTGATGAGGGCTCTGTGTCGGAGGCAGAGAGGGGGCCAGAGCCGTCTGACAATTATCAGCTGCCTTCGGAGTCAGACATCAGTGAGGCAGAAAAACAGCTGGAGCCTGTTCCCACTGTGCGCATGCGCAGAGTTGCCAGATGAAGGGAACAGCTAAAGAACGGGTGTACTTGGGAGTAAGGCCACAGGTGGATGGTGAATGGCCCCTCCCAGAGGAAATAAAAGAGGAGCAAAAGGGGAGTGGAGTTTGCAGGAGACATTTAGTTTCCTTAATTGGTTCGTGACTCTTCGAGACTCCTTGCCAAGTTCTGCAGATATCGGCCTGGCATGTGTGGGAGGCAGAGAGGGGGTCAGGGCCACCTGACAGTCATCAGCTGCCTTCAGAGGCAGACATCAGTGAGGCAGAAGAACAGCTGGAGCCTGTTCCCAGTGTGCGCATGCGCAGAGTTGGCAGGCGAAGGGAACAGCTAAGGAACACGGGTCGATTTGGGAGGAAGGCCACCCAAGGTCAGGCCTGTTTGGCACAAGAGGCTTGAAGAAGGACGTCTCTGCTGTACATTCACCTCCTTCCCCTTTTCTCCCTTCAGAGCTCCTTGTGGCCAATGACCTTCGGCTTGGCATGTTGCGCCGTCGAGATGATGCACATGGCCTCTCCCCGCTACGACATGGACCGCTTTGGGGTGGTTTTCCGGGCCAGTCCCCGGCAATCCGATGTCATGATTGTGGCTGGCACTTTGACCAACAAGATGGCTCCTGCCCTCCGAAAGGTATGATTGCGGTCTTTACTCAGCCCTTCAGGGAGGGAATCGAGCCACCTCTTGTGTCCTCACACCAACCGCCAAGGTTTGTGGAACTAACAGGGAGCAGCCGTACAGGTAGTCCTCGACTTACAACAGTTCTTTTAGTGACCATTCGAAGTTGCAACGGTACTGAAAAAAAGTGACTTTCACACTTAAGACAATTGCAGCTTCCCCCTGGTCGTGGGATCAGAATTCAGATATTTGGCAACTGACTCACATTTATGACGGTTGCAGTGTGCCGGGGTCACCTGGTCATCTTTTTGCGACCTTGAGACGAGCAGAGTTAATGGAGAAGACAGATTCACTCAACAGCCACGTTACTAACAACAACCGCAGCAGTTCACTTAACAACGGTGGCAAGAAAGGTCATAAAACGGGGCAAAACTCACTCAACAAATGTCTCACTTAGCGAAAGAAATGTTGGGCTCAATTGTGGCCGTAGGTCGAGGACTCCCTGTGTATATTTACCACAATTACAGCACTGTGGGGGTCATGCGATCAACATTTGCAACCTCCCCAGCTGGCAAGTCAGTGAAGGAAACCAGATTCGCTTAGCAACTGAGGTGATTAACAACCATGGCAGGGAAGGTCATAAAATCAGATGTGACTCATTTAACAACCACCCTGCTTAACAACAGAAATTCTGATCCCAATTATGGTCATAAATTCAAGGCCTACCTGTAAAGGATTAGACTCGATCTCACCGTCCCATGTCTTGGCTCGGGCCTAACAGAAATAGCCCAGCTCAATCAGGTTTCCTCCCTCTGGATCTCTGCTTCTGACCCTCCGTGGCATTTTTATTCTTCCCAAACCCGTGGGATATCCAAAAAAAGAATGAGGCAAAAGGGCCCAGGCCTTTTTCCGTCCCTCTGCTTGGTTTTTCTGCCCTTCTGCCAAATGGTTGCCCCATATCTGAATACAGTGGGACCAAACTTGCCCGGGAAGGGGGGGGGGGGACTAACAAAATAAAACAACAACAAAAGAATTGAGTTCAGAATGAAACAGGTTTGTCTTGAGGCTGCTGTTGTGGCCCACCAGCAGAGCTGGCAGCAGATTCGGACAATGAGGAGGTTGGGGAGGAAGATGGGCCACTCCTGGAGTCTGAGGAAGGCTCTGGTGAGGGCTCTGTATCGGAGGCAGAGAGGGGGCCAGGGCCATCCGACAGTTATCAGCTGCCTTCAGAGTCAGACATCAGTGAGGCAGAAGAACAGCTGGAGCCTGTTCCCAGTGTTCGCATGGGCAGAGTTGCCAACAAAGGGAACAGCTAAAGAACCGGTTGACTTGGGAGTAAAGTCACAGGTGGAGGGTGAATGGCCCCTTCCAGAGGAAATAAAAGAGAAGCGAAAGGGGAGTGGAGTTTGCAGGAGACAATTAGTTCCCTTAATTGGTTCGTGACTCTCGGAGACTCCTTGCTAAGTTTTGCAGAGATCGGCCTGGCAGCTCTCCAAGCCAGATAAGGTCTGTAACTGTAAATCCTCCCTCGAAAGACTTTGCTGGATGTGAATGAGCAGAATTCACAGTTAATAAAAGAGTTTTTTGTTGGGACAAGGAGTTTGCTTCATGCTCTTGGGAAGCCTCGGTCAGAACAGCTGCAGAGAAAAAAAAACCTAGAATAAATTTTCCCTGTGATCCTTTGAGAGAGAGAATTGGATATCGGCTCGTAATGTTGGCGCCTGCTGTATTCTAAGCCAGGCACAGGACCTGCCATTGGAGAACTTGATAAACTTTTCGGCCTTATTAGAGTCCCAGTGCTGGGTGACCTAAGGCAGGGCGTGTTCTGCTTGTCAAATCAAGTGCAAACCTTCACGTTTCTTTCTTGGCAGGTTTATGATCAGATGCCCGAGCCACGTTACGTGGTGTCCATGGGGAGGTAAGTTCCCTTTCTCACTATTTTATTATCCTCAGGACTGGCTCCATCCCTTGTTCGTTCTCTCATTTATTTTTATTTTTTTCCTCTGCACCACAGCTGCGTTTATGCAACACAAGTGACCAGGTCGTTAATTCCTGCAGATTTTTTAGACTTCTATACCGAAAATGAGAATTTGGGGTCATTTGGGAATAACAAGATTACAAATCTTCCCAGCCATTGCAAAGGAGATTGTTTTGGGGGCTGGGGGGCCCGCTAGAATTGGAGGCTAAGAATGGCAGTTGAGGTGGGGGGGGGGCTTCTATGCTACTGCAGAGAGATTTAGAGGCTTGAATAAAAAGGAAACTTGAGTGTGTGGATAAGGTCAATTTCCTTTTGGAATTTGCCCCAAAGCTGAGAAAGGCTGGCTTATTCCAAATCCATGTGTCTCTATACGTTAGTTTAAATCAGGAGGTCAGCTTCAGGGTTGACACAGTCCTCACAGGCCTGTAAGGTAAAGGTAAAGGTTCCCCCTGCACATATGTGCTAGTCGTTCCTGGCTCTAGAGGGCGGTGCGCATCTCCATTTCAAAGCTGAAGAGCCAGCGCTGTCCGAAGACGTCTCTGTGGTCATGTGGCTGGCATGACTAAATGCTGAAGGCGCACAGAACGCTGTTACCTTCCCACCAAAGGTGGTTCCTATTTTCCTACTTGCATTTATTAAGTGCTTTCGAACTGCTAGGTTGACAGAAGCCGGGACAAGTCACAGGAGCTCACTCTGTTACGTGGCGCTAGGGATTCGAACCGCCGAACTGCCGACCTTTCTGATCAACAAGCTCAGCATCTTAGCCACTGAGTCACCGCGTCCCATCAGGAGTTACTTAGGGTTAAAACTACACCCTTCAATAGCAATAGCAGTTAGACTTATATACCGCTTCATAGTGCTTTTACAGCCCTCTCTAAGCGGTTTACAGAGTCAGCATATTGCCCCCAACAACAATCCGGGTCCTCATTTTACCCGCCTCGGAAAGATGGAAGGCAGAGTCAACCCTGAGCCGGTGAGATTTGAACAGCCGAACTGCAGAACTGCAGTCAGCTGAAGTAGCCTGCAGTGCTGCATTTAACCACTGCGCCACCTCGGCTCTTCAATCTTGATTCACTTACATGCGGCATGCGAACAGTGTATCACTGGGGGCATTCCCTTGATGGTACCCTTGCCCTTCCATTGGCTGCCTTCAAGACAGTCCCAGTGGAATCATTTATTGTCATCGTCGCTGGCTTTTCAGGAAACGTCTCCCTCATGGGACAGCTCCATCGATGGCAGCAGAAAGAGACAAATCAGGCTGTACAGCCATTCCATGGCTTGGTAGCTTTTAGAGTCCCCTAAATCTGGCCCACAGCTGCCATGAATTGAGGTCCGTGGTTAGCTTTACTTGCTGATTGGCATCAAATATAAATTGTGCATTAATAACTAGTAGGACCAGACTTGGAATATTGTGTCCAGTTTTGGTCACCCTGGTGCAAAAAAGATTGTGGAAAGAGTGCAAAGAAGAGCAACAGAGATGATTAGGAGACCGGAGGCTAAAACATATGAAGAACGGTTGCAGGAACTGGGTATGTCTAGTTTAATGAAAAGAAGGATGAGGAGAGACATGATAGCAGTCTTCCAATATCTCAGGGGCTGCCACAAAGAAGAGGGAGTCAAACTATTCTCCAAGGCACCTGAGGGTAGAACAAGAACCAATGGGTAGAAACTAATCAAGGAGAGGAGCAACTTAGAACTGAGGAGAAATTTCCTGACAGTTAGAACAATTAATCAGTGGAACAGCTCGCCTTCAGGAGTTAAAAACTGGAGGTTTTTTAAGAACAGATTAAGACAGCCATTTGTCCAGAATCATTTAAGGGCTCCTGCTTGAGCAGGGTGTTGGACTAGAAGACCTCCGAGGTCCCTTCCAACTGTGTTAATTCTGTAAAAATGAAAAGGCCCCCAGGCTGTTGGATGACATGTTATAATGGTGGTACTCTCAAGTTCATTCCTGATGCTCTTCCTGTCACTTCCCACCCTTAATTGGCTCAATCTTAGTGTTCATAAGATGTGTGGACTTCAACTCCCAGAATTCCTTTCTGTTCCTGGCAGCTGGGTTCTCCCATAGCCAACAAGTCAAAAATGGTCTGTCGTCCAGAAGGAAACAGGCCTCCACTATTATAAAGGCTTGCTTTTCAAATGATGGGATGCGGTGGCTCAGTGGCTAAGGCGCTGAGCTTGTCGATCAGAAAGTTCGGCGGTTCAAATCCCTAACGCCGCCTAACGGAGTGAGCTCCCGTTACTTGTCCCAGCTTCTGCCAACCTAGCAGTTCGAAAGCATGTAAAAAAGGCAAGTAGAAAAATAGGAACCACCTTTGGTGGGAAGGTAACAGCGTTCCATGCGCCTTTGGCATTTAGTCATGCCGGCCACCTGACCACGGAGACGTCTTCGGACAGCGCTGGCTCTTCGGCTTTGAAACGGAGATGAGCACCGCCCCCTACAGTCGGTAACGACTAGCACATAATGTGTGAAGGGAACCTTTACATTTTACCTTTCAAATGATCCCAACACTGTCTTATTTTTTTCAGCTGTGCCAATGGTGGAGGTTACTATCATTACTCGTATTCCGTGGTGCGGGGCTGTGATCGGATCGTGCCCGTGGACATCTATGTGCCAGGTAAAAAAAAAAAAAGCCATCAAGGTGTCTCTTCCTAGCTCGTTCTTTCCCAAACTGCATCCCCAGAAGGGAAAGTCATTTGGGTCCGGATAAATGAATCCGGACCTCACTTCAGTACTGGGCAAGGAATTCTAGAAAAAAACATTGGAAATGATAATATAGAGTACTAGACTCTCTTCAAGTTTGTTATAGATCAGTGTTTCTCAACCTTGGCAATTTGAAGATATCTGGACTTCAACTCCCAGAATTCCCCAGCCAGCAAAGCTGGCTGGGAAATTCTGGGAGTTGAAGTCCAGATATCTTCAAATTGCCATGGTTGAGAAACATTGATAGAGGAAGCAAGTGACTTTGCTGGCTGGGGAATTCTGGGAGTTGAAGTCCAGATACCTTCAAATTGCCCCGGTTGAGAAACACTGATAGAGGAAGCAAGTGAGTTGTCAGGAAGCTTTGTTACAACCAACATTTTTTAAAAAATGTAGACTGGTAGAGAAAGGTGGTCTTTACCCCCCCCCCCCCCACTTTAACCTCCCCCACTAGGAGTTTGGAGAATGTTATCATTGCTCTTCTGTCCCATTTATGCTGCAAGGTCCAGGTGACCAGTAGGTGGAAGCAAAGAGCTAGAATGGGCTAATATGCTGGGGTAGCAGAGGTTCCCAACCTCAGGGGGGGGCGTGGCCAGCTCGACATCCGTTTTTGGCCACATTGGCCTCCTGCAGCCCTCTGCCAGTGGAAACGGAGCTCGGCGGAGTCCAGAGGCACCACAGGCTGGTGCGCCGCTGTTTTCACTTCAGTTTTTACACTCCTGGTCCAGAGGTGGTATTCAGCCGGTTCTCTCCGGTTTAAGTGAACCGGTAGTGGCGGCTGCAGGAGGCGCCACCCACCCACCCACCCAGATATAATGCGTGAGCACTGCACATGCACAGAAGGCGGTGCGCATACGTAGACATTTACAGACCGGTAGGGAAAGTTTCTGACTCCCACCGCTGCCCTGGTCTATACAGTTTCCAACCTTGGAGACTTTTCTACGTCTCTGAGTAATTTAGGATGGCGAGCTGGATAAAGGGAGATCCCCTTGCTATGGCCTGGGAATTTTAAGATCTTCCCTCCACCTTTCTGAGATCAATGTTTTGCCTCTTGCAGGCTGCCCTCCTACTGCTGAGGCCCTCCTGTACGGGATCCTGCAGCTCCAGAGGAAGATTAAACGAGCGAAAGCTATCCAGATCTGGTATCGGAAATAACGGGCTTGTTTGCAAGCTGCCATGTTGAAAATGGCCGCCCTAACTGTAGCTGTAGCGCACACGTTAAAACTGCTGTGTATAATAAACTCTTGTCAATAAACTTATAATTATTGTATCTGGAGAAACGAGTTTTGGCACTTTTGAGTGCCGTCTGCGAGGAATATCCATCCTTCCATTCCCCACCATCCAGTCAGAGCTGAAGAAGCTTCTTGGATGAGAAGCAAAACGTCTTAAAAGAAAAACAAAACAAAATCCAGTTGGCTTCTGGAAAAAAAAACACCTTTGAGTCTCTGGCAGAGTGTTTGCTATTAAGCATCAACACCCCAATCAACATCTAAAAAGCCACACACGACACCGTAAAAAATACCACACACAGAACTGCCCAAAGCATACTCTCCGCTAGAGAGCATGGGCTCCAGTACGAGTCTAAAAACTCGGAAGGCAAAATCTCAGGTCCCGGAGACCAACCCAGACTGGATGCTGGAAATCAAGGATTGCTTATCATCAGAGGTGGCTTTCAGCCGGGTCGGACTGGTTCATCCGAACTTGTAGTGAAAGTCGCAGGTGGGCCTGCCCACCCACCCCGGCTCTATGCTGCCCTATTCAGGCGCGTTTTCAAGCCGCGTGCAAGCCACGCACGCAATCAAAGTGCATGTGCAGAAGGCCAAATGTATGGATGGACGGGGCGCAGATGAGGGAAGCAAGCGAGCTGCTCACATTTGCAAACTGACAGGGGCGTGACCCGACAAAAGCGCGAACGTCATAAGCGCGCCGACAACACGGCGGCGCTAAAACCGCGATGTCAAAAGCACGCTGACAACAGCGCGCCGACAGAAGCGCGATTTACTTTAAGGTAAGATTTACATTTAGGTTTAGGGTTAGGTTTAGGGTTACTTTACAGCGCGCTTCTGTCGGTGCGCTTTTGTCGGCGCGCTTTAGGGCTAATTAGTCGCTCATTCGTCACGCGGTTTTGTCACCGCGCTTTAGACATCGCGGTTTAGTCAGGCGCGCTTTTGTTGTACGCGCATTTGTGGTGGAACCGACAGGGGAAGTGAACACCAACCCTGCCTACTATTATCCACATGTCTTGCTGAGGTGGCGCAGTGGGTAGAGTGCAGTACTGCAGGCCACTTCAGCTGACTGCTATCAGCAGTTCAGCGGTTCAAATCTCACTGGCTCAGGGTTGACTCAGCCTTCCATCCTTCCGAGGTGGGTAAAATGAGGACCCGGACTGTGGGGGCGATATGCTGACTCTGTAAACCGCTTAGAGAGGGCTGAAAGCCCTATGAACTGCTATTGCTATTATTACCAGCCAGTTTCCATCCTATTAAGAATCACAAGGACTAAAATCTGATTTTTAAGGAAAGGTTTGTTTCTATGACAGACATGCAGATGATTAGGCTCAACCCATCTCATCTCTAGATGAACCACATGTGGAAGCCCAGATGTTCAGGCGTTGATGGCAAACCTATTTGGAGGGGACACAGCCGAGAGAGAAGGACACACAGTTTTAGAAACGCTGCTTAAAATAAATTCTTAGCAAGGGAAAATTCGTTATCAAAAGCGGCTCTTCCCCACGTTGTTTTTCACCTCTCCCGTCTGCCACCAGAGAGCAACAATTTCATGTGACTGCTGGTGGCTCTTGCCAACACTCGGATCCCTTTTTGTGATCCCGAGAGATCTTCCGCCCTGGGAGATCTATTTGAGGATGACAGGCACGATCATCTTGGGGAAGGCGTAGTATCTGCAGTCAGCTGGAGGAGCCAGATCCATAACTCTGGTGTGGATGTTCTTGGTCTCAAAGCCGGACTCCACCAAAGGGGTAATTTGTGTTTCCTAAGGAAAAGTATGAAAAGGGAGATTTACCCTGGGTTCACACAACAAGCTAAGCCACAGTTTAAATAAACTCTCACTGGCTGAATCCACATGACCTCTTAAAGCAGGGAGGGCAGGGATGGGCTTCAAAAATTTTAGCAAGGGATTCTCTGCCCGGTTGCTGGGTGAGCTTGGCCATGGTGGGTGCGGCCTAGTCAGCCACACGCAGCACGGTGCGTGGAGGGAGTTGCTGCCCTCCCTGGGTTCCAGAGGCTTCCGTTGAGTCTCCGGGAGGGCGAAAACTGCCTCCTCAGGCGGAAACAGGCCTGTTTCTGGCGTTTCCGAACTTCTGCTAGGCCCATGTTTTGCCCTGAGCCTCCCCGCGCGCCCTGCATTTACCTGCATCCAAAACGGGCCGCGTGGGAACTTTTGGGAGGGGTGGGCGGGGCGAGGCCAGCCAGGAGTGGGATTTGCGGGTTCTCTGAACTGCACAGATTCTTAGCTAGAGGTTATCCCGAACCCCTGCGAACCCCCAGCAGCCCACCCCTGAGGGAGGGTCTACTTCTTACAATACAATACAATAGCAGAGTTGGGAGGGACCTTAGAGGTCTTCTAGTCCAACCCCCTGCCTAGGCAGGAAACCCTATACTGTTTCAGACAAATGGATATCCAACATCTTAAAAACTTCCAGTGTTGGAGCATTCACAACTTCTGGAGGCAACTTCTGTTCCATTGATTAATTGTTCTGACTGTCAGGAAATTTCTCCTCAGTTCTAAGTTGCTTCTCTCCTTGATTAGTTTCCACCCATTGCTTCTTGTTCTGCCCTCAGGTGCTTTGGCGAATAGTTTGACTCCCTCTTCTTTGTGGCAGCCCCTGAGATATTGGAAGACTGCTATCATGTCTCCCCTGGTCCTTCTTTTCATTAAACATTACACATATCCAGTTTCTGCAACCGTTCTTCATATGTTTTAGCCTCCAGTCCCTCATCATCTTTGTTGCTCTTCTCCGCACTCTTTCTAGAGTCTCCACATCTTTTCTACATCTTTTCTTCTTAAGCCAGTAGCATTTTCACAGATGCAATCCAAAAGAGAAGGGAGAGGGGCCTGTGAGGACTGTGTCCACCCTAATGCTGACCTGACTGAGGCCATTTTGAGGCTTCAGTGTTGCCTCATTGGAGCTGAGGGATAGGGAGGGGGGAGAATAGAGATAGCTGGGGTTTGTAGCCAAAACAAAATACTTTCTCCTGGGAACCAAGGACCAGGTAACCCGGGGGACTGCTGGATTGGACCATGTGACTATTTGCGGGGGGGGGGGGAGGAGGAAAACTTTTTTTTTTAATTAGCTGAAAACTGCGGGAACATTCAGAGTCGGTTTTCACATAATGGTGTGCCATTATGATATGTCCAATAAAACTAACCACTGAGCCGAGGTGGCACAGTGGCTAAAGTGCAGTACTGCAGACTACTTCAGCTGACTGCTAGCTGCAGCTCAGCAGATCGAATCCCGCCAGGCTCAAGGTTGACTCAGCCTCCCATCCTTCCGAGGTGGGTAAAATGAGGAGCCAGATTGTTGGGGGACAAGAGGCTGGCTCTGTAAACCGCTTAGAGGGGGCTGTAAAGCACAGTGAAGCGGTATGTAAGTCTAAGGGCTTTTGCTCTTGCTATTATTTAAGGAATTCACCTGCCTCGGAGTTCTGTTTGCTATGGGTGTATTGCTTGGAAGTTCCTGTCTTGGGAAGGATTTCTGTCAATAGGTAGGAACAGCAAAGAAGCTGCTTAGAAGAACCTCAATCTGTCTTTCTTGGTTTGGGGAGGCTGACCCTGCAGATAGTGGACAGGACTTCTCATGTTTCTCCTTCAAGCAAACCACCGCACATTCAGCAGGCTTTCTTGCAAGCCACACAGCAACACAGAGCTAATTGTGTGTCGTGGGGGTGAAGCTGCTGGGCTCGGGATGGGTTCTCCACCCAGTGAAGTCTCCTCCACCGCAGCCGTTCCCTTTCAGCTCTCACCTGGAACATCTTTTCGAGGTCCGAATACTTGCTCTTCATCAGGTCCCCCCAGGAAGTCAAGTTGCAATAGGTAAAGACCCCGCCTGGCTTCAGGAGGCGATGGGCATGAGCCTACAGGGAGAAAAGGGGGAGGGGTGTTTGGGAGGGGCAACGTTAGGCGCAAATAGCAATAGCAATTGTAGTTAGACTTATATACCGCTTCATAGGGCTTTCAGCCCTCTCTAAGCGGTTTACAGAGTCAGCATATTGCCCCCAACAACAATCCGGGTCCTCATTTTACCCACCTCGGAAGGATGGCAGGCTGAGTCAACCTTGAGCCAGTGAGATTTGAACAGCCGAACTGCAGAACTGCAGTCAGCTGAAGTAGCCTGCAGTGCTGCACTCTAATCACTGCGCCACCTCGGCTCTCGACAAAGAATCAGGAACACGCATTAAGCGTCAGTTAATGTTATGACTCCTTCCTATAGACAAGAATCGGGCCAACTGACGGTCAGCGCTAAATTGGTGCTAGATAAGAATTCAACAGAATTCAAGAGGGGTTGGATTTAGAGAGTTTGTGGGAATGGATTGACTCCAGGCTGATTCCTCTCTTGACTTTGCCTTCTGCTTGTTGTGATGACTCGTTGCAAGGCGCAGACATAACACCAGCAGCTGGCTGTTCAAACCGCCCCTTTATTGCTCCAAATTTCCCCGAACGCTCCCAAGTTTCTGGCAATTTTTTGTGTGCCAAACTGGCAGTAATGCTGGTAGCAACCCAACCCTGCCTCCCCGGCCCCCAGGAGCACTCTGCAGGCCTCCAAAACCCTCTGCATGCCCTGTTTTTTGTGAAAAACGGGGCATGCAGAGGGTGTGAGATGCCTGAAGAATGCTCCTGGCAGCTTGGGAGGGCAAAAACACCCCCGTTTTTGTGAAAACGGGCCCATTTTCACTTGGTTTTGCCCTCCCCAGCCCCCAGGAGCACTCTGCAGGCCTTCCAAACCCTCTGTATGTCCAATTTTGTGAAAAACAGGATGTGCGGTGCAGGGTTTTGGGAGACCAAAAATGCTGTATTCAGTGTATGAAACACACCCAGATTTTCACCCTCTTTTTTGGGGGGGTGGGAGGAAGAGATGCGCCTTATACTCCACAAAATACGGTATTTGAGTTTCCTCTTCAGGATCTGGCCTTCTAAAGAGCCGTCAGGGTTGATCTCCTCTAGGACTGACCGGCTGGATCGCCTTGCAGTCCAAGGGACTCAGAGCAGGAGTCTTCTCCAGCACCAGAGTTCAAAGGCCTCCATTCTTTGGCGCTCAGCCTTTCTTATGGTCCAACTTTCATCACAGTTATGGCCAGCATTTTGGCTCCCGGCCACATCTGGATAACAGTATGAAAGGGAAGTTGGCATCTGGGTGCACCCAGGGGGCAGAAATCAGAGAGTCGATATGGGAGGGAAGTGAACTTCTCTTCGATCAACGGCAAACTGAGTGCTGTGAATGAGGAGGAGGAGGCTGAAAAAATTTGCCATCGTGACCAGCAGCTTCACCAAGCAGGAGGGGTGTCCTACAGAGCTGTTGCACTACAGTGCCCACGAACCTTTGCCATTAGCCAGGCTAACTGGGATTTGTGGGATGATGGCAAGGTGCCAAGCATCTTGCCTCTCGATTCGGTGGTCCTACCCAGCCTTCCTAAACCTTTTGAAAAAACCCTTGAAATGATTTTCAAATTTCAAAGAACCCCCAAATAAAACTCACAAGACCCAGAAAAATGTCCCCATGTTAGATAGAATAGAATAGTAGCGTTTGAAGGGACCTTGGAGGTCTTCTAGTCCAACCCCTTGCCTAGGCAGGAAACCCTTCACCATTTCAGACAAATGGCTATCCAACATCTTCTTAAAAACTTCCAGGGTTGGGGTATTCACAACTTCTGGAGGGAAGCTGTTCCATTGATTAATTGTTCTAACTGTCAGGAAAGTTCTCCTTAGTTCTAGGTTGCTTCTCTCCTTGATTAGTTTCCACCCATTGCTTCTTGTCCTGCCCTCAGGTGCCTTGGAGAATAGTTTGACACCCTCTTCTTTGTGGCAACCATGGAGATATTGGAAGACTGCTATCATGTCTCCCCTGGTCCTTCTTTTCATTAAACTAGACATAACCAGTTCCTGCAACCGTTCTTCATATGTTTTAGCCTCCAGCCCCCTAATCATCTTTGTTGCTCTTCTCTGCACTCTTTCTAGAGTCTCCACATCTTTTCTACATCGTGGTGACCAAAACTGAATGCTGTATTCCAAGTGTGGAATTACCAAGGCATTATAAAGTGGTATTAACACTTCACGTGATCTTGATTCTATCCCTCTGTTTATGCAGCCTAGAACTGTGTTGGCTTTTTTGGCACACTTCTAACCTACGCCCATCCATGTTTTACAACCACAACAAAGCTAAGTAAACAGGCCCAGTGCTGCCCACAGCTGTGTCACAAACTCCGAAAATCAATTTTATTTTATTTTTTTTCAGTCACGATCTCTCGCAAACCCGCAGAGAAAGGCTGTTTTAGCTCCTCTCTTGGCCCCAAAAGAGACCCACATATTCCTTGTCTTCCTTAAAGCAGAAGGAGGGACACTCCAGTTAGCCTCTGCAAACAAGAGCCGGAAAGGAAGCAAGGACGCCCTCCAGACAGGCCGACTGATAAGACTGTAGCTGACTGTACTCAACTGGTCAGGCGCATCACATTCCTCCCTGGGGACAAAGTACAGGCTACGTCTTCCAGGGGGAAGCAAACAGGTGTTGTGGCCCGCCAGTGGAACTGGTGGCAGATTCGGACAGTGAGGAGGTTGGGGAGGAACCTGGGCCAGTCCTGGAGTCTGGGGAAGGCTCTAATGAGGGCTTTGCATTGGAGGCAGAGAGGGGGCCAGAGCAGAGGTGGGTTTCTACCAGTTCACACCGGTTTGGGGTAATTTGACCTAAGTCACAGAACCGGCAGCGAACCAGGCTGGCCACGCCCCCAAACCAGTTCTCTGCCTCCGTTGCCATTGCCGGCATGTTTTTTATTAATTTTGCATGGTCTTCGTGCATGAGTAGTTTACAATGAACTGCGCACACACGCACAGCGAAGCACGCGCAAAGTGAATCAGTACCAACGCCGGTAGAAACCCACCCCTGGGCCAGAGTCGTCTGACAGTTATCAGCTGCCTTTGGAGTTGGAGATCAGTGGGGCAGAAGAACAGGTGGAGCCTGTTCCCAGTGTGCGCATGCACAGAGCGGCCAGAGGAAGGGAGCAGCTAAGGAACAAGGGTCGATTTGGGAGTAAAGCCACAGGTGGACGGTGAATGGCCCCTCCCATAGGGAATAAAAGAGGAGCGAAAGGGGAGGGGAGTTTGCAGGAGACAATTAGTTCAATTCATTAGGGTGAAGGTCTGTTCCTGACTTCTTGCCAAGTAATTGCGGCTACTGAATGGCGTTTGGAAGATATCAACCTGGCAGCTCTCCAAGCCTGATGAAGGTCTGTAGTTGTGAAATCTCTTGGAAGACCTTTGGCCGGGACTTTGCTGGAGAGGAATTCCCTTTAACCTAAATAAAAGGGGTTTTATCAGGATGAGGAGTCGGCTTCGTGCTTTTGGGAAGCCTAAGTCAGAACAACAGGTTTGACCATTTGCTCCTTGGTACACAGCCACTATTGTAAATCTGAAAGGGGCCTGTTGCTATCTCCTTTTCTGGGAAAGGAGGGGGAAACCTCCAAACTGAAAAACAGATAAAAACTCATTCAAGGTGAGCTCACCTTTGGGTCTTTGGTGCTCTCTAAGCTTGGTGCTTTCCTTGCAAATGTTTCAGAGTTGTTATTCAGCAGGATCTGACCAGTTCTGGAGAACCGGTAGCGGAAATTTTGAGTAGTTCGGAGAACCGGCAAATGCCACCTCTGGCTGGCCACGCCCCCATCTAATCTCTGCCTCCCGAGTCCCAGCTGATCGGGAGGAAACGGGGATTTTACAGTATCCTTCTCCTGCCACGCCCACAGAACCGGTAGTAATATTTTTTGAATCCCACCCCTGAAATGTTTCCTTACTGAGCTGAGTATCCTGGAAAAATAACACTGCTTAATAGAGTGTATCCACTCTAAAAGGAGCAAGTTTTCTAAATTCCTCTTTTTTCTACCTTTCATGGAGCTTTCAGTAGCCTTAAAGTAGCTTTTCCCAGCCACAGGTCACCCCCCAGGTATGTTGCAACTACAATCCCCAGAATTCTCAGCCAGAGGAAGAGGGGTCAACTTTCAATGATGCCCGTCTCACCTTGATGAAGCCAAACTGATGGGTGTGCCAGGTGTCTTCTGACAAGGGGTACGTGTCGTAGAGAATCCCTGCATGTGAGAAGCAGATTTTTGGATCTCAAGAAAGAAATGCATTACGGCTATAATAATCATTTTTCGCTGTCCGGGAATGGGTGCTCCTTAAATGAACTTCTGGAGGTTTTCCTTCAACCCATGAGCCCCAAACACAGTGGCCAACAATCAGGACTCTTTCTTGTCTTCAGTAGAGTTTGGTTGTCAAATGTGCTGTCATGGATTGATTGATTGATTGATTGATTTACTAGGTCAAGTGCTCAAAAGCGCTTGTAATCCAGGGGTGGCTGACTATGGCAACTTTATGACCTGGTGGTTGGCTCAGGAATTCTGAAGTTGAAGTCCTCAGGTCATGGTTCCACCACAAAACCGCGGTTGACTAAAGTGCGCTCGACGAAACTGCGTACCTGACGTCATCACAGCGCGACGGAAAAAGCACGCTGTGAGCGGTAAAGCTAAAATTAACGCGTAAACCTAAACCTAACCCCCCCAAACCTAACCCTAAACCTAACCCTAACGCTAACCCTTAACCTAACCCTAACCCTAACCCTAACCCTAACCCTTACCTTTACGTGAATCGGCTTGCTTTAAAAGCGCTTTTTAAAGCGCCCTTTTTTCTCCGCGGTGGTTGTTGTCGCGCTGCTGATGACATCAGCGACGCGCTTTAATCGGGCGCGCTTTAGTGGCCCACGGTTTTGTCGTGCCACGCAGGTCATAACATTGCCATAGTTGCCCAGCCTGCCATAACCCCAGGGGATTCTGGGAGTTGAAGCAGTGGTGAAATCATCTGAATTCCGCTACCGGTTCGGTGAGTCTGCTACCGAGCGTGCGCTTTGCGCGCATGCGCACCTGAGGCCTAGCCGCGCAGCGTTAATAATGGAACATTTTCAAGCCTTTCCGGATCTGCAAAGATAAGTAGAACAGCGGGGTGGGGTGGGGGAGGGAAATCCACTGTGCAACTCTTTAGATTAGCTGGAAAGCAGGAAATCCGCCGATTCTATCTAATATACATCGCGCATCACAGCTGTTCATTGCCCAGCTGATCGTCGGAATTTTTTACTACCGGTTCAGGCGAACGGGTCCAAACCGATAGCATTTCACCCCTGAGTTGAAGTCCACAGGTTTTAAAGTTGGCATAGTTTCCTCCACTTGCCAAAGCCCCTGGGGATTCTGGGAGTTAAAGTCCACAGATCGTAAAGCTGCCATAGTCTCTCACGCCTGCCGTAACCCCAGGGGATGCTGGGAGTTGAAGTCCACAGGCTGTAAAATTGCCACATTTGCCCATCCCTGCTGTAACCCCAGGGGATTCTGGGAGTTGAAGTCCACAGGCTGTAAAATTGCCACATTTGCCCATCCCTGCTGTAACCCCAGGGGATGCTGGGAGTTGAAGTCCACAGGCTGTAAAATTGCCACATTTGCCCATCCCTGCTGTAACCCCAGGGGATTCTGGGAGTTGAAGTCCACAGGCCATAAAATTGCCAAATTTGCCCACCCCTGCTGTAACCCCAGGGGATTCTGGGAGTTGAAGTCCACAGGCTGTAAAATTGCCACATTTGCCCACCCCTGCTGTAACCCCAGAGAATTCTGGGAGTTGAAGTCCACAGGTTGCAAAGGTGCTAAAGATGGGGGAAACAATCACTCAGACAAACGGAAGCAACCCTGTTTCTTACCGTTAAAATGTTCATCCGGCAAGGTT
This sequence comes from Thamnophis sirtalis, assembly GCF_051295495.1. Taxonomy (NCBI): domain Eukaryota; kingdom Metazoa; phylum Chordata; class Lepidosauria; order Squamata; family Natricidae; genus Thamnophis; species Thamnophis sirtalis. The sequence goes on along the minus strand of NW_028261381.1, from coordinate 170,000,895 downwards.
GGCGCGACGTCTTCCCACAGCCCTTTTAATGGGACAACCTGGGGTGGGGTGGAAGAGATGGAGTGCAATCAGTGAAGAGGTAAGCCGTAATGCCGGAAAAACATGCTCATATTGCAGGACAAAAATGTTTTCGTAAAAAAGGGGGAAAAAAATGTTTGCAATGCAAGTAAACAAGGAAAACGAGCCCTTTCAGTCCATGGCCCTCAGCAATCAAAGCCTCAGATCTGGGCCCTCCCTGGCAGAAACACAACTCCTTCCAAAAACAGACAAAATCTGTCTTAAAAGATGGGGAGGAGATTCCCCTCGTTTGCCCCATTTTGTGGCAGGGCTGGAAGTCTGTTAGCCCTGTGAGGTAGTCCACAGAAGAAGCACCACCAGGAGTTCTAACTCTATCCTTACCGAAAGGTTGGGTTGAAAGAATTTGGCAAGTCTGAAAGTATTTTTATTTATTAGGTTTTTATCCTGTCTATTACTTTCTAAGCAACTTGAGGCAGCGGAAAACATACCTTCCTCCTCCTATTTTCCTCACAACAACAACCCTGTGAGGTGGTTGAAGTGGGGGAGAGAGAGAGATTGGTCAGAAGTCACTCAACTGTCTTTCGCGCCTAAGGCGGGACTGGAACTCACAATCTCCTGGTGATTGGCCCAAAGTCACCAGATGGCTTTCACGCCTAAGGCGGGACTGAAACTCACAGTCTCCTGGTGATTGGCCCAAAGACACCAGAAGGTTTTCACGCCTAAGGCGGGACTGAAACTCACAGTCTCCTGGTGATTGGCCCAAAGACACCAGAAGGTTTTCACGCCTAAGGCGGGACTGGAACTCACAGTCTCCTGGTGATTGGCCCAAAGACACCAGAAGGTTTTCACGCCTAAGGCGGGACTGAAACTCACAGTCTCCTGGTGATTGGCCCAAAGTCATCAGATGGCTTTCGCGCCTAAGGCGGGACTGGAACTCACAGTCTCCTGGTGATTGGCCCAAAGTCATCAGATGGCTTTCGCGCCTAAGGCGGGACTGGAACTCACAGTCTCCTGGTGATTGGCCCAAAGACACCAGAAGGTTTTCACGCCTAAGGCGGGACTGGAACTCATCATCTCCTGGTTTCTAGGCTGACACCTTAACCACTACACCAAACCAACTTCTCCCCTCCTGTTCTTTTACTGTCTGGAAAACTAAGGGGAAATCCCTTCTGAATTGCTTCCTATGCCCTCCCTAATACCTGTTTTTTACCTGTTTTTTACCTCCTTATCAAGTCTGCTACACTCCCTCCTGTCTCCCAGGGATATTCTCACCTGCCATTATCCTCACCCTCTAATCAGAGTTGCCCAGTTTACAGCCACCTTATGGACTCGGTTATATCACTTCCCTTCCCCATTCACGGCTCTTGGGCTCCTTCTCCCCTTTCCCATCATGCCTTGTGATGGGACCCTGAAAACGATCTGCATGATATCGTCTCCGTGAATTGTATGATGACATCAGGGGTGAAATGCTACCGGTTCTGACCGGTTGGCTAGAACCAGTAGCAAAAAAATGCTAAGGTTCGCCCGAACCAGTAGTAAAAAAAAAAAAACTTTAAAAAGGGTTCTGACGATTGCGCGGATCAGCTGTGAGCCGCATGATCGTCGGACTCTCTTTGTTTCACTTTTTAAAGCATTTTTACTACCTATTCGTTGGAACTGGTAGTAAAAAGAAAACTTTAAAAAATGAAAAAATGAAAAAAAAATTCCAACCATCACACGGATTAGCTGTGAGCCGCGCCATCGTCGGACCCTCTTTATTTAACTTTTTAAAGCATTTTTTTACTACCTATTCATCCGATCCGGCAGGGAAAAAAATGCTTTAAAGAGTGGGGAAAAAGTTGACCATGCCCACCAGGTCACATGACCCCCACCCTCACCAAGCCACACCCACAGAACCGGTGCCCAAAAAAAAAAAAAGATTTCACCACTGGATGACATCATATGCAGGCGTGCTGTGTGATCGCTTTCCTGCCAGGCATTCCTTGTGCCCTCTCTCACCAGGCCCCCTTTGCCCCAACCGAGGTGGCGCAGTGGTTAAATGCAGCACTGCAGGCTACTTCAGCTGACTGCAATTCTGCAGTTCGGCTGTTCAAATCTCACCGGCTCAAGGTTGACTCAGCCTTCCATCCTTCCGAGATGGGTGAAATGAGGACCCAGACTGTGGGGGCGATATGCTGACTCTGTAAACTGCTTAGAGAGGGCTGAAAGCCCTATGAAGCGGTATATAAGTCTAACTGCTATTGCTATGGCTAACCTTGTGAGGCTGTGTTTTCGCCCACTCCTGCAGCCTCTGGAAGACTCCTTCGTTGCATTCGATGATCCAGTGCTCCTGGATGTCAGACTCTTCGATTTTGCTGGCAGCAATGGCCATGCCAAAACCAACCTCCAGCACCCGACCTCCTGAAAGGAAGATTTGATTGATTGATTGATTGATTGATTGACTGATTGATTGATTGAATTTATATGCTGCCTCTCTTGCTCGATCTGGTTAGCTAAGTTGCTGTGAGAGCCACCAAAATGATCTTGGAGAACGCTATGCCTCAGAAGATTACAAAAAGACGATTTCTCTCAGGAAATGAAGAAAAGGTTAGAAAGAAACTCAAGATGGCCCCGCCTTGATTCTCTTTGGCACAAAAGGGAGAAAACAGGAAAATTCAGTCCGTTTCAGAATTTGATTACGAGAGGCTCTGTCCATAAAGTAAATTTTTTGTCTTTCTTGAGGAATTTGTTTCTTATCCTAAAAACAAAAGCCTTAAGTATATCAGATCAGGTTAATTCCTAAAGAAGAAGCAGAGATCGGCATCCTAGACCGGCAGAAGTGACAAATAATTTATCTCTTATGTCCAGAAAAACATACATTCTTGCTTTCTGCAGTATAAGCACCTATTGTGGGACAGGGGCTGAACCATTTCCTGCATTACTCCATTACAGGTAGTCCTCGTTCTTACGACCACAATTTAGAGCCCAAACGTTATGTGGCTAAGTGGGACATTTGTTAAGTGGGTTTTGCTCCATTTCACAACCTTTCTCGTCACAGTCGTTAAGTGACGCACGGTGGTGGATTGTTAGGTGGGTTGTGGGTTTGTTAAGTGTATCTGGTTTCCCCACTGGTTTTGATTTCATTCATTCATTCATTCGTTCATTAAATTTATAGGCCGCCCAATCCCGGGGGACTCCGGACGGCTTACAACGAAAGAAGAAAAAAAGAAAAGCAAAATAAATAAAGAAATAATTAAAATTCACAACACACATACACTCTAACCAGGGCTGGACCTTAACACTAAGGTCAACAGCCCCAGGCCTGCCGGAACAGCCAGGTTTTAACGGCTTTCCTGAAGGCCATGAGAGTGGGTAAGGTCCGGATCTCTGGGGGTAGCTGATTCCACAGGATCGGAGCAGCCACAGAGAAGGCTCTCCTCCGGGGACCCACCAGCCGACACTGTCCGGCTGACGGTATCCGAAGGAGGCTCACCCGGTGGGATCTTATCGGCCGTAGGGAGGTGTGTGGCAGTAGGCGGTCTCGCAGATAGGCTGGTCCTAAGCCATGTACGGCTTTAAAGGTGATAATCAACAGAATGTCGCAAAAGGGGGAATAAGTATCAGTATAAGTGTAATCTTTATTGCCATTGTACTTAAATACAACGAAATTGGTTTTAACCTCACTGGTGCAAAATTATAACAGAAACGAAAAAGGAAAGAAAAAGAAGAAAAATTATCGTGTGCATGGAGTGATTGTGGTTGTATTTAAAAGTCTCACAGCCCCAGGATAGAAACTATCTTTAAACATGTTTGTTCGGCTGGCTCTACTTCGATGTCTTCTGCCCGATGGTCAAAGTGCAAAGAGACACTGACCAGGGTGTGAATCATCTCTGAGTATTTTCCTTGCTCTGCTAAAGCAGCGGGACCTGGCGATGTCACCCAGTGGTGTCAGAGGGCAGCCAATGGTTTCTCGTGCTGAATTGATCCCTCTCTGTACGGCCTTCCTCTCCGCAGCTGTTAAACCAGCCTACCATTCTGTAATGCACTATGTGAGGACATTTTCTATGGTGGACCAATAGAAAGAGGTCATCAGCCGTTGTTCCACGGCTGATTTCTTTTGCAGGGCTCTTGAGGAAATGAAGTCTCTGTTGGGCCTTGCCAATCACCAGTGATAAGTGATCCCGGGAGACTGCAGGCATCGTAAGTGTGAGTCAGTTCCCAAGCGACTCAACTTGGATCGTGACTTGACCATGGGAGATGCTGCGACCGTCGTAAGTGTGAAGAATGGTCACCAGTCGCTCTTTTTTTTCCCCCCCGTGATGTTGCCACTTTGAAGAGTCAGTAAATGAACCGTTGCAAGTTGAGGGCTGTCTGTACTTCAAACACACACACACACACACACACACACACCACACACACTTTTCTGGAATCCCTGTGGAACTGTCTCCTTCTCAGGCTTCTGTGCTTGGCCCAAGTCGCTATTTTGCAGACAGCTGTTGCCCTGCAAATGCTGGCTGGGGAATTCTGGGAGTTGAAGTCTGGACATCTTCAAGTTGCCAAGGTTGAGAAACACTGGTCTAACAGGTTCTCCACTCTCCTCCCCCCCCCAGCATAACCAACCCCCCCAACTCACCCCTCCCTCCTCAATGGATGCTCACACCCATCAGAGTCACATTCCTGGTTGTTCCCCTTGACTGCACCGCAGAGGAGATAAGAATAGCTCTGTGGTTGGATGAAAGGTCCCTTTGGAATGGCTGGGGGTGGGGTGGGGGGTGGGGCGTTCCAGGGGTCTCGCCCTTTGCTGACAGCTGCAGGCTGAGGCCCAAGATAAGGGCTGCTCCCTTGAGCAGTGGCAAAGGTCTCTTCCAACCTCCAGGGCAACAGCTGCTTGCAAAATAGCGACTTGGGCCAAGGACAGAAGCCTGAGAAGAGATTCCAGAAAAGTGTGTGTGGTGTGTGTGTGTTTGAAGTACAGACAGCCCTCAACTTGCAACGGTTCATTTACTGACTCTTCAAAGTGGCAACATCACTGGGGGGGAAAAAAGAGCGACTGGTGACCATTCTTCACACTTACGACGGTCGCAGCATCCCCCATGGTCAAGTCACGATCCAAGTTGAGTCGCTTGGGAAATGACTCAAGTGTATGGTCTTTGTAGTGTCCTGGGGTCATGTGATCACCTTCTGTGACTTCCTGGCACCTATTCTCCAAAGCACCTGAGGGCAGGGCAAGAAGCAATGGACGGAGACTAATCAAGGAGAGAAGCAACTTAGAACTAAGGAGGAATTTCCTGACAGTGACGACAATTAACCAGTGGAACAGAAGTTGCCTCCAGAAGTTGTGAATGCTGCAACACTGGAAGTCTTTAAGAAGATGTTGGACAGACATTTGTCTGAAAGGGTATAAGGCCACGATGACGAGTCTCTGGCAAATGTGCCACTGGTGGCACACGGAGGCCTCTCTGCTGGCACATGAGCCATCACCCCATCCCAGCTCCACCGCGCATGTGTGTGTGCCTCCCGCCGGCCAGCTGATTATCGGCTCTCTGCCACATGTGGGAGACACACATGCATGTGCAGGGTTGCACATACATGCGCAGGGATGGGGATTGTGCACACATGTGCAGGGCATTGTGTGCGCATGTGCGGAGGGGTGGGGGGAGCACACACCTCATTTTTGGGCCCAGGAGGCTTCAGGGAGGCCTGCTAGGCCCAAAACGGGGTGCAGGGTGGGGAATGCCGCATGCACGGGGGAGCATGGGAGTCATGCGCACATGTGCAGTAGGGCAGTGTATGCGGGGGTGTTGTGCGCACATTGCATTGTGGGTGTGGGCACACGCACTGTCTCCGCGCACGGACACTCTTGGCACATGAGGACAAAAATGCTCGCCTTCACTGGCGTAAGGTTTCCTGCCTGAGCAGGGGGTTGGACTAGAAGACCTCCAAGGTCCCTCCTAATCAATCCGGGGAAGCCATATCCATTTTAAAAGTATCCTGCTAATTTAACAAGTGCAGAAACGGGGCCAAACCTCACTTTGCCAAAGTTTCGCTTAGCAATGGAAATTTCGGTCTCGGTTTTGGTCGTAAGTCGAGGCCTACCTGCATGGAGGCTGCAGAACACGTCCCGGGGGGGGGGGGTTGACCTTACCCTGTGAAGCAGCCACGCTGGCCAAGGCGTGCATGTAGGGGGTTTCCCAACGCTCCATCACCGGCTTCCCCATGATTTCCAAGTGAGTATCTTCTGGATTGTAGCCCGCAGTGGCTTCCTTCCAAGAAGGCTTACAATTCTCCCCTTCCAGAAAGAGGGGACAAGCCATGTCGGAAGGTCTAAGGGGCTCCTGGAAGGGCAGAGAAGGTTGGGAGAGGCCGACGGAGCTCCAGGAACCTGGAACGGGAGTTGCTGGGCTCCTGCTTAGCTTGAAATAGTCGAGGGGGTGGAGCAAAGGGGGAACGCTGAGTAAGCAAAGAGGAGTTAAGGGAAGGAGGGGGAAGTTTGCAATTCCCACTTGGGAGCAGGGCAGGAGAAGGGGACATCTCCTGGAGAAAGTGAACAATTGCAGATAGTCAGGCTTAAATGCCAACAAAAGTGCGTCTACTTAAGGCTCTGCTTTTCCCAGTTGCAATGGATGGCTGTGAAAGTTGGACCATAAGGAAGGCTGAGCGCCAAAGAATGGAGGCCTTTGAACTCTGGTGCTGGAGAAGACTCCTGCTCTGAGTCCCTTGGACTGCAAGGCCATCCAACCGGTCAGTCCTAGAGGAGATCAACCCTGACTGCTCTTTAGAAGGCCAGATCCTGAAGAGGAAACTCAAGTACTTTGGCCACCTGATGAGAAGGAAGGACTCCCTGGAGAAGAGACTCATGCTAGGGAAGATGGCGGGCAAAAGAAGAAGGAGGGGACGGCAGAGAATGAGGTGGCTGGATGGAGTCATGGAAGCAGCAGGTGTGAGCTTAAATGGACTCTGGAGGATGGTAGAAGACAGGAAGGCCTGGAGGAACATTGTCCATGGGGTCGCGATGGGTCGGACACAACTTTGCAATGAAGGAGGAGGAGGAGGAGGAGGAGGAGGAGGAGGAGGAGGAGGAGGAGGAGGAGGAGGAGGAGGAGGAGAAGAAGAAGAAGAAGAAGAAGAAGAAGAAGAAGAAGAAGAAGAAGAAGAAGAAGAAGAACAACAACAACAACAACAACAACAACAAAAACAACTACAACAACAACTACAACTACAACAACAACTACAGGTTAAAATGGCTCTTGCTATTGAATGGGATAATGCAGAAGAACAGAATATCAGAGTAGGAAGAGACCTTGGAAGTCTTTTAGTCCAAGCAGGGGACCCTATATACCATTTCAGACAAATGAAATTGGCTGCCAAAAAAAGCCAATGCAGTCCTAGGCTGCATTAACAAAAGGACAGAATCAAGATCATGTGTTGATACAACCACTTTGTAATGCCTTGGTAAGGCCACACTTGGACTACCGAATCCAGCTTTGGTCTCCACAATGCAAAAAAAAAGATGTGGAGACTCTAGAAAGAAGAAGGCAGAGAAGAGCAACAAAGAGGATTAGGGGCCTGGAGGCTAAAACATATGAAGAACGGTTGCAGGAACAGGGCATGTCTAGTTTAATGAAAAGAAGGTCTAGGGGAGACATGATAGCAGTCTTCCAATATCTCAGTGGTTGCCACAAAGAAGAGGGAGTCCAACTATTCTCCAAGGCACCTGAGGATAGAACAAGAAGCAATGGGTGGAAACTAATCAAGGAGAGAAGCAACTTAGACTTGAGGAGAAATTTCCTGATAGTTAGAACAGTTAATCAGTGGAACAGACGTTGTGAATTCTCCAACACTGGACGTTTTTAAGAACAGGTTGGGCAACCATTTGTCTGAAGTTGGTGTAGGGTTTCCTGCCCGAGCAGGGGGCTGGACTAGAAGACCTCCAAGGTTCCTTCCAACTCTATTATTCTCTCTGTGTGTTTTTTTAAGCCTCCAGTGATGGAGCACCCACAATCTCTGTAGGCAAGCTGTTCCACTGATTAATTGTTCTAACTGTCAGGAAATTTCTCCTTAGTTCTAGGTTGCTCCTCTCCAGTGGTGAAATTCAAGTTTTTTTACTACTGGTTCTGTGGGCGTGGCTTGGTGGGTGTGATGTGGTTTTGTGAGTGTGGTGTGGCTTGGTGGGCGTGGCTTAGTGGGCGTGGCAGGGGAAGGATACTGCAAAATCCCCATTCCCTCCCCACTCTGGGGCCAGCCAGAGGTGGCATTTGCTGGTTCTCCGAACTACTCAAAATTTCCACTCCCAGTTCTCCAGAACCTGTCAGAACCCTGCTGAATTTCACCCCTGCTTCTCTCCTTGCTTAGTTTCCATCCATCGGTTCTTGTCCAGAACATTTGGGAAAAAGCTGAAGCCACTAAGGTTGGACTATTTTTTTTAATAATGGGGATTTAAAAATGGGGATGGAGAACAGGGGAAAGTCATCTAAGCCTTTGTGCTGCTAATAACTTTTTTAAAGCTTTAACTTTTCAAGTCCAACCGAACCAGTTGGATGAATTTGAGCCAGTCACTCTCTCTCCCAGCCAGGGCCGGGATTTCCAGGTTCGTCAAACTGGGCAGATCCTTAGCTAGAGGATCGCCCAAACCCGTGCGAACCCGCATCAGCCCCCACCTCCCTGAACTGCAGTGATTTGCTTAATGACAGTGGCAAGAAAGGTCATAATAGGGGGCAAAACTCACTTAGCAACTGTCTTGCTTAACAACAGAGATTCCGGGGCTCAGTTATGGTCAGAAGTTAAGGACCATCTGTAGGAGGAGGAAAGAGGTAAGTTCACCACTCTAAGTTACTTATAGCAATAGCAGTTAGACTTATATACCACTTCATAGGACTTTCAGCCCTCTCTAAGTAGTTTACAGAGTCTGGGTCCTCATTTCACCCACCTCGGAAGGATGGAAGGCTGAGTCAACCTTGAGCCGGTGAGATTAGAACCACCGAACTGCAGATAACAGTCAGCTGAAGTGGCCTGCAGTACTGCACCCTAACCCCTGCGCCACCTCAGCTCTTCTTATTTTTACTTATACAGTAATGTTGTTAAAGGCACCAGGTTAGAAACTGGGAGACCATGAATTCTAGTTCGGTCTTAAGCAAGAATACAGCTGGGGCTTTGGGGGCAAGTTCCATTCGCTCAGCTGTGGGAAGAAGGAGACAGTGACAAACCATTTCCGGGGGGGGGGGGGGAAACGTTGGCAAGAAAATTGCAGGGATTTGTCCAGGCAGTTGCCAGGTGTAAAGATTGACTTGAAAGCAGGTAGATACAAGCCATAAAAAACAACTCAGCATGGTGGTTAAGGCTCCGGATTAGACACAGGGAAACTCCTTGTCCTGCCTTAGGCATGAAAGCCGGCTGGGTGACTTTGGGCCAGTCCCTTTCTCTCAGCCCCAGAAAGAAGAAAGATGAGAAGGAAAAACCACTTTTGGAAATCCTGCCAAGATTTTACCAGAAACCTATATAGTAAAGAAAAATATATATTTGATTATTCATGTAATAAGAGAAGCCAGGATTGTCTTTGCATAACACTGGAAAAGTGAAGAAATTCCTACGGATGAGAATGTGATCAGGAAAATATTAAGAATGTGCAGAAATGAATAGGTTAACACTTGCAATGAAAGAGAAGGAGCAAACTGAATATTATAGTATACAGCAGTGATGACTAACCTTTTTGTCCTCGTGTGCCGAAAGTTCGTGTGTGCGTGAGACCGCGTGTGTGCGTGTGTCCACACCCAAAATGCCATGCGTGCATGATACTCCCGCATGCACTGCCCTCCTACACATGCACGCATGCCTCCTGCGTTCCCCCCACGCATGCACATTTTGGGCCTAGCAGTCCTCCCTGAAGCCTCTTGGGACCAAAAACGGGGTGCATGCTCCCCCCCACCCGTGCATGCACACACAATGCCCCGCACATGCGCGCACAACCCCCGCCTCCTGTGCATGCATGTGGGAGCCCCCATGCATGCACGCGCATCTCCCACATGCGTGTAAGAGAGCCGATAATTAGCTGGCTGACGGGAGGCATGTACGCACGCACAGTGGAGCTGGCCTGGGGCGACGGCTTGCGTGCCGGCAGAGGGCTCCACGTGCCACCTGTGCCATAGGTTCACCATCGGTTCACCATCACAGGTATATGGGAACTATTCTACCGATGGTTAGAGAGCAAATATGAAAGTTAGAAATGAAAGGAGATTAGTGAAATACAGAAAATGTATTAATACCAAGCGAAATAATAAGAAAGATGCCAAAATAGACAAATTAACAAAAGAAATCCAGGGAAAAGAAGAAACAGAATTCTACCAGATACGGGATAAATGGTATTGGTGGATGGAGGAAAGAAACAAGAATCAATGAAAGAAGCCAATAAAACCCAAAGATAGTAGTTAAGGAGAATTAATATATCTTATCCGTTATCAGCGAAGCCAGGGTGAAAGGTATCTATTGGATTTTTACAATCTAATTGTAAATTAGATAAGAGACTGTGGCCTAATGGCTAAGATGTCTGCCTAGTATGTAATATAGCCCAGGTTCAAATCCCAGTAAGGGTATGGCTAGCTGATGAGACCTAAATAGCTTGAAATAGATCTATACTAGTCTCCCTTTATTTATTTATCAGCACAAATACAACAAAATGTAACAAAAAGGCAACAGTAAAAATATTGGGTTTCTGCCTGGATGGTCTCTTGTGACGAGCCGAAGGACAGAGAATGGAAGTAGTGATCTTCCTCCCATATTTGGGCATACCGGGGGTTGTAAAAATCTAATAGATACCTTTCACCCTGGCTTGGCTGATAACGGATAAGAGCCTGTGGCCTAATGGCTAAGATGTCTGCCTAGTATGTAATATAGCCCAGGTTCAAATCCCAGTAAGGGTATGGCTAGCTGATGAGAGCTAAATAGCTTGAAATAGATCTATACTAGTCTCCCTTTATTTATCAGCACAAATAAAACACACACACACACACACACACACACACACACACACACACAGAGTATATATACATATATATGTTTTCGTAGATTTTCACGGTTACAGATATGCGGCTTTAAGTGTATTTGGGTCTTTTCCTGTGTGAGATTGAGAGTATCTTGTGCCTGTGCGAGCAAAGCGTGATCGGAGTTGCCGTCCCTCTGATCACGCTTTGCTCGCACAGGCATGAGGCCGAAGACACCAGCCTGAAGGTGACGAGTGGGACCTCATCGAAACGTCGCCAAGATACTCTCAATCTCACACGGGAAAAGACCCAAATACACCAAAACCTGCATGCATGCATGCATACATACATACATACATACATGCACTCAAGAGAGTTTAAATGTACTAGAGGTAATCACCCAATATAACAGATAGATGAGTAAAATAAGAGGGTTAAAAATGGTGAAATGCAAATGAAATATACTAGAAGGGGAAATAACATAAGGAGACTTGTATCGATTGGCAATTGCTATTAGAAAGAACAGGAAGTTCCTGTCCGTACTGTATTATGTAAATGTAGTGTATGTCTTGTGTTTTGTGTGTGTGTGTGTATTTTGTATGTTTGTAAATAAATAAACATATATATTGTTTAAAAAGAAAATGTATTAATAGAATTAAATAATTTAAGAAGAGGGTTGTTATAGTGTCAGATATGTTGTGTATATCAGCATTAAGTCACGAGCAGATAAATAATGAGGATGGTTGTAAATTTTAATTGTTATTGCACAAGATATTTGTACCCAGAGGACACACTGTTTAATGGAAGATGGATTGTTTGTATTAAAAAAAATTTTTTAAAAAGGAAATCCTGCCAAGAAACCTGCAAGCACTCAAGCAGGTGCTTTAGGAGTCAATAATGATTCAAAAGGACTAAAAAATAAAATAGTAAATAAAAGCAACAACAGCAGAAGGTCTCTGGAGGTGAGGATGCTCCTTTGGTGGAGATATTTAAAGCAGAGCTGGATACCCAGCAATTGGGGGGAATTACAGAAGTGGATTTCCTGCAGTGGCAAGTTGGAAGGTGGACTAGATTAATTTCTATGGAGATTCTTAGCCATCCAGATCATGGTTGTCCCAAAGGTGCTTTTTCAAGAGCCAACTGGACTTTCCTTGTTTTTCCTTGAAGACGTTTCGCTTCGCATCCAAGAAGCTTCTTCAGTTCTGACTGGATGGTGGGGAATGAAAGGATTTATGCTCCTTGCAGACAGCAAGATGAAGAGCCACCTATGTCACAATTGAACAGCCCTTCCTCAACAGAGGGGGAGGGATAAGACATCATCTATCTCCAGTATACAACAGAGTCCTTTCAACAGTTCCAATTTGTACCACTCAGGTGACCCTGAGGACACAGATAAACCTCCAGGTGGCCTCAACAACTCTCTAAAAAGGATGCAAATGACCAGCTGTCTGCAAGGAGTATAAATCCTTCCATTCCCCACTATCCAGTCAGATCTGAAGAAGCTTCTTAGATGAGAAGCAAAATGTCTTCAAACTGTCTTGAAAAAAAAGAAAACAGAAAGTTCAGTTGCCTCGTAAAGAAGCACCTTTTAGACTAGATTAATATTTTTTTTCAATCTTGGCAACTTTCAGATGCGTGAACTTCAACTCCCAGAGTTCTTTACCAGCATGCTGGAGAATGAAGTACACACATCTTAAAAGTTGCCAAATTCGAAAAACACTTGGACTAGATGATCTCCAAGGTCGCTTCAAGGTTCCTTTATAGTATACCAAATCTGACTAATCTCAGCCTTGCCCAGGATGTCTGGCAGAAACTTTTGAGGTTTCAATTTGGATTCTTGAGATGATAAAGAGCTGAGGCACAAACATTTTTTGTGGCGAGATCAGTGGTGGGATTCAGCCAGTTCGCACCACTTCGGGAGAACCGGTTGTTAACTTTCTGAGCAATTTGGTTAACTGGCTGTTGGGAAAAAATCATTAGGGCAGAGAAGCGGTTGTTAAATTATTTGAATCCCTGGATGTTCTTTCATTCATCTATACAGAGTCCTCGACATAACTATTCATTTATTGTATTGTATTGTATTTGGTTTATTTGTATGCCGCCCTTCTCCAGGAGGGACTCAGGGCGGCGAACAACTCAGGGGGAAAGGGGACATAAACAACAGTACACATAATTAAAATACACGAAAATCACACAGCCATACCAGTCGAGAGGGGAGGGGAACTCATCAACCCCAGGCCTGCCGGCACAGCCAGGTTTTGACGGCTTTCCGGAAGGCCTGGAGAGAGGTGAGGGTCCGGATCTCCGCGGGGAGTTCATTCCAAAGGGCCGGAGCTGCTACAGAGAAGGCCCTCCCCCGGGTAGTAGCCAGACGGGTAGTAGCCAGATACTATTTAGTGACCAAAGTTGCAATGGCACTGAAAAAAGAGACTCAAGACCATTTTTCACATCCTCACTGCAGCATCTCTATGGCCATACAATCAAAATTCAGGAGTTTGGCAACTGGCGTGAATTTATGATGGTTGCAGTGCCCGAGGGTCATGGGATCACTATTTGTAACCTTCCCAATTGGCTTCCTACAAGCAAAGTCAATGGGGGAAGCCAGATTTGCTTAATGACAGAATGATTCACTGAACAACTGCCATGATTCACTTAAACTGTTGCAAGAAAGGTTGTAAAATGGGATGGAACTCATTTAGCAACTGTCTGGAATGGAAATTTCGGACTTTACATTGAGGACTACCTGTAAATTAAATACCCTCTAAGTATGAGTATGGCCTTCAGGACATCACAGAAAACTTCCTTACGACATCTACGCTCTTGGTCTGTTTATTTACACAGATGGCATTCGAAACAAAACCATTATTCTGATGAACCGAATCTTTGGCTTGGAAACCTGTTTTGAAGTCTATGGAAAGATGAATAAATTGTGTCTCTGTCTCTGCAAAATGAACAGCTCAGGCAGTTTAACTGCACAACCCCAAGGCTCATGGGGGTTGTGTGAATCCAGAAAACGGAATCCAATAAAACCATGTTGGTTAATCTTGCTTGTACAAAACTCCAGATGCTCACAGGCTCATCTTACACCAAAAATATTAGCAGAATTTTGTTTTTCAATTTCAATTATTTGGAACAGCGTACAACTTGCAATGATACCTTTAACATCATCAAATAGCTCGCCTATCTCACATCCTTTTTTAAAAATATATTTTTATTGTTTACACATAAATATATTGAATACAGTGTAATTGTCCTGGCATTTCACTTGCCATGAAACAAAGGTAAAAAACAAAATAACATATATATTATTTTAAACAAGTGCTAATGTTGTACAGTAATTTCTGACCATTATATTCTAGTGTATCAACTTATCTATCATTCTAATACATACATAATGTCTCTTTCCTTGCCAACCTAACCTGATTCTTTCACATTTCCATTTCTACCTTGTGTTTCTAACCATTGATAGAAACTATCCCATGTAACAGTATTCTGTATTTCCTTTATCTTTTATTTTTAGCGTTAAGTCTGTCCATTTCCGTGCAGACTAGTATCTTCTTTATCATCTCCTCTTCTAAAGGGGTGTTTTTGGTCTTCCACTGCTGCACATACTCAATTCTTGCTGCGGTCAAGATATATTGTCCCTTTATCATAAAACCATCTGACATAATACCTGGTAAAAATAATTCTGGCTTAAACTCTGTATGTTGTCTTGTCATTTTTTTTCCCAACCACCTATGCATTGGTATGCAATATTAGCAGAATTTAATTTCATTCCTCTCTACACGAACCTCTTGAGGGGGGGGACTACAGGTCCCATCCTCCACACTACCTGGAAGCCACCACCAGGTTAAGATTATTGTAAAAGATTAGCACACTAGTTTGAAAACTGTTCTTATGTTAATAGCGGTAGAATGAAAATATGTTATTGCTGTTTTCGTAACTTTAGGTTGTATTGTGTTTTTTAAAAAAAAAATCATATCGATGGGTTTCACAGCTAGGGCAGCATACGAATCATCCATAATACTTTTTTCTCTAATAAACCAAATCATATCTTGGCACACAGAGACGCAGAATCGAACCCACAATTTCTTTCTTCAACGGACTACATTTCCCAAACGGCTAAAGACAAACTTCCGGAACCGAACACGCTCAAGCGATCCACTTCCTTTAAAAAAAACACACACACACACACACAACCACCACCCCAATCCAAGAAAGAACAGTACAGTAACTACATCCCCCATCATACCCTTTATTTTCTAAAACGGAAGTCGAACCGCGGGCACCACTCTACCCGCTCCTAACAAAGCGAATAGTCCCCCACCCAGACGGTCCTGTGCATGGGCTTCCCTCCTTTTCCCCGCCTCCTCCTATCCTCCCGCCCACCTTCCACTACCGGAAACCCCGTTAAGCAGCCAATGATATTCTTGGCGGCTGTTGGGAGGGGAGGGAGCGGTGGGGGGGGCGGGGAGAAGAGAGAGAGAAAGAGAGTCTCGCGACTCTACCGCGCAGGCGTATAACCCGGCTTCTTCTTGCAGCGGCGGTTGGTGGCGGCAGGAGACTTTGGAAAGGAGATTGGGCGGGGGAGGGGGAGGGGGAGAGGGAAGGTAAGGCGGCGCGTGCTTGCTTGCTTGCGCAGGCGCGCGACGGCGGCGGCGGCTCGCTGGCTGACTGTCGCCGGGCCTCTCTAGTGTGAGGTAAAGCTGAAGAAGGCGGCAGCGAGGACAACGGCGGCGGCGGCGCCTGGGATCTCTTGAGGGCGCCTGTGGGCAGGCGGTGAACTTCCCCAAGGGGAAGAAGCGGCGTTAGGAGCCGCCACCCCGTCTCGTCGCGGCGCCGCCGGAGAAAGAGAAAGAAGAAGAAGAGCAGCAGCGGCGGAGGGGCAGCTGACCGGGCCTACCCCCTTCCCCCTCCCCAGGCCATTTAGCCCCCGTCGCCGCCATGAATAGCGTCGGGGGCGCCGACGAGATCGGGTGAGGCCCTGAAGGCGAACGAGATGTGGGGAGGGGGCACGTGAGGGGAAAACGGCAGGGTCACGTGGGCAGCGAAGGTTCCCCCCCGTCTCACGTGGAGACCCCCACCCCAAAGAGAGTCACCGTCGAGAGGGCGAGGGGTGGGGAGAAAGACCCCCTTTCAGGGCATGGAGCATCCGGGGTGGGTAGGAGGAAGGCCCCTTTGCTCTGTGCCTTGACTGAGTCGAAGAAAAGCCGGGAAAGCGGAGGGTCGCCAAGACCGATCTCCCCCGCAAGCGCCCCTTTATTCCACCTGGCCAGAGGTGGCCCCGATGGCCGCCCTGCTCTCGGGTTCAAAGCGCCTCCGCACCGCCGGCCAGGTGGAATCGGCGAAAGGCCTTGCCTGGGAATCGTTGGAAGCCTCTCTTATTGGTTTCGGGGAGCCGGGGATATAATAAAACACCTACATCTCTTCAGAGAGAGTTGGGATGGATCGCCAAGTGCTCTTTTTTTCTCTCCCCCGTTTAACCCTGACCTCTTCGGCCTCTTCTCTGTGTACCAGGGGGAACAGCGTGCTGTGGAGGGAAAAGGAAGTTGAGAAAGCGATGGCTGTATTTTTTTTTAAAAAGTCCTCTTTTTACAGGTAGTCCTCGACTTACGACCGCAATTGAGCGGCGCCCCCCCCGATTTCTCTGGCTAAGGGGAACAATTGTTAAGCGAATTTTGCCCCATTTTACAACCTTTCTTGTCACCGTGGTGAAGTTAGTCACACAGTTGTTAAGTGAATCTGGCTTCCCCCATTGACTTTGCTTGTAAGGAGATTGCAAAAAGGGGTCAACATGACACCCCCCCCCTGCAAATGTCGTACATACGAGTCAGTTGTCAAACCTTTTAATTTTGTTCACATGACCATGTGGATACTGCAATGGTTGTAAGTGTGGGGAAAAAGGCGTAAGTCGCCTTTTTAGTGCGGTGATAACTTTGGTCACGAAATGAACTGTTGCAAATTAAGGACTATGTGTAGTTTCCTTTCTGATAATCGGGGCCCAAAGGGCTTGAAAGCAAAGATGGAAGGGTTGTGGGGAGAGCTGGCATGTAAGGATCTGCTTCTTTCTTATATTTTTTCAAGATAAGCAGGCATGAAAAGGGAGGGTATAATAAAAATGCTCTGAAATTATGCATGCTGTATAAAGGGAGAGTGGGTAGAAATGATTTTCCCAAAGGTGCCTTTTCCAAAAGATAACTGGACTTTCTTGAAACTTCTAAGAAGGCCCAATTCCCTTTTGGAAAAAGACCTTTGGGACAGCCACGACCTGGTTGATTGAGAATCTCCATAGACGTTGAGAAATGATCTTGTTCATAATAGAGCTATTATTGTGTAAGATTTTTTTTTTGAGGGAGGGTGTTGGAGATTCAGGACATTTAAAAGGAAGTGTGTGGGATTCATGAAAGATTAAGACAATTATATATTGGGGATGGCTATACAACAAAGCAATTAGTGATAGTGAGATAAAACTGGCAATATGAGGAAGCTGCATAGGGTGTTTGGCAGCAAGAATAGTGGGGGTGTTTGTTTCTTAAGATCGCGAAGCAACATCCTGGACTAAATGGCAGATTTTGAAGAACAGAGCTGTTTTTGAGGGAATTCACTATCTTCAGGGCAGAAACACTTAATACTGGGTTATTGAAAGAAATAATGGAGCTGATGGTTGCATTTTAGTTCAAGTCCTTATTAGTTGGGAAGAGTTTTGTGGTACTGCAGAAATACTTTTTCTTTTCCACATTTGGTGTGAAGAGACAAAGGAGGCCAAAGGAACTGTGGTATCAGGCTTCTTCAGTTGTGCAGTGACATGAGATCATATACTTTGACTTGTTTGAGCCTGATTCTAGGGTCCATCTCTTCTGCCACATATTTGAGAAGTTAAATTAAACCACCCAGGTTTGTATATGTTTATGTCTTTGTGTAGTATTGAAAGGTTGTTTGAAACATTTTTCAGTGCTCTGCATCTTCTGCTATGTAATCAAAATATAGACTAATTACCTGTTTAGTTATGTAGTCTATCTGTGACCATGTACATAATGGAGTTTTCTGTTACAAATGTTGAAACCCAGTCTGCTTCTGGGTACTGGGTTTCTAAGTTGGCGACTCAGTGTTAAGACTAGAAAGGTCCCAAGGTCATAAGGTGATGCCTTACAGGGGAGAATCTGCAATTGTTCTTTTGTCTTTCTTGCATTCTATAGAAATGCAGAATTCATCTAATTCTCTGGTTTCTTTGCATTTTTAAGGGAGATATTGGGCAAATTAGCAATGACTTTCACCTCTTTTTTTAACATAATAATTCTTCATTCTATAATTCATTAATATTACGACATTTGCTGCTGTTACAATATTAGGCATCCTGTTGTTGATGGAGAATCACTACCTGTATAGAACAGAACATTGGTGAGTCAGTACTTCTAATGAAGTCTAAGTGCATTCCTCTTGATTTCCAAAAACATGAATGGCTTTGGAAATCTGTATAAGAAGTTTGGAAATTAATATAAAGTTTTTCTTTTGGCGGCTCTTTTGATTTTTCTACCAGCCCTTCTGGGCGTCCATATTTTTTGTTCTTGGACAGATATCCACACAATAGTTTCTACCCTGAGAATGTCTGCATTTGCAAAAGGTGAGGAGCTATGAATTCTGTTTCATAAAATCTTTCAACGGATTTTATATTTTTATTTTATAATCCCAGTATAGTTCATCAGTTGTATCATTTTGTATGTTTTCCTTAATCACCCTTTTCCAAATATTGTGCAGGATGTCTGTAGTGTAGGAAGAGAGCTAGAGGAACACTTTAAATTGTCACTCATTCTTTCTGCTGATATTACAATATATTAAGTATATATAACTCAGAATTGGAACCTTGATATACTGTACTAACATGAAAATTGTTTAAGCTGAAGATTTGCCATGGCTTAATCATAACAGCTATATTATCAAAATATATTTAATTTTGAGCATTCAAACTATATTGTATCAAACTAAATAAGTACTAACAAATTAAGCCACATTATATCCCAGGGCAGGAAATATGGATGCTGCAAGTAGTTACCAGGCTTTGTACTTTGAATCATATACTGCTTTTTTTAAAAAAAGGATACTCCTTTATAGACTATAGAACTCCTTTATAAGAGAGCATATTCAAAATACTTTAAAGCAGGCACAATTCCCCTCACTTACCACAATTGCTTTGGAAAGCTGCTTTCTGCTGCTTTCATATGGTTGTGTGCATGCATAGTCACTTTGCTTTGTATGTTAAGAATGTGAAGGAAAGTAGTTGCAAACAAAGATGACAGAAAACAGCTTCCAGAGCAAACACCCAAGCTTGGAAGAAGAACTGGCCCAGTGTTGGGAAAAGGTGCTTTGGCAGTGGTCACATATGATCTAAAGCGCCTTTATTAAATCAAACAGTCAAAACCCATTTTTCCCTTGTAGCTTAGCTTTTGGCTCTTAATTGATGAGACCAAGTGACATTTCTCATTTTGACATTTACTGTTTGCCTCTCTTAAGTGCTTAGATTTACATTTTAAACTTCCAAGTTCATTGATACAGATATATTCCTTTTGCAAAATAGTTTTGCCTTTCCATTTTAAAAATTGAACCTCAAATTATAAGAATAACTAGTGTTTTTGAAAGTGTCTCATTTGAAGTGTATTTAAATTTTGTATATAGGAGAAAGGAGATTATAGGGGGTTGACCTAGATTTATCAATTGTTTATTATTCAAACGAAAAGTTGGGTTTTATAAAAAGGCTATAATGTCCCAAACCAGTGGTTTTGGACAGCTTTGCTGGGTTTACTACATTGTCTAAGCCCAAAATGAATTTTTGATTTGGCCTTAGTGTTTGGTGAATCTAGGAATTGCAATTTGTAAATAAACTCAAGTAATAGTGATAACCATGGCTTAAAGTAATCAATGACCCAAGTCAATGTATGTATGTTCAAGTAATAACCCAGAGAGCTCCCTACAAGGAGGTGGATCTACTCTAGATTTCCCAATAACATCTCAGATATATATTTTTTTAGCCATATAGGACATGCTAAATCATGATGCCAATATAATACTTCACAATCTCAGACTTAAAAGTACAAGACTCATTTCAGTTCAAGGAGCTAAATTTGCAGATAGCAATAGCAGTAGACTTATATACCGCTTTATAGGCCTTTCAGGCCTCTCTAAGCGGTTTACAGAGAGTCAGCATATTGCCCCCAACAATCTGGGTCCTCATTTTACCCACCTCGGAAGGATGGAAGGCTGAGTCAACCCTGAGCCGGTGAGATTTGAACCGCTGAACTGCTGATCTAGCAGTAGCCTGCAGTGCTGCAGTGCTGCATTTAACCACTGCGCCACCTTGGCAAGATGTCTTTTAAGATATTTTATACATTATGATAAATATACACATGCTTTAAAATAGTATTTCTAGCAAC
Organism: Thamnophis sirtalis; assembly: GCF_051295495.1. Lineage (NCBI taxonomy): Eukaryota > Metazoa > Chordata > Lepidosauria > Squamata > Natricidae > Thamnophis > Thamnophis sirtalis. The sequence goes on along the minus strand of NW_028261381.1, from coordinate 169,980,500 downwards.
CATTCTATCAATTGTGACATCATTCTGAATGTTAAATAAGATTTTTAAAGCCTAGTTTGGGATTGTGATATCAATAGTATTAGAGTGAGCATATTTTAAGGTTTGGGTATATTTGCGCAATCATTTTATATGAGCTGGTGGTTTTTTATTACAGTAATAAAATAGCATATAAATTTAATAAATAAATACCATTATTTTGTTACATGTTTATCTTAGTATGTAGTATTTATTGTACATTTCTAAGTATATAAAACACATAAAACACGTATACAACATCTTAAACATAATACATTATATAATAATAGTAACAATAATATAATGTAATCCAGTCTATACTCTGCCTCGCTATGTGACCAACCATAATAATAATAAAAGAAATACTTTTTAAAAGTGTTTAGATAAAGAAATCATGATTAAAGTTTAACAGTAGATGGTTACTGTTGAAGGTGTTGCGCCTGATGCTGGAAAGATTTGAGGTGTGTGTGCTCAGCACAGGTGGGGAGCACACATGGGCCAAGGGGTCTGGGAGCAGCTGCAGCCCATGCATCACAGGTGAGTTGATTACCTGTTCAAGCAGCAGGTAGAGGTGTGTGTGTGTGGAGGGGAGGCAGCCAATCTGGATGTGCTGCGTGAGGCCATGCGACAGCCAAGAAACAGTGGGCCAGAGAGACCAGCCGGCTATGGGAAGCTCATCTTCGTGGCTCTTGGCTTGCCTGCAGCGGTGCAGCACATAGAGATCGCTTGCCTTCTGCCCCGTGCCTATGCCTCCGTCTGCTGCTTAGACAGGTAATCAACTCAACTTTGCATAGCCCCCAGAGTGGGGATCAGTGGCTGCAGCTGCTGCCGGATACCATCAGTTCCCTCGTGCCTGTTGCCTCTTGTGCATGTGCTGATGGGCAGGGCACCCAGCTGGCTTGTTATTCTGAAATTGTGTCTCCCCCCCCCAAAAAAAGCCCTAATGCTTATTTTGGAGCCCCCCAAATATAAGACTGGGTCTTATTTTTAGAGAAACACAGGTAGTGTCAGTTTCTTGAAGCAGGCATCAAGGGAAATCTAGACAGTTTTTTTAAAAAATATATTTTTTTATCTCATCATAAATGGCCTTGTTCAAGCCCTCCATAATTGGGTATTAAACTTTGTAAATTTCTCTGCATTAGGATCTTGCTATTATGATCTTTATTGGTCAGTTCTTCAGCAGGGAAATCAAATAACTATACCATGTTCCCCTGAAAATAAGATAGGGTCTTATTTTCTTTTACCCCCCCCTGAAATAAGCACTTAGTCTTATTTTCGGGGTGGTCTTATTATTTTTGAGATGCAGGAAGTGGTGAGCGTGGTCACCTCATGGCTGCTGATGTCTTGCAATATTTTCTGGGAGGGCTTATTTTCAGGGGAGGGCTTATTTGAGTGCATGCACACAAAAGCCCGATTGGGCTTATTATCCGGGGAGGTCTTATTTTCAGGGAAACAGGGTAACATCTTTTGCACTGATATCTAACTGCAGTTGATTACCAGTGTCAACTACAGGTTGCCTTGCTTCTGCAATGTTGTTAGCTATAAACTAACAAGAAGCATGAGCAAATTGAGGACACAATTTGTTCCACACTCTTTTCATATTTGACTGCTTCATTTCATCCTACGAATCAGCAATATTTTGGTGGCGTCGTAGTTGTTATAATTCCTCCAGAACTCCTTTAAGCTCATCACATGTTGGGTAGCCTTGACTGCTTGTGAGAAGGTTTGCCATAAATAGTAGCCTGACTCCCTACACCATTGGTTGGAGTAGCAGTGTGGTGTTGGAAGATAAAAATAACCATCTTTACATCGGGGTGAAAGTTATCTAAAGTGCCTGGATGTCCATCACCAATGCTTTGTCACGCACAAGGAGAATCTTACAAGGAGTTTGCTGGGCCAAGCAATATCATTCAACAAATGGTTCAAGAACCATTATTGAAAAATGGCAGTTATAGCCCAGGCCTTTGCATTTGATTTCCAAATAATAATAAAATATGCTTTAATTATATGGTAAAGTGCTCTTGGATTTAGGCAGTCATATACAAGCAAAGGCTTGAACTTGAAATTCCTTGATGTGTCACCCCAAGCATTAACAGTAGTCTATCCTTTGATGCCATACACCCTGGTTCACTTTTTTCCTCCTTTACAATGTAGGTCCTTGTCCCATCCCCCCCCCCCAAAAAAGTTACTCTTGTCTACCTTAAATATTTGGTTTTGTAAATAACTTCCCTCCTCAATAATAATCTTAAACCTATTAGGAAAATCACATGCAGTGATTAACATCAGCACTTGCTGTTTCCCCTTGCACTTTAATGTTATATAAATTTGCCCTCATTTTGAAATGATTGAACCATCTCCCAAAATAGTCTTCATCAAAGATCACCTTTATTTGCTGCCCCTGCAACTTTTAAGTTATTGAAAGGCTTTAAGCCTTTTCTTGCAGCAAAGTAAGGCTAATAGGTATTTGATGCTGTTTTTGATTCTCTAGCCACATTATCAATAACCTTTCCATTTCAGTGATTAAACCACTGCATTACTTAGTAATTGTAGCTTTCGCCAGGGCTGTACATGCTCCATTGTTCTTTATCTGTTAAAATTGTTCTGCTTATTGACCGGCTGTAGCCTAATGCTTTTTGAACATTTGATGGCGTTTCACCTTTTTGGGGATGCTTCATTACTTTCATTTTATTTTCAAAGGTGATAATTTTCGTTTTCTTTGATGCATCACCAGCATTTGCATTGCAGTTTTGCTTTGGAGGCCTGGTCAATAGAGAAAAAACTGGAACATGATGTGACTCAAAATGGCAGGCAACGTTCTTTTATCACGATGCCATGGATGTTTTTTTTAAAGAAAATTATATGGTCACTCTGACAGTTCAAAGCTTATCTCTATGAGTTTGACTTTTCTTCAAACCAAAATTTAATCATTACTTTTTTCTGGTTTGAGTTTCAACTTGTTTGGCAGCTATTTCTGGCTATAATCTAGCTGCCATTATCAAATTGGAATTACAGACCCACGAAGGAAGGAAGAAAGAAAAAGAAAGAGGATCAAGTATAGAGATCTATTTGAATACAGATAGTCCTCGATTTACAATCATTTGTTTAATGACCAAAGTTATGACAGCACTGAAAAAAGTAGTTTATGGCCATCTCAACATCTCTGCCATCACATCAATAATTGGATGCTTGGAATGGACATTTTTTCCCCAAGGTTTCGGTGTGCCGGAAACAAATGGATAGCCATTTATGATCTTCATAGGGAGTTCTGTTAAGCAAAGTTAATGGGGAAAGCTGGATTCACTTAATGATTGCAGTGAAAAAGATCATAAAAACCAAGCACAACTCACAACAACCATATCGTTTAACAATCAATGTTTGGGTCCCAGTTGTGGTTGCCAATCAAGGATTATCTGTAATTTCAAAAGAATTAACATGACTATTTTAAACAAGACTGAAGGCCTATTCAACTAAAATTCAGTCATGTGTTCAATCACTGGAATTCAGTTCTCATGATTCATCTCATAGTCTTGAATTTCTCACATTAATGTGAAGTGTCTATCCCACTTCATCTCTCACTGTCGTGAAGGTAGCGAAATGTTCCGGCTAGTTACCTATAATCCAACTCAAAATGGTGGAAGTTCTCCTCCTTCAAGTCAGCAAGAGTTCTTAAGAGTACTCTGCCCTTTCTGCCCTGAAAAGCCTTTATTTAAAGCAATTATTTAAAGCAATTTAAATTCATTTAACGTGAATCCTTTGCACAAGAAGCAGAAAATATAAAAAAAATCAGATGATCATACAGATAGGTTACTTTAGAAATTATAGACTAGGATTGTAAAATTTGTTTCAGATGAAAAATATAGAGGAAACCAGCAAGGGAAACTCAATTCAGGAGAACCCAGTAGAACTCAGTTCACATGGAATAATTCATCTCTCACTGTCCTGAAGGTAGCGAAATGTTCCGGCTAGTTACCTATAATCCAACTCAAAATGGTGGAAGTTCTCCTCCTTCAAGTCAGCAAATGCTGAAACTGCAATGTTTTCAATGCATGGTTCAATGAACCATTGAAACAGTATATTGAAACACTCATGAAAGCATTGCATGTCGTCAGTGGTTTGCTGGCTCAAGGAGGACACATCTGACATTTTGAGTCAGATCAAGTTGCTGGTCAGCTGCCCTCCATTTTAAGTACAGTGATCTATAATGGGCAGCTTGTTTGAAACTATGTTAAGTCAGTTGTCAGTTGTAATCAATGGACTACCTGTATTTTTAAATTATTTATTCAAACGTATTGAAGTTTAGTGATACTGTTACAGAGTTTGTAATTGATCACTTCTGCTTGGCTTCCTTTTGTGGTTTGTTTGGTAGGTTTAAGCTAGTTTTGCTAAAAGAAAATATTACTTAAAACAAATATACCCAAAATACTATCAACATCAAAACCTTATTACAGCTATAAGGCTACCAGTCAGATACAGATTAAAAACTTTGGGTTTTTTAGTACAAATAAATGAGCAAGAACTATAAATATACATTGGGCAGCCATTGTCAGAGGGATTTATAATATCCTAAAAATCTTGTTTGTTTAGGGGCTGAGGTGGCGCAGTGGTTAAATGCAGCACTGCAGGCTACTTCAGCTGACTGCAGTTCTGCAGTTTGGCTGTTCAAATCTCACCGGCTCAGGGTTGACTCAGCCTTCCATCCTTCCGAGGTGGATAAAATGAGGACCCGATTGTTGTTGGGGGCAATATGCTGACTCTGTAAACCGCTTAGAGAGGGCTGAAAGCCCTATGAAGCGGTATATAAGTCTAACTGCTATTGCTATTGTTTGTTTTTGGCAGAATACACAGTCAGCATGTCGGTTATTAAATGGAACACCTTGGCACATATAATAAGCAAAGTGATCCCCCCCCCCCAAAAGCTCAGGAAAATTCAGCAGTCCAGCCTCTATAATGTCTTGATATAATTATCAAGTCAATTGCGTCGTTTGATTACTTTAGAATTTATTTCTTCGCCCATCCAGATTTTTATTTTTTACATACTTTCTTCAGGCTCTGTGGCATTGGTTAATCTACATTTACTCAGTATACCAGAATTCATCCATCACAAAGTCAAATATCAAAACTCTCTTAGCTTGTGGTAATCTATTGAGCCATGTATAAATAGCAGCACTGTGTTTATATACAGCTGCTCTGCTTGACCTCAGAAAACCTTGCCTTTTTTGTTTGAATATTCATCAAGGTGTCCATAAATAATTTCAAGTAGAGCTGGGAGACTGCAATGGCCACTGAGAAAGGAAAAATCTGCATTACCCCCGCTATTTCATGTTTCAGAAATGGTTGCACTTAAGCAGTCAAATACACAATAGCTAGTGCACCAGTGTGAATGTGTGACGTTTCAGTACATCAACGTCATTGATTTTCTGCGGCTTTTAGTCCAAGATAATATAAAATTCAGTTTCTAGTAAATATGCAAGGTGGCTTAAGACTGCATACTATACTCCTGGTTCGGCTTTGCAGCGATATTTTTGAGTTTTAGAAAATGTGCATTTCCTTTCTGTAATCAAGGGTGGTTTTTTTAGTCTCTTTAAAACACGGAGAATAAGTTATCAAAATAAAAGTAAAACCAATAGAAAAGATGCTTGTGGAAATCAGGAAACAATTCAGTTCCAGTTTTAGAATTATTTTCACTTTGTGATTTCCACTCTCATCAGTTAGTTTGCCATTTGGATAACCTTGTGCAGTTTATAATCTCACAGCTCAATTTTATATAAAATGGAAACATTTAATTTCTGTCATTCTTGTCAGCAAGGATTAGTAGGTAACTCCTAAGCTTAGCCAATATGTCCAGAAATGTGGGAAGCTGTAATCTAATAGTAGCAATCGTATAAGCATACTGCATCATATTGTATGTTCTGAACTTAGCCGTTCAAAATTAGTAAATAATTGTGACTCTTGTCCCTCAGGTTTTTTTGCACAAATTGTTTTCCAGAGTGGGTTTGCAGGATGGTCCAGTGATGGTATTGTCACAGCGAATTGGCCTCGAGACTGGGTTGAATCTGAAGCCATGCCTCTGGGCTCCTCTCTTCTGATTCCAGTTTCAATCCAGTCTGGCCAGCATAGAGACTTAAAAAAGATTGACTCCTGAAAGAAATATCCATTACTGGACCCCTCCTCAAGCCAGCACGGCTTCCTGCCTTCCAGGGACCCTACCTCCTCCTCGTAAGTTCCCCGTTGGTGGCTGTGGTTTTCCAGCTGCCTGGGGCTTGATTTTTTTCAAGTTGGGAAGCTCCGGTGGCTGGGTTGCTGTCCCAGCGACCATTTTAGCCGGCGACCATGTGGAGCCTGGAGGCTGCGTGATCGACACCAGAAGAGGCTAATGGGCTCTGGTTTCCAGCCCAACAGCCTCTAGAGCCGGAGAGAAGCACCAGCAAGCAGAGGGAGCGTGGAGAAGAGCTCAAAGCCCTCGGTGCCAGGGAAAGCCGTGGAAGCAGCTGGGAAGGTGCGCAGCGGCAGCAACCCCCCCCCCCCCGGAAGCCATGGCAGCCTTCAAGGGCACAAACACTCAAGGGCTGTAAATTCAGGGAACAAGAGCGTCTCATATTCACAATGGACACCAGCCTGTTCAGTTGGGGGGCGACCCTAGACTCCCAGCTGGCACAGGGCTAGTGGTCAAAGAACGACCTTCAACACAACATAAATTGACTGGAGCTCCGGAAAGTCCACCTTGCCCTACGATGGTTTCAAATTTCAGTAGAAGGTCATCACGTCCTCGTCCTAACAGACAACGTTGCAGCAAAGGCGCACATCAATCGACAGGGAGGTACACGATCCAGAGCATTGCACACCAAGGTGATGCCGCTGGAATACTGGGCAGAGAAACACCTGCGCTCCATCCGAGCGGAACACATCACTGGCGTCGACAACCATCAGACGGACTGGCTGAGCTGGGAGACGGTAGAAACGGAGAGTGGAGTCTGTCTAAGGAGCTCTTCCAAAGGATCTGCCAGAGGTTCGGGAGACTGGTGGTGGACCTGTTCGTCACTCTGTCCAACGCTCAGCTGCCGCGGTTCTTCTCTCGGTTTCCGACTCAGGGAACGGAGGGGGTCAACGCCCTTCGCTCCAAGTGGCTGGTTGGACTGCTGTACACCTTCCCCCCCCCACCTCTCCTTCCCGGGGTCATCCAGAAGGTAGTCAGAGAACAGGCCGAAGTAATCCTAGTGGCCCTCTACTGGCCCAGGAGGGCCTGGTTCGCGGACCTGCTGAATCTATTGGCAGGGAGACCGTGGAGGATTCCCCGGGTGGGAGTTGAGATTACTACAGGGGAAGTTGGTCCATCCAGATCCACAGTGGTTCCAACTGGCCATGTGGAGATTGAGCGGGAGCACCTGAGAGGCGCCCTCCTGTCCCCAAAAGTGATCAGAACCATCAAGGCCTCCCACAGACAGTCAATCAACAGGATTTACAATTCCACTTGGGTGACGTTTGTCTCCTGGTGCCAGGCTGCCCACATGAACCCCTCCAGGGCCATGGTCCCTCAAGTCTTGGAATTTCTCCAGGAGGGTCTGGACAAGGGCTGTCCCTAGACACGGTTAGGAGACAGCTGGCTCTGGCCACAATGCTACCTGGGGAGGGGCCCACTCTGCTACCTCATTTGCCCTTAGTTAAGAGGTTCCTCAAGGGGGTGGCGCACCTTCGTCCACCACCAGTCCATAGGTTTCCTATGTGGCACCTTCCCACGGTGCTACGGGCCCTTATGGCTGGGCCTTTTGAGCCTCTCCGGACGGTCAACCGAAGCTACTCACTTGTAAGGTTGTGTTCCTGGTGGCTATCACCTCGGCTAGGCGAGTCTCGGAGCTGGGGGTCTCTCCTCCAGGGAGGATCTATGCACGTTTCACAATTACAGAGTAGTGCTACGCCTGGACCTGGCATTCCTTCCCAAGGTAAACACGGTCTTCCACCGGGCCCAGGAGGTGGTTCTCCCGGACTTCTGCCCAGACCCGGCCTGGGAGAGTGAGCACAATTGGCACCGCCTAGATGTAAGAAGGGCCTTACAGATCTACCTAAGGCGGACGGCGGAGTTTCGCAGGTCTGAGGCTTGTACCGTTCCAACCCTCATCGCTAGGGAAGAAGGTTTCCCCGTCCACCATTAGCTGGTGGATCCATCTGGCCATTGCCCTTGCCTACGAGGCGCAAACCTACCGGTTCCAACCGGCATCACGGTCCACTCCACTAGGAGCGCGGCCACCTCGGCAGCCTGGGCCTCTCAGGCTGCTATAGAAGACATCTGCAGGGCAGCGACGTGGGCCTCCCCGTCGCCCTTCATCCGGCATTGCAGCCTGGATGCCTTCGCATCTTCCGATGCGGTGTTCAGCCGTATGGTCCTGCAGCAGGTCCTGTCGGATCAGTGAGGTCCCACCCTATGGGACGGAACTTGGGTATGTCCCATCACTGGACCATCCTGCAAACCCATTCTGGAAAATGACAGTTGGTCTTATCTGAACTGTTATTTTAAGAGGTGTTTGCAGGATGGGCCAGTTCCCACCCTAAGTTAGATAGACAGTATTGGGGGTGGAGGCGTCTCCTTTGTGACTTGTTTTCAGGATCTCGGGAGCGCATACTGCCTTGAAACTGGAGAAACTGCATTGAAACAGAAGAGAGGAGCTCAGAGCTGTGGCTTCAGATTCAACCCAGTCTCAAAGCCAATTGGCTGTGACAATACCATCACTGGCCCATCCTGCAAACACCTCTTAAAATAACAGTTCAGGTAAGACCCAACTGTCGTTTTCTGTTTGGAGCTCTCTTTAATGGAGATTGTGCTCTCTTTAATGGAACATTAAGGTCTACCTGGAGTCATGTTTGTGATAATTTATGTGTCAGTTTTGTGCTTTGGGAATGATAATACTAATTTCCTTTTCTCTACTTTATTGATGGAAGATTGCATGTGATGAGAGATCCAAATCACTATAACTATTATTCATGTACTTGCACTGAAATCTGTGCTCTAAAATTTGAAAGCATACAGAAAAGGAAATAGCTTTTTAAAAAAATCACATTTCATTTTTGCCCATGATAGAATCAGTTACTTTGGAAGCACTTAGAAATGGCTCTAAGTCATGATCTGTGTCATCAGATTTATTGCATTTCAGATGCTGAAAGGGAAACATTTTTGATTCATGCTTTTTTTTTAGCAAGCCATCCAGATACTTTCTACCTTTATAAAGTATTTTCTTTTCTTTTCAAGAGTATTATCTTGCAGTTCTTGGGTCTATCGTTATGGATAAGTAGTTTGTGTATTTATATCTCACTTTTATTTTGTATAACTCAAGGTGCCGTGAACAATGCTCCCATCGCTTATTTTCATTAGTTGCTGGACAGTATCAACTGTAATGATGTGTTGCGCTGTTTTCTATCCTGATATCCGTGCTTTCATTAGTGTATCTGTCACTTTTATCACTTAATTCCAAATAGGTGTAAGATTCATTTTGCCCCAAGTCATAATGTCAATCGAACACAACCTTCTGGTACTTTTGTTTCAAATAGTTTTCATTCAACAGAGCACTATCTTAGTTAAAATTGATATATACCATAAAAGCTGTCCCCATGCCCTTTTTTTTCCTGGTGATATCCATTTATGACAATGTTGTTCTTGCTCCTATTACTTCTGTTGTTATTTACGTTTGGGTCCTAGCTGTGTTATGCGACAGGCTTGAGAGACCGCCTCCTGCCAATTACCTCAACCCATCAGATCTCACAGATTAGGCCTCCTCCGAGTGCCATCTGCCAGCCAGTGCCGGCTGGCAACTACGCAGAGGAGAGCCTTTTCAGTAGCAGCTCCGACCCTCTGGAACGATCTCCCCGTGGAGATTCGTACCCTCACCACCCTTCAGACCTTCCGCACAGCCCTCAAGATCTGGCTATCCCGTCAGGCCTGGGGTAAAGAGTATAATCCGCCCCCACCCGAATGTTGAATGAATGTTGCTCGATTTTAATTATACATTGTGTTATATGTCATTGTATGTTTCCCCTCCCATATAAGTTGTTAGCCGCCCTGAGTCCCCTCAGGGAAAAGGGCGGCCTATAAATAAACTTATTCTATTCTATTCTATTCTGAGCTCCAATTCTTGCCCCAACTCCTGCCAACCTAGCACTTTGAAAGGACACAAATGTGAGTAGATAAATAGTACCTACCACTTTGATGGGAAGGTAACTGTGCTCTGTGATGTTATGCTGGCCACATGACCACAGAAATGTCTTCAGATAGCACTGGCTCAGTGGCCTTGAAACAAGGATGAGCACCAATGACTATATATAATTGGCAATGACTAGCAGAGTAAAATCTACAGGGACTCTTACTTTTTTTTAATCTAGCTGCCTAATGGCAGCCATTGCCAGGATATGGCTTATTTATTCTATAGATCCAGTGCATCAGGATCAAGATGGATCGAGACAAAAGCATTAATAATTAGAACAGTTGGTTTTCTTTTGTCTTGGTGGCTTAAAAAAATAGAAAAGAAGTGCTTTTTTTTGCACTGGGAGGTATCTTTTGTTAAAACATTTTATTGGTGTTGGAAAATGGAAGTAGATTGTGGCCCTACCATGAATGACGTAAAGGTAAAGGTTCCCCTCGCACATATGTTCTAGTTCCCGGTGCGGTGCTCATCTCTGTTTCAAAGCTGAAGAACCAGCGCTATCTGAAGACGCCTCCGTGGTCATGTGGCCGAAAGACTAAACGCCGAAGGCACATGGAACACTGTTACCTTCCCACCAAAAGTGGTTCTTATTTTTCTACTTGCGTTTTTACATGTTTTCAAACTGCTAGGTTGGCAGAAGCTGGGACTAGTAATGGGAGCTCACTCTGTTATGTGGCACTAGGGATTCGAACAGCCAAACTGCTGACCTTTCTGATCGACAAGCTCAGCATCTTAGCCACTGAGCCACCACGTCCCTTAGGAATAACTTAGGCACTATTTAAAGCTGCAATATTATGACCTCATTACCACTGTTGTGTGGCACATATCAGAATGAAGAGAGAGCAAGCATTGTTCATTAATACTTAACTTATAAATCCTTGAGAGATGGAACAGTACCTCTTGTACAAGTTTCCTAGATGCCCTCTTCCCAGTTTAATTTATAATTATACCAGTGATTATCAATATAAATAGAAGATTAAGCTCTTAGCCAGAACTGGACTTCTTTGCCCTTCTCTTCAAAATACCTAGTACCAATAAAATATTCTTTTTTTTTAGTTGGGCAGCTTTATATTGCCTTATATGGCTTCCCATTTCATCTTGTGAATTAGTCAAATTTAGTTCTCTGTGACTATTGATACATTCATTTCCAACCACTACGTTACTGCTTGCCAAAGCTTTATAAATGTTTGCTTAACAACAGGGATAGCCTGTTGTGTGATCCTCAGACATATTTGGCTGAATCTCCAACATTAGTTATGCATTGCTTACTGAGAATTACTGCTGGGAATTGAATTTAACTGTTGGTTTATGACATGTTGCTCATTCCTGGTACAGGTAGTCCTTGACTTATGACCACAGTAAATCTGGTTTCTCCATTGACTTTGTCAGAATATTGCAAAAGGTGATCACATGACCCTGGGACATTGCAACCGTCATAAATATGAGTCTTTACTAAGCAACTGAATTTTGATCACGTGACCATAGTGATGCTGCAGCGGTTGTAAGTGAAAAATAGACATAAATCTCTTTTTTCGGTGTAACTTTGAACGTTCAACTGTTATAAGTCAAGGACTACTGTATTAAAAATACAATTTTTAGACATTTTTACTATTATATTTTAATGCTGCCTTTATTATTGTTACAAATAACTCAAGGTGGCAAACACATCCGACACACCTGCCTCCTTCTATTTTATCTATAACAAGTAGTGAGGTGAGGTAAACTAAGAGAAAGAGTAATTGGGCCAAGGTCACCCAGTTGGTTTTCATGACCTAGAATTCACAGCCTCCTGATTTCTAGGCCAATAGTTTAACCACTACACCAAACTAGATCTACAGTGTCTATCCTACCCTGTTTCCCTGAAAATAAGACCTCCCTGGATAATAAGCCCAATTGGGCTTTTGAGCACATGTGCTAAAATAAGCCCTCCCCCAAAAGTAAGCCCTCCCTGAAAATATTGCAGTACAGTAGCAGCCATGAGATGACCACGCTTGCCACCTCCTACTCAAAAATAATAAGGCCAAGTGCTTATTTCGGGGGTCAAAAGAAAACAAGACCCTGCCTTATTTTCGGGGAAACACGGTACTAAGACTCTTGTTGTCATGACCTTTTAACTGGGCAAAATGGTTAATCGTAGGGGAACAATTTTTGATCAACAAGGTACCTCAAATGGATTGGCTTCCAGAATGTATCCCAATTCCACAGTTTCCGATGCTTCCTGACAGATTCCTACAAAGAAGCTCAATGGGGAAGCCAGTAAGTAGCAAGTCAGAAATCACTTCGGTTCCTACTGCTTTTTACCCATGCTTGGTCATTCCATTTTTCTGTTTAGGTTAAGGAAATATCTCTGAATCAATGAGCCAAAGTTGTCTGGTTTTATGCTAAAATTGATTCTGATTCATGGATACAATCAAACTAAGTAGTAGAGCACAAAGACCCAAGAGCAACAACAGAAAAACTGTCGAACTTGAAAATTACCAATTTCCTGGTTTCTTGTGTTCAGATTGAATCTGAACTTAATTTTAATATACTTTAACAAGCAAATGAATCCACAAATCCCATCAAGTGGGGGCTTGGCAACTAACCTGCCCCCAACCCCTGGGAGAATAGTCAAGGTATTGAGTTAAATTCGTTTTGAAAAATTTTCCCTGGAAAAGCTAACACACAATTAGGTATTCTAGTTCTTAAATTTCTTTTCAGAAGCTACAGAAGGACACTTGGCATCCCCACCTGTGGGGTTATGATATCATTGTGTGTAGGGATTCTCTTTTGGCTTAAGTTGCTGGCTTTGAGGTCTATTCTGAATTTATCTTGCCTTGCTTTAGTGCTCATGAGATTTATTTTGCCAGATTAGTGGGACTAGAACTGTCATTGTAGTATTTGAAAAGCATGAGGCTGTACTTGCTATGGTTTATACTTGCCACATTCAATTATATCTTTTTAACATCCTGAAGCTCTGTCAAATGAACACTTTGACTGTGAGATTCTTACTGCTGATTTTTCCCAAAGGTGCTTTTTAAAAAGGCAACTGTTTTTCCGTGAAAATGTTTCGCTTCTCATCCAAGAAGCTTCTTCAGTTCTGCCATGGAAAAGGCGTATTTCTTAGGTACCATAAGACGGCAACATCTTACAGAAAGCACTAGCAGCATACCTACCCTGTTTGGTCTGGTGGACTGACAAATATTCTTTGGGAGAGGCTACCTGCAAATAACCTGAACCTGTGCTATTTGGGGTTTAAAAATAATAATCAGCACCTTGAATTGCACCCAGAAACTGGGAGCCAGTGCAGTTTGCCCAAAAGGTGTATGAACTGGGTAAACGTAGGGGCACCCATCCCTGCATGCCATTCTAACTTTAAGATGGTCTTCAAAGGTAGCCCTAAATAGCTCATATTGCAGTCATCCTATTAGTAGTCTGCTGTGAATTCAACAACTTCTTGCTGAAACATTAGTAAAATCCTGGTTTTCTTTTCATTTGTATACTTGAAAAAGATTTAGAATGCCATTCATTGCAAAAGGATTTGACTCTCTCAGCATTCTATGACTCCCTAAAATCTGTGAGGGGAGGAGGAAGATTTTCTGGGACAGATCTGGGGGAAGCTGCAAGATGAACTGAAAACTCACTGTTTGTTACACTTCAGTTCACTGTATACAAACCCACAGCTCTTGTATCTCAGGAAGCCCTGTAGGTTTTGAAACATGATAGTTATTCTTTAAATAAACTTTTTTGGGGGGGGGGTGTTAAAAGGTTTGGAAGGTATTGGTCACGTGGGTAGGGCAGGTAAAAAAGGATGCATTTGGAGTAAAAAATCACATTATCAAAATCCTGTTCACCTTTTACCACTTGATCCAGTCCCAAAACACTATTTCCTCTTTTTTGAAGCTAAAACTAACGGGTATGTTACAAAAGGACATTTGATTGTGCTCCACCCTTCAGAATAGAGAAAGCAATCATAACACTATGATGACCTCACCCCCCCCCCCTTTTGTAAAATTGTGTTGCTTAATTTAAATGGCAGTTCATGGATAAACTGATTTACTACTGTTTCGCAAAGAAAGTGAGGAACAACTTTTGTTTTCCTTCAGCATATTGTACTTGGAAAATAAATCCATAATGAATTTCCCTCCCAGCTGGAAAGCCCAGGGCAGTTTGGTGTCACTAGGCCTGTAGTTCCTTCTTTATAGGAATTTCCTACAAAGAGAAAGAAGTAGTCCCAACTCTATTAGATAAAGAGCCAAGGTGGCGCAGTGGTTAAATGCAGCACTGCAAGCTACTGCTAGATCAGCAGTTCAGCGGTTCAAATCCCACCGGCTCAGGGTTGACTCAGCCTTCCATCCTTCCGAGGTGGGTAAAATGAGGACCCAGATTGTTGGGGGCAATATGCTGACTCTCTGTAAACCGCTTAGAGAGGGCTGAAAGCCCTATGAAGCGGTATATGTCTACTGCTATTGCTATAATACAGTTAGCATTTGAGGCTGAATATAAATAACAATGACTTACTTTATTAAAATAGAAATTCTGAAGAAAGTCAATAAAAGAATTGCACACATTTGTCAATGTGGTGTAAGTAATGGCAATAGGCCGTCTTTGAGTGGAGTAAAACTGCTCAGGACTTAAAAAAATTTTTTAAGGCTTTTTATCATTCCAATCACACCAGCAATCAGTCCTTGCTCTTAGTTGGCATGCATGCATGCACTACCACTACCTCTGCTAATTCTACAGATCTAAATATATGGCCCTTTTTATTTCTTTGCCCAACTCACAAAGGAATCATAATGAAGAGATGAAAACTACGTTGATTGCATGGTTTATGTATGCTCTTCCCAATAGTTATTTGGTTCCACCACAAAAGCGCGTAGGACAAAATCGCGCTCGACAAAAGCGCGCTGTGACGTCATCACAGCGCGACGAAAAAGATCGAAAAAATGTAAAAATAAAGCTAAAACCTTCCCCTAACCCCCCCAAACCTAACCCTAAACCTAACCCTAACCCTAACTCTTAACCTAACCCTAAACCTAACCCTAAACCTAACCGTTAAAGTAACGAAAAACGTAACGCTAACCCTTATCCTAACCCTAACGCTAACGCTAACGCTCTAAAGCTAACCCTAACCCTTACCCTTACCCTAACCCTAACCCTAACCCTAACCCTTACCTTTATGTGAATCGGCTTGCTTTAATTTAATTTTTATTAATTTTTATTTGAATTTTTCGATCTTTTTCGTCGCGCTGTGATGACGTCAAAGGCGCGATTTTGTCGATCGCGCTTTTGTCGTCCGCGCTTTTGACGGGTCACGAGTTATTTATCACAAGCTTATCTTATCTTTCCTCCAAGGAATATAGCGAATTGTTGTTTTTCCCTCCCTCACTCTTCTGTTATGTATACCAACAATCTTTTATCTTAGACCATAGGCTGAGTTGATATCCTAGAAACATCTCAACTTCATAGATGAATGTGGATTTGAACCTGATGTTCTCCAGGTCTGGCCTGATACATTTAATCTGTAACAATTTTGACTTCTCTGTATTGGGCCAATTTTTGTATATAAAAAGTCTTCAGTCTCACGTACCATCTGTAATGGAACAAATATCTAGCATTAATGGAGTGTGTTTTCTATTTGCTAAGAATTTCAGTCATAAGGGGTCAAATCCCAAACCAATGTTTGAAAAGGTATATTTTTAGCACAAGAACAGACAGTCTGCTATCACATTAAGATTTAAGGGCTGTGTATATTGGGCGGTTTTGCAGAATGGGTCCTGTTATGGTATATCACGAAGAATTATAATGTTTCCAGTTTTTGTAGAGAAGTGATGAATGAGATGTTGTGGAAAAATAGACTATATTGGCATATTAATGACATCCAGCTCCAAAATACCCGATCACTGTTCCCAGTATCTTCATGTATTTTTCAGTAATACTGAAGGTAAAATAATGCCTTTTACTGTCTTGTATTGCAGTTGCTGGTCCACATGGTAGCATGGTCATTTCATACAGGCAGTCCTCGACTTACAATAGTTCATTTAGTGACCATTCAAAATTACAATGGCACTGAAAAAAGTGACTTATAACCATTGCAGCATCCTCATAGTCACATGATCAAAATTCAGACACTTTGCAATTGATTCATATTATTATGCTTGCATTATCCCAGGGTCATGTGATCATCTTTTGCAACCTTTTAACAAGCAAAGTCAATGGGGAAGCCAGATTCTTTTAGCAATCGTTACTAACTTAACAAAGGCAGTGATTCACTTAACAACTGTGGCAAGGAAAGTCATAAAATGGGACAAAACTCACTTAACAAATGTCTCAGCAACGGAAGTATTGGGATTAATTATGGTCATAAGTTGAGGACTACCTGTGCTACTTTCTGATACCATCACTGCAAGTAAGATCAGAAGAACTTTACTACATAAGAGTGCCTCTAATTTACATAAATAACCAGAAGAAGCCCTGAGTGGCAGTATCAAAGGTTGCAGAAAGATCAAATAGTTTCAAAAGAATTGCACTTCCTTAAGGGGACATCTGTTGTGACGATCAGGGCACTGTGAACCAGAGCCTAGACTGAAAAGTTCAGCATATCCAAGTACATCTGCAGCTGCATAGACAGCACTCTCTTAAAGACTTCGTTTAAGAGGCATTGTTAATAGAGGAACAGTTGGCCACATTCCCTGCAACTGGGGTAGCCGCCTTCAGGAGCAAAAAGAACATTGCCTTCTTTAAGATCAATGGTACCATTCCATCATGTACCCATGTATCTATTTTCTGGATTGACCCAGTCCTTCACTTTTGGCAAGTACAAATGAGCTCAGATGATGGGCCAGAGAACTACAAATGTCCTCCTTTGGATTTCTTGAACTGAAAGTGATCCCGCAGATTTAGACTAGAAGAACATTTTATTGGAAACTAAATAAAGAACTGAAGTCAGGTTAGCATGAAGATAAGTGATTTCATTCTCAAAATGCCTCACAAATCTGTAGTTCTAGCATTGAAATTTTTGGAGGAGATGACAGCAAGCTAGCCATCATCTCTTAAGAGTCCATCAAATCTTAGAATGGAAAGAATCTTGGAGATCTAATATACTATTTTACAACGTTAGCAACTTTCAGTTGTATGGACTTCCAACTCCCAAAATTCTCAAGAAGGCTCATACTAATTGGAAATTCTGGGTACAGAAGGCCACACTTCAGGAAGTTGCCACAATTGAGAAACATTGATCTTCTCTGTCACAGATACTTGCGGTACTTGTATCATAGTACATTGGTTCTGTATACAGTGAGGTGTGAATGGTCATATTCAAGACCGTGTGTGTGTGTGTTGGTTGGTTGGTTGGCTTCTAGCCTGGCTTTCTATTCTAGTATAGGCCAACAGGCCAACAAGGATACTGACCCGATCCCTACTGTGGCTTTCATAAAATCTTTCAGAATATTCAAGAAATCAAGATTCTATAAATTGTCTGGGATGGACCATCCTAATGTATTCCTTACTCCTTCAGGTGGACAATGAGGCTACAAAGCCACAAAGAAACTGGCTTCTGCATTGTCCAAGTGGTTAACATGTTGTTCTTAGGCCAAAATTAGATCAAGAGCATGCAATTTCCTATACATTGACCTGATTGTGGCATTCATAGAAGCAATGGAATCTCCATTTGGCCTTATTTATGCACCCTTATGTACAGCTAGTCCTGGACTTACGGCCACAATTGAGCCCCAAATTTCTGTTGTTAAGTGAGACATTTATTAAGTGAGTTTTGCCCCGTTTTACGACTTTTCTTGCCACAGCTGTTAAGTGAATCACTGCAATTGATAAGTTAGTATCTTGGTTGTTAAGCAAATCTGGCTTCCCCATTGACATAGTTTGTGAGAAGGTTCACAAAAAGTGATCACATGACCTCAGGACACTTAAATGCTTGTAAGTACAAATCAGTTGCCAAGCATCTGAATTTTGATCATGTGACCGTGGGGATGCTGTAAAGGTTGTAACTATAAAATATGGTCATAAGTAACTTTTTTCAATGCTGTTGTAACTTTGAACGGTCACTAATCGAACTGTTGTCGAGGGCTACCTGTAAATGTTGTGGTTCCCAAGAGCTACTGTACGGAATTTCTGAATCACGCTAGAAGACCACAGCCAGTTTGGTCAGGAATGGTAATGGAGAAGGGTAGCACTAAATGTATATTACTGATCCCGATTAGACTCTTGGAAACATTTTCTAGTGAGTGGGGTAGTATTTCTGCCCCTCTGTTCCCAAATTCAGTTGCTTGGGCCAGGACTGCATTTAGAAACCAAGTGCATAAAGCTGGGTCAAACCTCTAGGACTTAGCTTGCCCATCCGTGTGTAAGTAATATCCATGAGATTGATTTCTTGTACTATTACTGTGAATGAAGTGTCATAAATAAAGCTGCTCAGCAAAAAGCGATCAACGGAAAATGCCATTTGTGCAGATTAATAACTGGGATGCTGTTATCTCTCCTCCCCTCCCCCAAATATTACTGCTAGTTGCGGTTTCCGTGTTGAGAGAACACATAGCAACATTAATGGGCAAATACCGCATTTAGGAATCCAAGCTATCCTTCAGAGGGAGTGGTAACTTTAAACTAAATTTGTCTACTATTTCTTCCTTTGTTTTCATAAGGCTACTATATCAAAGTCATCATATTGTTGTTGTTTTGCTTAGGATGGTTTGTGGACCCAGCCATTATCGTATGCAAACTATAGTTTAGAGAAATATAATCTGTAATGTGTAGCAGTATTGCTTGAAAACAAACGGCAAAAGAAGCAGAACTGCTTAGCTTCTCCTTTGGCTCAGTTTCCTTCGTGAAGTGGATAATTGATTGATACAAAGTGGAAGCAGTTTATATTAAAACCTCACTGGCAGATTCCTTCTTCCAAAGCTTCCTCGGTAAAAGCTTTATTTATATTTTAAATGGATACAGCCACACAATAGCTCACAGCTATTCTGAGCAATATATACATTAATATAGCAAAACCTGAAAGGTTAAACCAGGTTTTTTTACAGTAATACTGTACATTCATAGTACATTCATACTACAAACATTAAAATGTAATTCAGATCAGGTGGACATAGATGTTAATCTAACCCAAAACCTGTGGGAAAAGTCAGGTGTTGACTCATTTGAAGAATAGCAGGATTGTGTTTTTTCAAATCCTCCCAGGGGGATACTATTCCAGAGGGCAAGTACCATGACAGAAAAGGCCATCTTCCTGGATCCCATCAGATGGTATTGCTAAATAGGTGGGATCTGTAGTACACCCATTCTGTTGGATCTTATGAGATGGACAGAGACAATAGGAGAAAAGTAGCCTCTCAGATAGCCAGTTCCTAGGCATGAAGAGTTTTGTATGTGATAGCTACCTAGAATCTGATAGCATAATTGCTAAGTGCGTTTTGCTCCATTTTACAACTTTTCTTGCCAAAGCTGTTAAGTCAATCACTGCATTTAGTAACATGGTTGTTAAATGAATCTGGATTCCCCATTGACTTTGTTGGTCAGAAGGTCGCAAAAGGAAATTGCATGACCGCAGGACACAGCAATAGTCATAAGTATGAGCCAGTTGCCAAGCATCTGAAATTTTGATCACATGACCAAGGGGATGCCACAATGGTCATAAGAGTGAAAAACGGTCAAGTCCCTTTTTCAAAGACGTTATAACTTTGAATGGTCATTAAATGGAACGATTGTAAATTGAGAACTACCTTTAATAGACAACCACAAACTTTATCTCCTGTCACTCTCCTAATCTGTCCAGATAGAAAATTATTACCTATCAAGGATTTGTCCTTCTACTCCTAAGACAAAATAGGTGTCTTCAGATCTTTATCCCCACTGCTCAGAAATTCAGAATTTAAGAAACCTATTGCCAATTCCGAAGCACAAAGGAAGGCTGCATAACCCTGCTGACTTGCATAGAGGGAAGGTTTCAATTAAAAATGGCTTATTATGTATTGAAGCCAAATCTTCAGTTACATAAAGGAGTTTATTGGGAAAAGGCAAATGTAGGAAACACAAGGGAAGGCAACACCCAGCTTTCTAATTAAAATCGATACAGTCAGCCTAGCTAAATTAGTTTCTTAATGCCTCTTTAAACTCTTGGATTTCAGCATATTGTCAGAGGTCATTACAGAAAAAATGGTAGAGGGCTCCTGCTTGGATTTCACTTTTAATGGAGCTCTATCTTTTGGTGTGGAAGATAATTGAAAGACAATTTCATTTAGGGAGATAGATTGTCTCTTTGTCCATTCAAGAAAAAAAATGTATCTCTGAAGTCCAAAGCCTTATCTGGCAAATTCTAAATTATATAGTGACTAAGCTCTCCTAACTTCCTTTAGTTGAATTATAAAACGAGAGCCAGTTTGTTCTGGTGGTTGAGGCATCATCAGTCTGGCAATGAGGACTGTGAGTTCTAGTCCCGCCTTAGGCATCAAAGCTACCTGGGTGACTTGGGGCCAGTCACTTTCTCTCAGCCCAGTTCACCTGACACAGTGGTGGTTGTGTGTGGAAAGTAGGAGGAGAAAGGGAATATTAGATATGTTCACCACCTTGAGTTATTATATAAAAAATAATAAAGGGATTAAAATATTTATTAAAAAGGGTGCAGCCGTGTTTTCAGCAGTTGTGCCATTATATTAATGGGACTACATGGGAGAAGCTTTTTGGGGAAAACAAAAGCTGAGTTTTATTTATTCAGATATCTCCTTATGGGACCAAGACTTTAGGAAACCTTGTTACACCATACTTAAAACTAGGGATTTATGATAATGTTTCATCTAGCTGTTGTGAAAAAATTTGACAAAATATTCTATCACAATCAAATTAATAACAATAACATTTAGGTTTTTTATATACCACTATACAGTGCTTTACAACCCTCTGTAAGTGGTTTACAGGGTCAGCCTCTTGCCCCCAACAATTTGGTTCCTCATTTTATCCATCTTGGAAGGCTGAATCAACTTTGAGCCTGGTGAGATTTACAAATTACAGGCAGCCGACAGTCAGCAGAAGTAGCCTGCAGTACTTTACTCTAACCACTGCGCCACCATGGCTCAATACACTAATACACTAACTAAATATCAATACTTGTCTATTAGGAGGTCCAGTGCTAAAACCATAGCCAGAGAGGAATGATTTATGGTTCCTTGTAAAATTAGAACGGAGTTCCAATGCTTTCGTTACAGGTAGTCCTTGATCTACAACTACAATTGAGCCAAAAATTTCTTTCGCTAGGTGAAACAGTTGTGAGGTTTCCTCCATTTTACAACCTTTCTTACCACAATTGTAATTGAATCACTGCAGTGAAGTTAGTAATAGGGTAATTAAGTGAATCTGGCTTCCCCATTGAATTTGCTTGTCAGAAGGTCATAAAGGGTGATCACCTGATCCTGTGAGACTGCAACTGTCATAAAATACATGCCAGTTGCTAAGTGCCTGAATTTTGATCACATGGCCATGGGTATGGTGCAATGGGTGTACATGTAAGATAGTCATAAGTCACTGTTTTCAGTGCCATTGTAACTTTGAATGGTTGCTAAGTGAACTTTTGTAAGTCAAGGATTACCCGTAACAGTCATAAATTGCAAGAAAACAGGTGGAAAGATTTTTCTCTCTCCCAACATTGAATGTATTGAATGTATGGTTTGAAAGTGGAACCAACACCGAGGTTTCTAAGGGTGGTGGTGAGCTTACTTTACAGGACATGTTGAAGCAGAGGCTAGAAACTAGCTGCCTGCCATTTCATAGTTTGGATTTCAGCAGTGAACAGGATTGGACTTGCTGTCCTTACCTTCCCATTGTAAATCCCAGAGGTGCTTTTTCAAAAGGCAACTGGACTTTCTTTGTTTTCCCCTGAAGATGTTTGCTTCTCATCCAAGAAGCTTCTTCAGTTCAGAACTGAAGAAGTTTCTAGGATGAGAAGCAAAACATTTTCAAGGAAAGCAAAGAAAGTTCAGTTGCCTTTTGAAAAAAGCACCTCCACGACAACCATGACTGGATGACTGAGAATCTCCACAAACATTCCCATTGTAAATGTTTTGTCAACTTGGTCAGTCGGGCCTATGTCTTCCTTTAGCAGCTTTAATCAGCTGCTATCAACAGCTCGTTTAGTGACGTTACAGTGGTACTGAAAAAAATGACTTATGACCATTCACACAACCGTTAACAGGATCCCCATGGTCATGTGATCAAAATTCAGATGCTTGACAACTGACACATATTTATGACAGCTGCAGTGTCCCCATTGTTTACATCGCCTTTTGCAACTTTCTAACAAGCAAAGTCAGTGATTCACTTAACATCTGAGGCAAGAAAGGTCATAAAATGGGGCAAGACTGATTTAACAAATCTCTCGTTTAACAACAGAAATGTTGGGCTCAGTTGCGGTCGTAAGGTAAGTTGGGGACTACCTGTAAAAGTAATTTCTCTTTCCATAAAGAGGAGATACTACAAGAGAAGGAAGGGAACAGACAGCAGGGACAAGTAAGGGATCAGCAGGGGGGAATGGGGGTGTGAGGCAAAATTGTGGGCAGATATGCTATGCTGGGATATCAGTGGTTGAGGGGAAGCAGAAGAGAGAAGACTCTGAGAAGATGGGGTGGGCAGACAAACTGTAGAGGCAGGATGAAAGGACAGTGTATCAGCTTTGCCATAATTAAACCTTAAAATCACTCGGGGGGGGCCCTCTAAATTTCTGTTTTCTGAACAACCAACATTATTTTGGTTTTTATTTCAACTTAGCCAGGGCTCATCTGAAATAGTTTGGCAGAACTTTCAGATTTGAAGCAAAATGTAATTTTCTTATTGAAGATGCTTTTCTTTACAGCATAGTAAATAAAATTGTGTATATTTATGAAAATGCTAGGAAGATGAAGAATGCCTTTCTAACAAGGTAGCAGAGAGGGAAATTGCATAGGAAGATAATTGGCCCCTATGGCATGTTGTTGATGTAGTGAATGGCTGGTGTTAATTGCCTGTAATTGTTCCATTGGTATAGCAACCATACCGAGTCACAGCTTTTGTGTTAACCATGATCATGTGTCAGCAGTGCTCACATTACACTGTTGTTTCACTGTGCAACTGAGGTTTTAATGCCGTAGAATATGTAAAGAACTGACTTTCACCATCTGGGGTTCTCTAGAACTACCGTTCACTTCATTCATTCCATGAGGATAGAAGAAATCACAAAAGTAACATGAAGAGAGAGCAGGAGGTTGAGGAGTTCAGAGGGAGTTTTTGAAAACATGCAAAAGAGGGTGTTCTGTCATTCAAGCCTTTAACTGGGATTTAGATATTGTTTTGTGCAAGTGCTTGAATGCTACAAAAATTATGCAATCCTCCTTCTGTATTTAAGAAATCCAAAGATAAACATGCAAGTAGTTTGCTGGTAAATGAGATGTTATTGGACAATTTTCTGGATATGGTTCACGTCCCAAAGCTCAGATGCTTTGAAAAACTTACAGGAAAACATTTAGTTCGCCAAAATGGTTTTCCAAAACATTCACTGACAGCATTAGTAAGAGATCAAACTTCAGCCCAGCTTAGAGTTTTTTGGTTGAAATGACAAATTGCTTGGGAGGGGGGGGGGATCTGCAAAATGGGAATAAAAATATCTAACTCGGAGTGAATTCTTTTTAGTATCTGTTAACTCAAAATGCATTATTTCATGTGTGCTATATTTTATCAATGAAATCTTATGGCAGATGTCAGCTGAAGTACTTCCATGCATTTTTATTGGCATTTATTGATATAAATAAAATTCATGATATAAATAAAACTGGAAAAGTCTCTTGCCAATGACTTCAGGATCTGTAAAGTATATACACTAATACTGCAGTTCTTTAATCATACAGTTGTAACTTTCAGAACAGGTGCCCAAATTCCCTACTGCCTTTTTTTCTTTGTTAACTATCTTTTTTTTAGAAATTTTGCTTGCTTGTTTGTTTGTAATTTAGAGGCTGCCTAACTCTAAATGGCCCTGGGTGATTTACACTTTAAAAGCAAGAACAATAAAAAAAATAGCAAAACAAACAACCCCCAAAAAACTTATAAAGGTTGGGTGACTGCCTGGGTAAACACCCAGATTTTCAAAGACGTTTGAAAATCATTAAGGTGAAAGCAGAATGAATCTCTGGGGAGAAATTATTCCAGAGGGCAAGCATCACAACAGAAAAGCCATTTAATCTAAGAGCAACAGTTACCATCCTGCTGATTGTTACAAACCACTCAGGCAGTCTTTTGGGATAATAAGTACTGAAAGTGCTTTGCTGTTGAGAATCTTTTATGTTTGGAATGGGAAATAATTAACTAACTTATTTTTTGAATTTCAGGAAACTATTTGTAGGAGGCCTAGATTGGAGCACCACACAAGGTAAATTGATCTGCTTCCTAGATTGGTCCTGAACATCTTAACTTGAAACTATCTCAAAGTCATAGTTAAAAGTATGACTTTCTCCCAGTTGAAGACCGGACAGTACTTTACATGATCCCAAAAAGGACTTGTTTTTAACGTTTTGTGGTTTCTTTTTCAATGGCACAACCCATCCATTCATTAATGGTTCTGCATTATCTGTTCTCCTTTAAGGTACAGAAAGAAGTGATAGGTAGGCTGGTCTTCCCAGGGCTCAAACAGAAACCTTCAGAAATCTCCCTTGACCTTTAAAATCCTGCTTGTGTGTCCATTGACCATCATCATTATCATATCCCCCCTTAAGTTGACCTTGTTAGTTTGTTCTGAACAGAGCTCCACTGCCTCTCTAGCCCCGAGTGGTTGGAAACCCATTGCAAGGTAATACTATTTTATACGTTGCTCTCCTTGTCCCAAAAAAGGGACTTATAACTATGGTTGACTCAAGTCATTGTGGACTCATTGCAGTGTGTCAAAACACCATACTCTGAATGATGTTTGACAGGCAGGTTGACTTTTGCAAAGGCATCTTTAGCTTGCAAAATGGGGAGCAGGAGGAGAAAAAGTCGAATATTTAGTCCAACATTGGGATTACAAAAGGAGTACTGGAGGGCCACATGATGTATTTTGCATCCCCAGAAGTATGTCTTCACCTGAGAATATCCTCCTGTAAAATTGCAAACTACCTTTATTCCCGGGGTGCATTTATTTCCATATTGGCCCATATTCTATTTTTGACAGACTTAATCTCAACAAAGTATGTTTTTCCTTTAACAGAAACTCTCCGTAGCTATTTTTCCCAGTATGGGGAAGTTGTCGACTGTGTAATAATGAAAGATAAGACTACAAATCAGTCAAGAGGATTTGGATTTGTCAAGTTCAAAGATCCCAACTGTGTGGGAACTGTCCTGGCCAGCAGACCCCATACGTTAGATGGCCGAAATGTAAGTTATTCCACTTGGGTGCAGGAATACAACTGCGTGTCCAATTGACTGTTAAAATGAATATGATTAAATGTTGCCTTTTAAGTGATAATGTCTTTGCTGAATCCTGGCTGTACTGGAGACTAGGACCTATTAGATCTCAGCTTTATTTTACATGCTGCCCCTATTATTTGAATACAATCTACTCCAGGACCTGGGGTTGGGACATTAGATGGAAAGGTTTTTGTTGATAGTTTTATTTGATTTCTCTCTTTGGTGACCATTGTACGTTTTTATTCTTTGCTAACATTATTTTTATTGTCTTATGTGCTATTGATGCCCAGAGTTGCTTTCACCACTTGGGCAGTCATATAAATCGATTTAATAAGTGTATATAAGAAATCACTTCTTCATTACTACAATTATTGTGTCCCCCCCCCCCCCCTATTTTGGGAACTACTGCAACATTCTAAATTCCTGGGTTAGCCATCAAAGTAAATACGATGGTAGAGTTTGGATCCACCAATGTTACTAAACCTCAACAATGATTGTGTACTACATTGTCATATACCATTTAAGGCCCAATAGCGTCTAAAAAGAGAAACATTTTCTTGTTGGTTTATAATTTCATCTCTTACTTGGTCACTTCCAGCTTTTCCTACTTTCCTCTGGCATGTGGCCTTTCCAACATTATTTTTAATAAAGCCTTCCTTTAATTCAGAGTTCGTTTTTGTTTCACATTTCTCTAGTTTTCTCTAGGAGAATAATATAACTTTGCTGAGTTGCACATGCCTCTCCCACTGTTGACCATGTGTGTTCCATTATGTCATCATACGAGCGTCTTAATATGTAATTTGATTCCACCAACTTGAAAGTGAGGTGGCGGGAATTAATAAGTTATCTTATTTTCTCAAATGCTGGTACCAGTAAGCCCTCTTCACTTTTGCCCTCATCTGACAGATTGACCCCAAACCCTGTACCCCTCGAGGAATGCAGCCTGAGAGAACACGACCAAAGGAAGGATGGGTAAGGAAAGTGTCTTCACGTTGCTCCATATTCTTCCTCTCCATTGAAATGTGGTTTTGTCTCCCGAGACCAAGAGGCTTTGTTGTAAGCAGGCTATCAAATGCAGAAGTGCCAACTAAAAATAAATGGAGTTTTCAAGAGTTAAACCTAGCTGATGAGATGTCACATTTTGCTGAAAAGTAACTCATAGGGCTCCCAGCAGATTCTATAAAATGAGATTTGGAATTTCAACTCCAATTGGTGTGACGCATGTTCTCATTCTCCTGGCGAGGTTTCATATCAGGTAGGCCTGAAATCTCCCATTCAGATATTATTCTAAACTGTTTCTCAAAACAAAAGTAGAAAACTCATAGAAAAATACAGTTGGACCAGCAGTTACTATTGGTTACAACTGGTTGATTCCAGTAAAAATTAATGAATATTACAAACCAGGAAAGGCATTGACCAAAAAAAAAAAATCTTGAATAAAATTTTCTTCCTGCCTGCTGCTTTTAGGTAATATAACCTATTGGGTTTCCCTTTGACCCACCAATCCATTATAGAATGTGCCACTGATACTAGTTTGCAAAAATTTGTTTTGTAAAGTCAGTGATATCCTAAGAGGCTCTATAGGAGAATTTACTTTTCAGTTAGGTTGGGTCCATATCGTGAAGAGTTGTGAAGGCAGAGAGGGTAACTCAGTTAAGTCAGGCAGGTTAAGTGAACCATAGGTGTTTATCTAAGTGTTCTCCAACTTGAATCTTTTTTATTTATTTATTTAATTTATTTGCCACCCACCTCAATGTTCAAAGCGATTCTAAATCATACTTCTTGCCTCCCTTAATGCTCCTTCGTTCTCCTTCAAATCATTGGTTTCATTTTTTTCTTTTTCCCCAGTTGGGTTGCCATTGTTTTTACAGCACCGAAGGCCTATGAATCCCTGCTTTGCCCTTTCTTTTCCTCAGCCTTTTCCTAGTCTTTTCCATGACTGCTTTCTTATGCATAAGCTATTACAGTTGAGTTCTTTCCTTCCCTGTCTTTTTTTGTTTTATGTATTACGTGTGGTTAATTTCAGTTCAAATGCCTTGAGGGTAAGCAAGGTAACACTTTACACATTTATTTATTTATTTATTCATTCAATCAATCAATTGCTTTATTTTAAACGTTTTACAGCCATTAACTCCACCAGCATGAGATGAAATATTCTTGCCAACATCCACATGTCAGGAAATAAATAACTTTTTTAAAATAGAGAAATCCTTGTTTCAGTACAACTCTCCTTTTTCTGTTGGTAGAAAGGATCCAGGAGTGATAGCAAGTCCCATAAAATTTTTGTTGGTGGGATCCCTCACAACTGTGGAGAAACGGAGCTCAGGGAATACTTCAAGAAGTTCGGAGTGGTGAGTTATTGTGATGGAATACATTATTTCATGAAGGAGTGTTGTCCTTCACCTTCTAACTCTTTAAAATATTACTATTTTCATTTGGTGGGATAAATAAGTTAAACAATTTTGTGGCTGGTTGATGTTCATTTTAAAAAAAAGATATTTCTTACGTTTACAAGAGCCCCTCATTCTAACTTATTCTGTTTGAGAGTTTCTGAGCTTGTCCTTTTAAACTCTTCTAGCATTTTTATTAACTGGACACCATGTAATTTGGCAATAGAATTTTGCAACATTAGAAAGCTTTGTTACATGTTTACTTTCATATGATTTCAACAGTGGTTTTGCTGTGGTAATAATATTTTGTTGAGGGGAGAGTTAATAGATAAGCAGTATCTTAAGTAACAACCTCAAGCCTTTAGTAAGGACTCGGCAACTTTCTGCTTATATAACAATAACATTGATAAAAATTGATAAAATTTGCAATTGTTGCCTTGGATCATCTGCAGTTCCATTTGGGGTTTTTTTTGTTTGTTTTATTTTGATTGGATTCTTACATTTTAGCCAAGTTTGGCTCCTAATGCTCTGTTGTTTAAGAGTAACGGGTGTTTTAATGTCAGCATATTTCAAAGATAGAAATTGGGAAATTTATACAGGTGAAACTCGAAAAATTAGAATATCGTGCAAAAGTTCATTTATTTCAGTAATGCAACTTAAAAGGTGAAATTAATATATGAGATAAGACTCATTACGTGCAAAGCAAGATAGTTCAAGCCGTGATTTAGAATAATTGTGATGATTATGGTGTACAGCTCATGAAAACCCCAAATCCACAATCTCAGAAAATTAGAATATTACATGCAATCAATAAAACAAGGATTGTACATAGAACAATATCGGACCTCTGAAAAGTATAAGTATGCATATGTACTCAGTACTTGGATTGGGCCCCTTTTGCAGCAATTACTGCCTCAATGTGGCATGGCATGGAAGCTATCAGCCTGTGACATTGCTGAGGTATTATGGAAGACCAGGATGCTTCAATAGTGGCCTTCAGCTCTTCTGCATTGTTCGGTCACAATTATGACAAATTACGGCTTGAACTATCTTGCTTTGCATGTAATGAGTCTTATCTCATATATTAGTTTCACCTTTTAAGTTTCATTACTGAAATAAATGAACTTTTGCACGATATTCTAATTTTTTGAGTTTCACCTGTAATAGGAATATAAGGAGATGTAGCTTATTGTATTGTATTATAATACGTTAGCCTATTTGTGGTCCTGGGTGTTAATACTCAGGGTTTCTGGCCTTTTTGCATAAGCAGGACACACTAACAAAATATCAACTCTGCCTCCCACCCCAAACAACTTTTTCATTGCTTCTTTGGCAAGATTGTTCAGTTTTCATTAAATATTCATACACCTTGCATTGGGTTATATTACTTTCCTCCTCTGCTCACCCCTATCCTTTAGTTTTCTTTCTTTCTCCTCTTCCCAAAATAGGTAAGTAAAAGTACTTCATTATATAGACAAATGTACTTTATCGTTTTATTTGTAAGATTTTTGTGTGTTATACAGCAGACTTTCCTAGTCTAAATACCTTTAAATATTATGGAGCATAGTTCCCGTAATCCCTCACAATTGGCAACAACATTTGGGAATGGTGTGTGGGATACAGTCCAAAACTCTGAAGGAAACCAGGTTTTATATGTCAATATAAAATAGTATGGGAGGAGTCACAATCTATAAATACTGTCTTACTTCTCTGCTCCTGTCCCCCTGTGCTAATCTAGTATTTATACTGAATTATACCTATTAGCTTTCATTATAGGATTCTATTAAATCAACAAAGCCTATAAAACAATTGTGACACATAAAGATAAAAAGAGTATATACGCTGTAAAATTTTCTATCGTTTGACTTTTTATCAAAAAGCTTCACTTAATGAGAGGTCTGGTTTGCACACTACACCACTGTAAGCCATTAGATTGTTTATTTTGCTTAACATGTCTGAACCATGATAATCACATCCTATTCATGACATCGTGTTAAACTGTAGTTTAAACATGGATTATTCCACAATGTGAAGCTACTATTAGAGCATGGCAACAATAAAGTCCAGAATAGAAAGTACTCCAGCATTTTAGAAAATTATGATAGACAGAGAAAAATGTTTGATGAAACTAGGTCTATCACTGCATTTTCTATTTCCTTTTTAAAAAAATACTTTTATTTTTGTTATTTGAGGTGATAAAATCTCCACCCTCTCCCGAAAAGCAAGTGCAACATATAAGTATCTTTAGGAAGGTGAATAGTGACACTTTACAAAAAATTAAAGCTTCCCCTCTTTCGGGGTTACATATGCAGTTTAAATTGCAGAACTATTATTGGTACATTTTTAAAAGGGCAGTGTGAAAGAAATTAGTAGTGTAGGCAGTGGTGGTATTCACTTACTTTCCCTACCGGTTCGCAAATGTGAGCACCCACATCCACGAATGCGCTCAGCTTTCCGTGCAGGCGCTTTGGCTAAAAAAAGGGCCTAAATGGGATGCCATAGAACCTGGGTGGGTGGGCGGGCATACCAGAAGTTTCCACCGCCGGTTCGGGTGAACCAGTCCGAACCAGCCGAATACCACCTCTGAGTGTAGGTTTTTGGATAACTTCCTTGAAAATAAATAGTGAGCCAGCGCATATGGAAGAGGATTAGTGTAATATAATGGGTAAAGACAGCTGCCACATGTAGCTGTATCTTTAAAATAGTTTATATGGCAAAAGGACAATTTACATCTTGTCAGCCTGGAACTCTACTTATTATATTTGTAGTAATCTTAACTACTTTTAAGAAGGGGGTTAAGCTTATGAACGCATTTTAGAGAATCCTGGCAAATATTACTTGAGTTATCTTGCTAAGCTTTATGTGACACATCTCTTTCAACAGTTTGCAAAATAAAACAGCCAGTGTAGCAAAAGTGCTTTTTCAAAAGGCAACTGGATTTTCTTTGTTTTCCTTGAAGACGTTTCATTTCTCATCCAAGAAGCTTCTTCAGTTCTAACTAAAGTCAGAACTGTCAGAACTGAAAAGGCTTCTTGAATGAGAAATAAAATGTCTTCGATGAAAAATGAAGAAAATGCAGTTGCCTTTTGAAAAAGCACCTTTGGGACAACCATGGCCTGGATGACTGAGAATCTCCATAGACAAACAGCCAATTTATTATAGTGGTTAGGATGCTGAGCTTGGAGAGACCTAGATTCAAGTATGCACTTGATTGTGGAACTTCTTGAGTAACTTCAGTCCATTCATCATTTTTTTCTTTTCTGCCTAACCCACTTCACACAAAGTACAGTAATTGGTACTAGATGTAAAATTAGGGTAGACCTGAGGTAAATTGTCTTGAACTCACAGAAAAGGCAAGGTACAAGTAAAGGGTGTACAAGTTAATTGACTATTTTGCCCAGCTGAATCAGAAACTTGACTTTCCTTTTGGAAGAGGACAGTTGTCAAGGCATAATTGGGTAGGCCCCCAAAGGGAATTAATTCACAATAGAAGGATTTCCATTTGGTAATTTGAACCAAGGCAACTAAACAGTCTTCAGATTAACACTAAAACCTCACCCTGCCTATTCCTTTTCATTCTGTAATTGTCCTTCGGGTCTAAAAGGACTCCCCAAGGAGAAATTTGCAGCTTTTAGGACAAACGTTCCTTAAAAGCCCTTGAATGATCAATATGTTCCCTTCCTTCCAATGATCTTTTGCACTGCTGTTCTTCCAGCCGCATAGATTCAGCCTCCCCTCGTGAAAAGTAGCTTCTTGGTGCTCAACAAAAGAGCCTCTATATGTGAGAGGGTCTCTTGGTGTGGCAGATACTGGTTGAGATGCCGTGAAGAGTTGGTTGACTTCTTTTATCTTAGATTGATATGGTGGTTTTTTGTTTTTTTTTTACTAAAGCTCTTTGTTTTCTTTCTACCGTGTTTCCCCGAAAAAAAGACAGGGTCTTGTTTTCTTTCGACCCCCAAAATAAGCACTTGGCCTTATTTTCAGGGAGGTCTTATTATTTTTGAGCGTGGACACCTCATGGCTGCTGCTGTGTTGCAGTATTTGGGGAGGGGGGGAGGCTTATTTTAGTGCATGCGCTCAAACGCCCGATTGGGCTTATTATCCAGGGAAGTCTTATTTTCAGGGAAACAGGTTAAATAGGGTGTGTGTGTGGAATTTCTATCTCCTGTTTACAGATGAAGCCTAACTCTTTTCTGATTTTAACGAATCACATCTAAACTCAAGTATAAAGTTGGGACTGAGCGATGGCTCTTCTGCATATTGTTCAGTTTCTTTTTATAGGGTGTGAAAGAAAGAAAGGGCTGCTTGGGAAATGGGGTTGAAAGGTGAGGGAAGCCTGCTGTCTCGAGGTAGAAGAAAGTCTAATTGGGAGCTTTGTATTTTTTCCTGCTCTCCATCACACTGTAGCAGTCTCTAAATTGCCTCTTGAATACATAAGCAAATCAAAGGTGAGTAAAGATAGTTACTGCATGACAGCTACTTAGGCTAACAGGCTCTGTCACCTTAGGGAGTTGAATTACCTGTTTAAAATAATTACAAAGACATATTGTAAAGTATCCTGTACTCAGTGTCCCTTGTTTTTTGGTCTGGTTAAGGCATCAGTCCTCATTCCCCAGAGCTACCTGCTTTTCTTCCTTTTTTAATAAGATGTTTTTCTGCTGCTTCAGCACAATTAACCACGGCCACATCTGTTGAATGCTTTCAAAGGGCTCAGAGTAGTAGATTATGTACCGGATTCTCAAGAGGGACCTTGCCTTATCCTGTTGGTATTTAAATGACTGATTATTCATAATTATTCAGTACCAGTAATAATAGTAATGACGGCATAGTCCTACTGTTAAAGTGAGAAGATTCAAATACAAGGGGAATGGCCACAGTCTGTAAGACGTACAAGAAGTTTGTTTCCTATTGGGAAGAAATTATGATGTCAGCTCCAGTTCCAGTATACTATGTTAGGAGGCAACAATGGGAAGACTGGATTTTGCCAAAGTCTCCTTAGTATACCCACAATACATTCCTGCTATCGTGTTTCCTCAAAAATAAGACAGGGTCTTATTTTCTTTTGATCCTTGAAATAAGTGCTTAGCCTTATTTTAGGGGCGGTCTTATTATTTTTGAGGTGCAGGAGGTGGCGAGCGTGGTCACCTCATGGCTGTTGCTGTGTTGCAATATTTTCGGGGAGGCCTTATTTTAGCGCACGCGCTCAAAAGCCCGATTGGCCTTATTATCCGGGGAGGGCTTATTTTCGGGAAAACAGGGTATGTATTTGTGGCTTTGATTGATATTGGCAGGAGGTCCTCTGAAGCCAAGGTTCTTTTCTTACACTTGGTAAGGGACCACCAAAGTAGCCGGGCTGGGCAATCTGCAGGAACCATTATTGCATTTTGTTAATACATAAGGAAGCAAGCCATGAAATGTTCTTCCCTATCAAAGCCCCATTTGAAGAAATGAGCCTGATTTCTGGACGCTTATCCATAGTTAGCCACATTAGCAAAAGTTCATGATAAGAAGATGATATTTGTAGCTTAGGGTTGAACTGTGGGGTTCTTGGTGACCTCAGAGCTTGGTTATTTTCCTGCAGACATTTCATGACCAAACTAGGTGACGTGATCAGTGCTGGCGCAGTGCAGTGCTGCACTGATGATGTCACCTAGTTTGGTCATGAAACACCTGCAAGGAAACAAAACTCTGAGAGCAGCAAGGATCCCACAGGAACAGTTCAATTATATTTTTATATTTCATCTCATCCTGCTGATAAAGTTCAGCTGATAAAATCAGGTTCACCTTATGTTTCGTCCGATAAAACCATTAGTAAACTTTCCTTTTTAATCCTTTTTTGCAGGTTACCGAAGTGGTAATGATCTATGATGCAGAGAAACAGCGACCCCGAGGTAAAGAAGAATCTAGTTAACCTTTGAAATTTCTTTATCCTCTTCCTATGTCAGATGGCAAACTTACACAACATCCACATATATATGTATGGACACGTGTGCTCATATATGTATATATGTCTTTTGTAAGCTGCCTCAGGAATTTATTTCTCTGAGCAGACTTTCACGGAGGCTTTTCATGCTATTTCATCTAGTGTTATTGTTTTAGAAGTCAGATACTACCTTGCCATGTTGTTCACTTACACCGCTCTGAAAAGGTGCTTCCCTTAACAAAGGCATGGCACCTGTATTGATCTGCTCCTTTCAAATAACTCACAGTCATGAGAAGGGAGTAACTGGACACCTTTGATTTCCCCCCCCCACCTTTAAATGTTGGCA
The DNA here is from genome assembly GCF_051295495.1 of Thamnophis sirtalis. NCBI lineage: Eukaryota > Metazoa > Chordata > Lepidosauria > Squamata > Natricidae > Thamnophis > Thamnophis sirtalis. The sequence goes on along the minus strand of NW_028261381.1, from coordinate 169,946,243 downwards.
CCATTAGGAACCAAGGGCCTATTTTTGGTTTTAGGATAAGAATCCTTGTGAGGTGCCAGACAGGAACAGATGTTAATGCTTGCTACATTTCTCACATTTTCTTTCTTTTAAGTGGCTACAGCTGAAATTTGGAGCCAAAAGCCATTTGTTGCTTGAAACATTCTGTGGATGGGTGTCAAATGTGGCACTTTTAATTTAATTTTGCGATTCCATTTGTATGTTGGAGAAAGCAACTCCCTTAGTTTGGCAGACCTGAGCCACTTACATAATTCGTTTTTTGGTCTCAGCAGAAAGGGGCCATTGTGTTCTCCAGCTGTTCATTGCACCCGTCACTTTTCAGTAATTTTTTTTTTAGAAGCAATACTTTTAAAACATCATCAGTGTGAGTTGCATTTCAACCACACGATAGCATGTGAAACATGCTGGAAAACAGTTTGCCATCTGGACTTTCCACTTCTCCTTCTTGTTTCTGTTATTTAAAGAAATATATATAGATATATATATATATATATACAAATTCTTCACTTCATATTTATTAAGCTGTTAAGTATTAGATTTATCTTTAATTTAGACACATCTTTAGTGACATATATAAGTGTTTCATAGTAAAAGTACAGTAAACATTAAGTTCTTTCTTTCCCTCTCTTTTTCTCTCTCTCTCTCTGTAAACTGATTTGTGATTAATATCTCTTTAGATTTCTTCTCTCTAGGTGATAGATTATCACAGAGGTACAGGCCATTTCCACAAACGGAGGAGGGACCGGGCTTTGTCTTTAATGGAGTGTAAATAAAGTTTTTACTATGTGGTGTGGGAGGAGCTACGAGGGGCAGTTGCTCTAATTTGTTTTGCGACAGCTTTGCACTATTTCAACAGAAAAATTCACTGACACAGCAAAGAGCAGCATCTTTATGTTCCTATCTCTGTGTGTTCTTGTATGCTTAAGCTAGTAAAAGAAATCAACTATAATAATTCTGCCTACCTGGTCCACCATTTTGTTTTCTCATTGCAAACCCCCCCTTCCCACCCCCCCACCCCCAGGAGTCTTGAAAGCAAGGTACATGAGCAAAGGATCTTGTTATATTTTGCATCAGTTCACCCCATATTCACAGTAAACAAAATGCAAACCTAAGACATTTGTGATGGATGGCCCTGAAACTCTTTGACTTGCCTGCATACTATCACAAAAACACATTTAACTCACCTATAAAGTCCTTTATAAAACACTTGCTGTCTAATCTTCAGCTCTTTCCCTCTTCTGACCTGCAGGCCTATGCTGTCAAATGTGCTCCCCACCTCCGAAAGAGCTGTGGGGGGAAATTGGTCCTCCTGACTTCAGCTCTCCCTGTGGGCGCCATATTGTAACCAGGGGTGCCTCTTGAGGATTGCCAAAGGGCCTCTAAAATGCTGCCTTAGCTCACTGTGTTCAATGCTCAGCTAGTTCTTCAATGTTCATCTACAATTCAGTAATTGAACCTTACGTTCCAGGCACAATCAATTTCCTTTGAGCTCGTGGCTTACCTGTACTCACTGTTCCCATTAGGGTCTTATGCCTCTTCCCATTTGAATAAGTTTGATCAGCAAAACCAGACAGCAGGCCAGTAAAAACCAATATATTTGGTACTATGATAATAGCAATAGCAGTAGACTTATATACCGCTTCATAGGCCTTTCAGGCCTCTCTAAGCGGTTTACAGAGAGTCAGCATATTGCCCCCAACAATCTGGGTCCTCATTTTACCCACCTCGGAAGGATGGAAGGCTGAGTCAACCCTGAGCCGGTGAGATTTGAACCGCTGACCTGCTGATCTAGCAGTAGCCTGCAGTGCTGCATTTAACCACTGCGCCACCTTGGCTCTTAACCTGCAAAGGTTGCCTATAAGGCTGCCTATAAGATTGCTAGGACAACTTCCTTCCAAGTAAAACTCTTAGGCCTGCTTTTTAAAAATCCTATGTTTTTTGTATTTTTTTTCAACAGTTGTCTGAATCTTACACGTCCTCTTGCTTTTAATTAGGCTTTGTTTATAGGTAAATCAGCGAGTGGTTTCAAATCTGAGCTGTAATGCTTAAACACAATTCCACCCCCACCTCCCCAAGACTAATAACTTTCCCAATTGTGTTGCACTAAGTCTGGTTGCAAGACCGGTTGGCAAACAGCTAAGTTCCTTGAAACAACAAAGTCATCTCGAAATAAGAATGGCTCGCTAGGCTTGGAATACAATAGTGTCACCCCTCATAAATCATCTTTATGAACCTGACATTTAATCATGTCTTTAAATGAGATTTTGTTTACAAAGTCTGAATAATTAAGCTGAAAAAATAGCCAGGTTAATTGTGTCGTTAGGGAGAACATAGACAATTTGCCCAGCAAACTGAAGATTTATTTAAATCAGTGTGAGAATTGCATATAGTTAAAAAAAAATTAATTATGCCTATGCACAACTGCCAACCAAGCTAAAGAGCCTAATCTCCTTTGAATTATACCAACTTGGAGCTGGTGTTACAGGCCTGTAGCTTACAGAATTTCAGTCTCTTTTTAATCTCTACTTTCCCAGAGGAATGTGTGACTTGGTTCTTGGTATTTAAAGAGCATGCATCCATTGACTTGGACCTTTTATCTCCATCTCATCTCAGCGGTTGAGGAATCAGATGGACTTCCCTTGCCTCAAATGGTTATCATTGGACAGTTGATAGTTGGATCTAGTTGAAAAGAAGAGCCAGAGAAGGTACCATTGAGGTGATAGGCAACCTGGTGCCTTCTAGGTAGAATTCCCTTATGCTGTTACCAAGATGGCAAGTTGTGGTCAAACGTTTAGGTTTTTACCAATCAATTACCACGGCACTTGCCTATTTGGGCTTTACAACAATTTGAAGGATACTATAAGCCTTTTGGGCTCTCATTTTGGGAAGAAAGTGTTTTGAGGATATGAGAAAAAATGCCTTTGTTCTTTTTTCTTTCCCCCTAGACTTTTTGTTATGAAGAAACAACAAAAAGCTGTAAGAAAGAAATTAAGGCATCTATGTTCTCTGTCCTTTTTAAACCCATTTTGCTTTTGGTCTGAGTCCAACTCTACCTCTCTTAATTTATTTAAATCTTCTTAATCAGGTTCAAAATCTTATCATCTCTTACAAGAGTTTTTCAGATTATTTCATCAATATTCTTTCCAAGTTTCTAAAGATATTTTCAAGGGGCACTTCTCTCCTGGCCTTGCTCTGAATATGAAGAACAGTGCAGTGCACCATTTGTTCATCCAGCCTCTATTTACTCTTTGGTTCTCGAGATCCCCCCCCCCCTTTCGCGTCACAAACTTGTGTATGATGACATCTCTGCCCAACGCACCCAAGTACCCTCTCTACTTTGGCCATCCCATAAACACACATTAGTCATCAAGTCTGGCTCCAATTCTCCAGGTGTTGCTGTGTCTTCTCTTCTAACGCTGCAGTCCTGGTTTCTCTTCATTTGGTTCCAAGGCCTTTTTCTTTTCTCCCAACCACAAGCAAGGAAAACAACACGCTATTCTATATTTTCCTCTTAAAATCAATATTCAAAATTTTATACTGTGTTATCATTGGAAGGCAGACAAGCCCCCTTTTGCAGGTTCTTTTTTTAAATATCTCCCAGACTCATATTTTGGCTTTTAAAAAGGTTCCTTGTACTTTAAAGGCTCGCAAGTCACTGGTTCAACTCCCGTTTGGTCATTATGCAAAAACCTGCCTGCAGGAGATGCTTTAAAAATTGCCTCCTCCGCCTCCTCAACTCCCATTTATTTCTTAATTTGTTTCTTGCTCTTGTTGCTGACAGCAGAATTTTGACCTGCTGCAACCGATCTTGGCCTGTATCTTTGTGTCTTTATTAAGTATAAATCTCTACAATAAGGCTCTACGAGTTTACCCAACTACGTTGGATAAGCTTAGAGAGGCACTAACTGTTACAGAGACTGTATCTGTTTTTCTGTTGAACGCTTTAGAGCAATAAATGGCTGCTGTCAGCACTAGCTGCAAAGCAAAATGAAACCAAGGGGGAAATCTCGGGTTTCGGGGAGGAGGGAGGGAACCAATAAACAACCTGTCCCCAAATGTTTTGTCCACTACCAATTCTCTCTTTTGTCACTTTGTGCTATTGCTCAGTTGCTTTTCTAAATTTGCCAAATGGCATTTAAACATACAAATTTACCAATATCATGTAATGGAGGTTATGAATTGACTTGGCCATGATAACTTGATGCAGATGTTCTGCACAGAACTGAAGTCAGATATATTTTTCGCAGTATTTGTTAGCAGGGCAAAAAAAAGGTGTATCTATAGGCACTGAGCCATGTTTTCTCCATCAATTAATTTTGCATGGAGTGCTGAGCGAACCATTTTATTCCCCTGATCCAAGATGGTCCGGTAATTGCAAACTCCACCTGAAGCCCTTGTTTGAACCCTTGGTCCGCCCCTAATACTGTTCATCATCCTGTTTTGTGTCACAACACCCTGCTACCTTGATTCACTCTTCGTCGTTGGCTAGGTTTTGGATTTATTACTTTCGAGGACGAACAATCAGTGGACCAGGCTGTCAACATGCATTTTCACGACATCATGGGCAAAAAAGTGTGTAGTTGTAGTTTTATTTTACCTTAAGACAAAGCTGAGTCTTGAGGCAACTAGCAATTTGGCTGGCGAGTAGAAACTGGGTTGTAGAGTAGAGGGTTTTTTTTTTTTTTTTAAAGAATTTGAGTGGGTAAGATCACATTCAGAAACACATTTTATAATTTAGTTAATTTTGGATTTTTTTAAAAAATGTGTGCTACAACTGCCTATAGATTCCTTTAGAATGTTTTGTTTTGAGAAGAATCATGGCAGACCAACTTCCATAAAAGTTACTGTTTGAGTTCAGATATCACGAACTTAGTCTGATAAACCAAGGTTTATGAGTCAGAAAAAGAAACATTCTATCTGCTCACTCATTTCTCTCTTGCACTTTCGCAAGAGACTTTCAGGGTTGATAAAACCACATTGTACCAAGATGTGTGTGAGAGAGAAGCCAAATAAGCAGCAGAATGGCTTATTGGATTCAAATTGCCTCATTTGATCTGACCCAGCTTGCTCATCATACCAGGCAATGCCAATCAAGGAAAATATTTGTAGCTCAGGATTGAAATAAGGGGTCTTCGGTGCTCTCTGAGCTTGGTTGTTTTCTTTCAGACATTTCATTACCCAGCTAGGTAACATCATCAGTGCTAGTGACTAGCACTAATGATGTTACCTGGTTTGAGCAATGAAATGCCTACAAGAAAACAACCAAGATCAGAGAGTACTAAGGACTCCCTCATACCATGCAATGCTTGGAAGTAGATATTCTTCATTCGCAAGTACAGAGTAGGAAATACTGAAAAACAGACATGATTTGTCTGTTTGAAGTATGAAACACTTCAAATAAATTGACATGGAGAAAAGCTAGGTCTCTGAAAACTTTTGACTTTAATAATTAAGACCACTTTATTGAGTTACAGAGTGCACTAGTTTGGGATATGGGGAAGATCATTGCATTTGCTTGTCTAAATTCTAAGTTGTGCCGTCATTACTGTTCACACGTGTTTTGTACCTTGAAAGGACAGAATATAAAAAGGGAATGGAAGTTAACCTTTATTTTTCCGTTTGAAACGGCAGTGAAATCTCTATGTTGCCAAAGGCTCAGCTTCCCATTACTATTCCTTCAGATGTGTGTTCTTTGTTTCACCTTTTGGGGATTTGGGGGTGGGGGGCAGGAAGGAAGGGAACTAAAAGTAAGCAACCAATTGACAGAGCATCCTGAAGGAATGGTTGAAATTTAAAAAAAAATGGGTCACTTACTGTGAGACTTTGAAATGAATCCACATATTCTTTTAATAGTACTTTTTAACCACAATACAGTTAAGTGACCTTTTGATTGTTGTTATCTTCATACTGTGTTGTCAGCACTTCTAAAGAGGTTTTTCGGGTGAAAAGGTTTCTGCCTTCTTACTCTGATTTAAGGAACTCACCTTTGAGCATGGCTTCGCTTTAGGAACCAAGCCAGAGGAAGAGTAACTAAGAACTACAAAGTGCAGCTTTGACCTTTGTAGGAAAAGTCTGCTGAAAAGGGAACATCGAAGGCTCTTATACGAAACGTAATTTATAAGCTGCTCAGAGTCTCCAGAAACGAAGCAGCAGTGTATAGATTGTAGTGAAAAATATAGGGGAGTCTTGCCACTTTGCTGGGTTGTGTAGCCAAAACAGCAAAGCCTTCAACTGGAATAATTTTTCTAAAAAAAATTTGCTTATTGAAAAACAGGGTATCCTATCCTCTTGATGAATTCTGGTTTATATTTTACAACGGTTCGATGATGGTTTCCCCCCCCCCCCAAGTTTAAATTATTTCTGGTCAAAACCCGTTAAATTTTCCTGGACCCTGGAAGTGTATTCTAGGATATCCTTACTAATACATGAACAATTGATGTCGTTTAAACGATTAGTGAAGTTTATTCCTAAGCAACAACTGGAACTACTACATCTTTGGTTTGGTGCTAATTAAACCCAGGAGCTGCTAACACTGGTCCAGTGAAGCCAGGAGAGCAACTCTTCCAAGTGTCAGAACAGCTCAGGCAAACCTCCAGGGACTCCTGGACCAGTTTCAAAAGTAGCATCCCTCACGGTCCCTCCTGAAGAAACATCGTCACAAACTGGAGACAAAAATCTCAAGTGGACCAGACTTAAAGCACAGGGGCAGACGGATAAGAATGCATGCTAAACGAGAACGAAACAAAAGTTCAGATGCCAAGGTTTTTGTTGGCTAGTGAAATGCAAATTGCTGACATCTTGAGAAATCCCACCCTATTTTTCTTCAGCCTTGAAACATTATTATTGGGGAAACTGCAGGAGTTCAAGTGTCCTAAAATCTTACTGGGAAAAATTTTAAAATAATAACCCATCTGCAAGTAGTCCTCAGCTTGCGATCATAATTGAGCCCAAAATTTCTGTTGCTAAGCGAGACCATAAATTTTGTCCCATTTTACCCTCTTGTTTGCCCCAGTAGTTAAGTGAATCAATGTAACTGCTAAATTAGTAATAACGAGTGTTCCACGTGAATCTGGCTTCCCCACTGACTTTGCTTGTTAGAAGATCGCAAATGTTGATCACATGACCCCCAGGATGCTGATACCATCTTAAATCTGAGTTAGTTGCCAAGCATCCGAATTTTGATCATAGACCACTGGGATGCTGCAACGGTTGTAAATGTGAAAAAATGTCAAAAGTCACCTTTTTACAGTGCCGTTGTAATTTTGAACAGTCACTAATGGGACTGTTGTAAGTTGAATACTTCCTGTGCTCTCTGTGATCTGAAAACTCATTGTGAAAGCCAACATCCTGCTCCACCCTCTTGTACAGATGGTAACCAAATTGGGGTTTTAGAATGTTAAACCTTGGGAAGATTCCAGGACATTTGAAGGCAGAAATTGATTTGCTCAGCATAGAAGTGCAGCCTAGAATACTAGATGTGGTTTTATTTTAATTCTGCCATTCACATGCCAGGTTAACTCACAGGAGGAGGTGAAGGATTCTTGATTGTCTCCCACAATAAGGCCCACTTAGTTTTAAGGAAAGTCTTGTGCCCATTTAACTAAACTCTGAAAGTAAAAATGCTTGAAATGTAGCTAGAGAGAACCTGGACTCTCAAGTTCACTCAGTGATACAGAGCTGAACAACCCCCCCCCCCACCCCCCATTCAATCTTGCAGTTAGCTTTGCTGAGTGTATTTGGATTAACCCCAGACAATTTTTCAGAGCGTTTGCACTCAGCAGGGAGGTAAATCTTATTTTACATCGGCCAGGCCCATTTTTAAAGCCCCACCGTACAGCGGTGCCCTTCCTTTTTGGTCTTTCCTTCTTTGCAAAGAATGTTTTTCCATGACTGAACACAGTATGAAGGTTTTGCTTCTTATTGACTCAACTGTCCATTTTTTATTACCTGCATGTTTGTTTACTTTTTTTGTTAGATGTAATGTAAGGTTCTCTTATCACATCCATTCCTTCTGACATTGTTTGAGTTAATTGAGGTTCTTTAAGCGTTAGCCTGGGGAAGGTAAGTCTCTATCTTCCATTAGACTTTTAAATAATAATTTTAAAAAATCTTTTAAGATAAAAAGGATTTGAAACGAACAGACCATATGAATACAACGTGTGTTTCTCAGGTATGAACAAAAAATGAAGAGCAATTTAATTGCGATAGATCTTAGCTATCAATTAATAACTTCTTTTTTCAACATTGTCCAGAACAATCCCTCCCCAAGGACCGGCTAAAGCCTTAGTACCTCCTCCATAATGTTCTCTTCACCCTTGTTTATAACAACCATTTTGGCCTATCTTGGTATCAAGATTTACATGCGGAGAGTGAAAACCCACTGAGGAGATGGTACTGCTGCTTTAAAATGAGGAAGAAAGTAACAAAACAGAAGAGAAATCACGAATAGGCATATTTTATCCCAGCACCGTATGAAGTTAAGACTTCCAAGATGGTTTACTCTGTTATCCATTGTACCTGAGAAACATTGATTAAATTAGCAGCCTTAAAATATAAGCTTGCAATACTTTTAAGTACTTAGCAATAAGTCGTAACATGCTAAGATAAAGTTTTTAAGTGTAAAGATAAGGGTGTGTGTGATGGGTAAAGGGGGGCAAGCTGTCTTCCTGCCTCCTAGGCTGAACATTTGTCCTCTTTGTTTAGGTGGAGGTGAAGCGAGCCGAACCTCGGGATAGCAAGAGTCAGACTCCAGGGCCAACAGGCACCAGCCAATGGGGAAGCCGGATCATGCCAAGTGCTGCCAATGGCTGGGCAGGACAGCCCCCACCTACCTGGCAACAAGGATACGGACCTCAAGGTACCAGTTTTTCATTCAGGTTTTGACATCCTGGATGATTTTAGTCTGCCTTGACACAGGCTCTCATTTGTGGCTTCACTCAAATCAGGATCAAGCCTGCATAAAAGTCAGGATCAGGCCTGAATTAAAAAAAAAACCTTAGGTTCCTGTCAGATGCAGGAATTATGTGGTCTTTTGTACCACCTGATTATGCTATAATGCGAAACTTCTGTGATCTCGATGGGCATACAAATTCCTTATCTATTGAGTCCTTGATTTACAACCAGTCACTTATCAACCACTTGAATTTACAACAGACCTGAAAAAGCAGACTTACAACCTGGATCTGAAGTTCTGACAGTTTGGCCCCATCCAGAGTCACATGACTGAACCACATCAGACACCCAACCGCACAGCCATATTTACAGTTTGCAGCAACCTAAAGTCACATTTGTGACTTTAGGTTTTGCTGAAAACCAGTTTGCTTAATGACCGTTGCATAAAATGTTATACAATTGGATTAGCCATGTAACTGACCCGCTTAATGACCAACACAACATTGAACTGTAGTGAGCAGTCTCCCATGTCGAGAACTACCAGTATTGGAAACCTTCTGCAGCTGGTGTGAGACAATAACAAGCTCTGCCTTCTCATTTGTTCCAAGGAAATTCGCTCTTGCTTTCTGAAAATGGACATAAGCTCTATAAAAAAGTGTCTCTCCTTGAATTTTGTAACAAGGAAGATTAAATCCCATTTTTATCCAAATCCAGTTTCATTACTCCATTGTGGGTTTATTAGTTTTGGGCATCTCCATTAAGGCTACATCTTGAATTCTCTGTAACATTTTCCCTATTTGATATCCAAACATCTTCAAAGTAATTGCGTGTAACTTTCTCAATAGATAACGTTAAACTTTGCAGAATGATAAATGCATACACTGACAATGAATTGATGAAACAGTTGTGGTAACTTGTTTTTGTTTTGTGTGTGTGTGCGTGTTGTGTGTGTCTTTTCCTACTTCATCTCTTCCATCTGCCTTAGGTATGTGGGTACCAGCTGGACAAGCACTTGGTAAGTATGTTCTGAGAATTTTAAAAATGTGCATATTCAGTATTGAAATTGTAATTATGCAGGTTCAGATTTTTAGCAAAATCTTACTCTCTGCACATTTTTTGCCTTTGTTCTCCAAAGATCTTTTTGCATCTGTTGTTTTGAAGCATTCGGGCCCTTTGAACAAGAATTCATAGGTTTCTTGAGATGGGAGACAATAATTGGACCTTAGAATTTCCCATAGATAATCAAAACTTGTGTGTGAGCGTGTATGTATGTGTGTACATTTAATCATTTGTCAGATAACTGGGAAGATCTGGAGGAGACCGGGAATCATCCTTTTCCTAGTGGCCTAGTCCTTTTTCTTCCCACATGGTGTGTTTGTGCACAAAAAGGCCGTTCTTCTAATACCAAAACCAAAGGTAGAGTTTAGTACGGTCACGTGAAAAATAGCTTAAACCCGATGACATCACAGTAGCCCTGCATAGAAGTTGTTCCCTGTATGGAGAAAGAAACAGGACAATAGATACTAATCTTACCCCAGTTTCCTTATGCACAGGGTTTGTGCATTTATATATTTTGTACTTAGAAATAAAATCTCCAGTTACAGATTCTCCATGTGTAGGCTGTAATTCATCTCCACATAATTAGATTACTGGAATGCGCTCTACATGGGGCTACCTTTGAAAATGACCTGGAAACTGCAATTGGTACAAAATTCAATGGCCAGGATACTAGCAGGTGCGAGTCCCTACTCTAATAGAATTCCTCTGCTCCAGTTGCTCCCTTGGTTACCATTACATTTCTGATACAACGTGCTGCATGGCTACAAGGCCCTGCATGGCGTGGCTGCTAGATACCTGCCGGATGAAGTGGAATCTGCCCTCGCCCAGGTGTGCATGTGGGATGGGAAGGCTTAGGGCTCCCTCCCTGCATCAAATCAGGGGGATCTAATACCAAGACTATATTGATACTCCTTCTCTGTAGCAACCCCCAAGCTTTCGATCAGGCTGCTTCTGAAGCTACACCTTGCACCCTTCCTGTAGCTATTTCACAAGGCATCAATACCACGACAGCCAGTTTGTTCTAATGGTTAAGGCACCAGGCTAGAAATCAAGAGACTGTGAGTTCTAGTCCTACCTTAGGCATGAAAAGTTGGCTGGGTGACTTTGGGCCAATCACCAGGAGATTGTGAGTTCTAGTCCTGTTTTAGGCATGAAAGCTAGCTGGGTGACTTTGGGCCAATCACTCAGCCCAATTTACCTCACAGGGTAGTGGTTGTGGGCAAAATAGGAGGAGGAAGGTATATTTGCCACCTTGAGGTATTTATAAAAATAATAAAGGCCAGATAAATAAATATTGCTTAATGGGCCATTTGGTGTATGATTTTTCTTGACACATTATGGATGGGCTGCTCTATTACTGTTACTTACGTTTATTGCTGATCTTAGGCTTAACTGATTTCTGTATTTTTAATATTAATGTAACAGACCAGTTCATATGAGTTTGATGGTATATAAGTGGGATAAAATAATTAAGAATTGAATAATAATTAAGAATCACTTTTGTCCTGGCAAGCCCTGCTACCAACCAAAAGTTAGATTTGACTTGCTATTTTCAAAGCAAATAGAATTGCATCTATGGAACTTTTTAAAAATGGCATTCTTGTACTTTATCTAAGGTTGCTTTAAAAAAAATTTTTTTTTTAAAGGAGTGTGACAGACCATTTGGTGGTATGGCAATGGAATGTTCCAGAAGTCACTGGAACAATCTTTTACCACACTACAGATTTTTGCCTAATGTTGGGGCATCAGTTGCGCTATCCTCAAACATATACAATGAAATATATGAGTCACAGAGTGACCTATGATCTGTTTTCAAAGAGCTGAAGTGCATGTAATCAGAGCTTAATCAACTGTAATTAAAGCTAGAGAAGAGAACTAGGGACATTGTGAAATATTTTGTGAGAATGGCTGCTGCCCATTGAACTCCTGAGCACCAAAAAGCCAGAAGAGATTTCTCCCCACAATAGATCATTCTGTCTTCTTCAGTATTGAAAAACACCAAAAATTTGAGTGTCTGGTTTCTTCAGTTTGAATGCAAGAAATGGAAGTTGGAGAGAGACCCTTTTAAATACTAAAATGTACTAGATACAAGTGCTGTAGAACCAATTCCTAAAAAGAGGAAGAAATATTCACACAGAAGGTAGTTATTCACACCAGAGAATGATTTCAATTGGATTCCGTCCACAGTCTCAATAGCTTGAATGCCTAATTCCACAATTCCTCTTGATTTTAGCGTCCCCAAGTTTTGGAGAAATATGATGCCTAGTGCAATAGATTGGGAATACCCTTTTTCTTGGGGTTGGCTCATCTGTTAAGTACCTTTGATTTTCTCAACACACTTCTTACTGGCTCCAGGTGGGTATGGTCCCCCTCCACCAGGTAGAGGAGCGCCACCTCCACCGCCGCCTTTTACCTCGTACATTGTTTCGACACCTCCAGGAGGATTCCCACCCCCGCAGGGTTTCGCACAGGGATATGGCACGCCTCCACCCTTCAGTAAGTATTCCTTCAAGTTCTAATTGGGTGTAACATTTTTAATCCCAGCTTTTATGAAATAGCTCATGGCACATATCTGGCCACACCCCCACCTATGAGGTTGGATAGGTTGAGAGCATGCTATTAAAACCAAGGTTGAACGTGAGCCTAAGGTTTCATGTTTTGGGATTGCGCTGGTGTCCACTCGCTGCAAATTCTTACTGAACATTATTTTCCTAGCTTTATTCCTTGATTTTAATTTGATGACGGTGTTGTAGCCTAGAGGTGTAGTTGTTATCTTATAATCAGGAGGCTGTGAGGTCAATCCTAGGCAGTGGCAGATATTTCTCTCTAGGTGCAAAAAGAAAATATTTTTTGTGAACACCATACAGGCGTCAGGAAGGGCACCTGACCAGTAAATGCTCAGCTCCATTCAGTCACCCTGACGCAAAGGATTACAGAGTTGTTAAAAGCAGGGAGGGGGAGGAGAATTCTTGATTTTAATTTGAGGAGGTGTCTTTGAAAAATCCTTGCCAGGTGGCATTTCCCTTTGTTTCCCTAGCCTTGGTTCAAGGTAGTAAAATAGCAATAGCACTTAAACTTATATACTATTTCATAGTGCTTTACAGCCCACTCTAAGCAGTTTTACAGAGTCAGCATATTGCCCCATACCAGGGGTCAGTAACCTGCGGCTCTGGAGCCGTATGTGGCTCTTTCATCCCTCTGCTGTGGCTCCCTGTCACTGGTTGGCTCCACAATTGATAAGGCTTTCAGTTAGGACAGGTAGAGGAAAAAGATTGCTATGCTAGGAGGAGACACTATGGTGGGGGAACTGGACTTCCGTTCAGCTCCAGAATTAAACGGGGGGCTTCCGGTTAGGACCTTTGTAGCTCTTTGAGTGTTTAAGGTTGCCGACTCCTGCTCCATTCAATCTGGGTCCTCATTTTACCAACCTCGGAAGGATGGAAGGCTGAGTCAACCTTGAGCCTGATGAGATTGAATTGTCAAATTACAGGCAGCCAGCAGTCAGCAGAAGTAGCCTGCAGTACTGCATTCTAACCACTGCGCCACCATGGCTGGGGGACGTGAATTGTACTGTAAAAACTTACCTGGTTTCTGTTCTTCCCTTTAGGCTTTGGGTATGGTGCCCCACCTCCTCCACCTGACCAGTTTGCTCCTCCTGGTGTTCCTCCACCACCTGCCACCCCTGGGGCAACACCACTCGCTTTCCCTCCACCTCCACCACCATCTCAGCCAACTCAGGACATGAACAAGCCTCCAGCTGCCCAACCAGATTTCCCCTATAGCCAGTTTGGTAAGTGACAGTTCCAAGAGCTGTGGCCCTTGCTCCGGGCCCCAGCTTTTCCCTGCTGCTTGTCTTTCTTTCTGCTACCTTTCATTTTGTTTGTAATAATATTGTTGGGAAATAGAATTAGGGGGCTGTATGTGAGTAATGTTGACAAAGGATCTCCCTATACCCTTTGTCACTGTGGTATCAATTTCACATTTTTAAAAGTTTACCAGCTTACAAACTTAGGATCATCATTTGTCAAGGTAACTGATCCCTGGGATCCAGACAGGATACTCATGTCCTGTGAATATGTGGCCCATTCATGGGAAGGGACTAGTAGAGGGCAGTCATCTGCCATTTAAAGTTGCAGCTATCGTTGCTGCCTTGAGGAATAATGGTTTGGCATGGCGGTGGCAGAAAGGCAGAGTTGAAAGGGATGTCAGAAATTGTGTAGGGTCTGCTTGGGCAGGAGGTTGGACTAGATGACCTACAAGGTCCCTTCCAACCCTGTTAATCTGTATAATATATGATCTTGGAGGTCTTCTAGTCCAACCCGCTGCCTAGGAGCACTGGCTGTAGTTTTGAATCTAGGTCAGTGAATTTATCACAAGTAAAAGTTCCATATTTCTTGAACTAAAGGCTACTTAAAAATCATCTGAAAAAAATTGATTTGGAAAAGTAAGTTGTACAATGCATAAGTGTATATTTCTTTATGGAAATGTTAGTTGCAAACAATTGTACGTACATGAATACACAATCCTTTCAGGAAGATACTTGCAAGTTTCAAACTCAAAACTGGATGAAGTTACAGATGTTACATTTTGAACTAAATAGCACAGTTTCACCACTGTTTGGAGTTATTCTTGTTTAGTAACCTTTAGTACTGCTTTTCAGTTAATAACTAATTCTAACAAGTCCTAATATTTTAGCAGATATTCCATAAAGATTCTTCCCTTGCCTTCTGAAATCCAGGCTGACTTTCTTCTGGGATTGCAGGGATTCCATCTACTTATGAAAAAAAAAAATTCTCCTCCCATCTAGCAGAAATTATTTTATAATAAAGGCTAAGGCTATGTTAAAAGCAAGTTACATATAGTCCTCGGTTTACAACAGCATTTGGGACCAGAATTTCTGTCGCTAAGCAATGCAGTCATCACAAGCAATCACTCAGCAACAGCAATCCCTGCAGTCCCGGTTGCCATCATTAAGTGAGTCCCACATTTGTTAGGTGGGGCAACTTCCTGATGGTTCCTCTCAACCAAGTCCATGGGAGGAGCCAGCAGGAATTGGCAAGTCCCAGGTGGCTTGCAAGCAGGCTGGTAGGAACGTAAGTAGAAGCTGCTGAGTTTAGAAGAGTGACGGGGATTGCATAAAGGAAGGGCAGTGAGGGGTAGACAGGGATGTGAAATACGGTGAGGGTGCATGGAAGTGGGAAAGAGGTGCAGCAAAGCTTGGGGAGCAGAATGGGACAACTCACCTCGGCCAACTTACCATGGCCAACTCACCACGTGACAACTCAAAAGGACAACTTAATCATTCAATTTAATTATTTTAATTTTTCTCGTTCACGTTTCATTTTGTCTCTCCTTTTGCACCCTTCAATGATTCCATTCTATCATTTATTGATATTAGTGTAACTCTTGCCCCTTGGTGAATTTTCAGAGGCAAGTTGTTCCGTGATGAGTTGTCTGTGGTGAGTTGTCCTAGACCTCTCTGGGAGGATGTTCAGGTACCAGTTGCAAATGCAGTACCATAAGTACCAGGCACAAACGCAGAAGACTGAGGAAGGGTGGATGTGTGGGGAAGACTTACCCCATCTGGCCGGGGGAAGGGTGTTTCCCAATAGTGACATTACAACTGATCATAAATGTAAGCTGGTTGCCAGGTGCCTAGATCATAACCATGTTAGTGCAGCAGTGCTTCGATGACTGAAATGCGGAGGTCTAGTCATAAGAGCCATTCCTTCAGCGCCGTTGTAATTTCAAACAGTCGCTGAACAAATAGTTGTAATTCAAGGACTATCTGTAAAGCTTTTATTTGCTGGATGTGAAATACTCATCACTGGATCTTCATAGATCAGCTAGTTACGATGGAACTAATCCAGCCCTGAATGCAATTCCCTCTCCCACCCCTATAGTCTTACACATGCATATCCTCCAGAGTTCATTTTCTTGATGATCCACAATTTTTCTTTCTTTGCCTTGATGACACAATTGACAGACATGCTGTTCCCCATTTTTAGGTTTCTTGGGGAAATCAAGAAAACTTCTGCAGTGATTGTGACTCTTCTTTTTTTCTCCCCCCAAGCTTTCTTCCTGAATATTATGTTCCATATTCCTCAATATGGCATTTCTAATATTAGGACTCTTAAAATCTCCCTTAACTTTAGTGTAACATAGAAAACCATGTCATCCAAACCTCTGATCATGCTTTTCTGATTCTAAAATTCTTTTATTTCTCAGCAAAACCCACTCTTTCACCCAAACTAAGTTGCAGGCTGCGAAATATAATTTCGAATCTGGCAATCCCTGTCTTCCTTGTTCCTTTGCATCCTGAAGTATTTCATATTTAACCCATTTCTTTCCTCTTGCCATATACAAACTTAGAAATATCTTTCTGCCTTTGTTTAAATGGAACCTCAGATGTCAGAATAAACATTGTTTGAAACAAAAAAATCATCCTTAGCAAAATATTCATTCCAATGACAGTTGTGATTTCTCCCACCTTAACATGCCCTTCTTAATTTTTATTCCATGTCATAACATAATTCTGATATAACATGCAATTCATATTAGTCATTGTGATAGCCAGTTTTTCAATTTTTTTTCTCCATCTTAAAACCATTTCCCCATCAATTCCATTTGCTTTTGGATGTTTATATTCTTTGTTAATATCTCCATCTTTCGTTCTAATTTTAAAGACAGCTATTTAAGTTAAGAGTGGTACTTGCGCTATTTAAAGAGATTTTCCTTTTATCAAATGGCTTAGAAATCTTTTGACTTTTGAGCAGAGGGAGGCAAAGAATGAATGAATAGAATGAAAAAAGAAAAGATGAGTGAAACTGTCTTCCATCTCCCATCAGGAAACCATCTTCATTTGAGCATTGCCTAGAAGTGCCTTATTGAAATTGTCTGCACATAATGGATGGCACATGTGGAATTCATGTTTTGACATCTTTTTTATGTCAGACAGATGAAAGCAGTACAAATGTACACTATTTAAATATCCTACTGGGCAGATTCTTATATTAAGGCAATTATCAAGTGTTTTTCAGTTATATCAGGGGTCCCTAACCCTCAGTCTGTGGACCTGTATCAGTCCGCAGGTTGTTGGGGACCGGTCTGTACAAGTGGCAGGCAAGTGCACAAAGCTTTGTTCGTGCATGCGCAGGATCTAGGTTGCACGTGTGGGGGGAAAAACCCAGCACCAGCGATCTGTGAAGCCAGGAAGATTGGGCACCACTGAGTTACACTCGAGGAATATTGTTGAAGGGCAGATGGCCTTTTGCCAGAGCTAACTGAATCGTTATGATAAGCACACTTAATATCTTATGCTATGTTGCACAATCCTTAGGTCATCCTTGCCAGAATTAAATTTAAGAGGACAGAATTTAAAAAGTCAGACCAAGAGAACAGATAGATATTTGTCATATTCTAACAAGCTCATATTCACACACACACACACACACACACACACACACACACACACACAGACAGACACCTTTTATAATTACATGGAATATTTTCTTAATATTTTGACATCAGTTTTGCATAAAGTCTATCATCCGATTAAATCACTAATTTTTCACAAGAGAAGAACCTGAGAAAATGAAGGACAGGGAGAAATACAGAGAGATTATGAAATTTGTTATATTCTTTAATATAACTCGGTATACCTCCTCTAACAAAAAAATTATAGATCTCAGTATAGCAAAATATTCTGTGAAATATATGTATCCAGAACTTGATCCCTACCGAACTTAACAGCTCAACAAAAATTATGCATTTAAGACTAAATAAGATCTTTTTTTCATGTATATGTCTACACAAATACTTAAGCAATATAACCAAAGGATGGGGTTTCCCCCCCTGTTTTGCATGTTACCATTTAAAAAAACATAGCTGTTTCTAAGGTACTTGCAGTAGTGGGGTCTATAGTTATGGCTTAAAAAAAAAAGACTCTGGCACTAGTCCAGACTCTTCAGCATCAATCTCAAATGCAAAAGAGATCCTAAGTTTGCAATATGGGTAAGTCGTCCTTGCCGCCTTTCCAAGAGAATTGTAGCTTTTGTGCAGGGCTCTCTTGGGGGTTTAGTCACCCTGGTTTCCATTTTTTACCAGGGCTGGGTACCTATTCTCAAGAACCTTCAGGCTTCGGGCCAATACTTTGTTTTCACACTTATGGTCAGGCTGAGAAGTGAATTACCGTAGGTAGGTGGAGCCTATTTACACCAAATCCTCTTACTTGTAATCTCTTGTGGGGGGGAAGGGAGGTGGGGGGAGGCAAGTAACCTTTTTTTTTCATTGCAGGGGTGTAATCTCTTTCAATGTATGGAGAGGGTAAGGCATTCTTTCCACTGAAATTTTTTTTCAAGGAGTCATTCATCTCACCCAAGCTTGTTTTGCTACCATATGCAAATAATTTGCTGAATTACTACTTATTTAATACCCCAAAATCTGCTGTGTTTCACACAAATACTGTTGTGCACATCTGCTCCCTGGGGTTTAGGTGTGGTAACCTTCTGTTCTTGTTATGTACATTTCTGAAAATGGGCTAAAAAGGGTTTTCTCTTGGGGGGGAGGTAGGTGAAATATCAAGGTTTGTGGGTAGAAGAGAACACCTCAATTTTAGAAAAATGTATTGATGATAATGAGTTGGATTCCAAATTTACAAATTTGAGTGTGTTTTGTGTGGAAGGAGATTCGCTCTTCCCACACTTAACTTGGTTGCCAGGGGAAAAAAGGTTATTTAAAATAATTATTTTGCTTTTATATGACCTGTGGTAATCTCACCTTCGCTTTGGGGCACAGTCCAGATTTTTTTTTTTTTAGAATAAATGCAATAAGTCCAATTTAATGTGCAAGGGAATTAAATGAATGAAATGCCTCAGTGAAGAAGCTGCATGTGACGTGGAGTTATGGGTCCCAACAAATTAGGTTTGGGGGGAGGGTGTTTTAGTACGTAATTTGCAAAGTTGATTGAGCCAAAAACATGCTGAAGATAATAAAAAAAAATAGCAGAAGAGGAAGAACTAATACACAGGTAGTGTTCGACTTACAGTTCACTTAGTTACCGTTGGAAATTACAACAGCACTGAAAAACGTGACAATTTATGACAATTTTTCACACTTACGATTGTTGCAGTGTCTCCATGGTCACACCATTTGCATTTGGATGCTTGACAAGTGACTCACATTTATGACAGTTGCAATGTCCTGGGGTCATGGGATCCCCTTTTGCGATCTTCTGACAAGCAAAGTCAGTGGGGAAGCCAGATTCACTTTAACAACTGCCTGTACTAATTTTAACAACTGTGGCAAGAAAAGTAAAATTCATTTAACAAATGTCTCACAACACAGGGTTTGGGCTCCATTGTGGTCGTAAGTCAAGGACTACCTGTAATTATCAGAAGTTGTGTTTCAAAAGCCTAAGGAGGTGTTTAAAACATTCTGACAAATTAAAACTTTTAATTTAAACTGGGTTTAAAATAAGTTTAAAAGGTTAAGCTTGAATCTTTTCTTAACCCCTTGAAATTTCAGTAACACAAGTTCCACATTACAGAGCCAGTTTGGTGCAGGGATCAGGTTAGAAATCAAGAGACCATGAGTTCTAAATCCTACCTTAGGCACAGCGACAGCTGGGTGACCTTGGTTGATCCTCTCTCACAGCCTTGGGGGTGGGGAGCAAGGAAAAAAAACACCTTGCCCCCAAAACTTCAGGGATTTGTTTAGGCAGTCACCAGGAATCAAAAACTAACTTAAAGACACTCTCCCAAGGGGGCGGGGGGAGTCTCAGGTTAACTATTGGAACGAAATTCTAGATACCTTTTTCCATTGACAATCATACACAGAAAAATGAGATTTTTCTACAAACCGACACATCTTCGATCTTAAATTAAATAAAATATCAGGGATGGTTCAGTCTATTAGTTTATCATTAGTGAATTGCCAATTGCCTTAAAGAAGAGGGTGGATTTTAGATCCTCTTCTTTCTCCCCCCCCTTCCTTCCCAGTTTTAATTCTTGGTACCTTTGGTTAAACAGGTCTCTCCCTCCTGGGAACCAGGCTGATTGTAAACTTTGCAGGCTGCAGTCTTAGCGTTTCTGAAGGGAACTGCTTGGCCAAGTTTGAAGAAGATCATACAAGTAGTCCTCGACTTATGGCTGGTTGCTTAGCCATCATTGGAAGTTACAATAACCTCCCTGGGGGTACTCACAACCCAGTTATGACAACTGGGGTGTGACAGTCACATGACCTTGTGTCAGGCACTTGTCAACCGGCCTGCATTTATGGCCATTTGCTGTATCCTGTGGCCACATTACTTGTTTTACAGTGCTTTTTGCAAGAAAGACATTTACTGGTTTTGAGCAAATCCTGGCCCATAGCAAACCATCTGTTTACTTCTTAACAACCGCAACCACTGTTAAAAAAAAAAGTCACACAATCAAATCAGTCACCTGGGTGATCCATTTTATGACTGTCACGACATATGATTGTGATTAGCCGGCTGCATTATGGTTGTAAGTCAAGGACTACATGTAATGTGTAACAGCAGAAGTGAACTACATATAAATTTCAGTTAATGAAAACACACAATAATTTGAATGAGGGAGAGAGAAATCTAAGATTTTTTTTTTGATTTTGTTAAAATGATGCAAAAGGATAGCACTAGTGCAGCACTTCTGAACACATTCGGATACAGTCAGGTGAAAGTTTTTGAGAGCTATTTGGTAGACTCGAATGCTAATTGCATTAAGAGAAGGAACACTGCAAATACAGAACTACACGAGACTCTCAGCTCCTGCAGCCTATTATTTGTACCTCTTTGATGATCAAAGAGGATTTGATACAGTTTAGAGAAGGAGCTGCAGTGACGCTTTTGTTTATTTCAAAATACCTGCCTCCTCTTCCATGCCTCCTTTCTCTGATTTTTTCTTAATCAAGAAGGCAAATGACAGATTTCAAGTTCCAAGGAGTCCTCTTCAGGAAGGAATATTTGAAAGAAAGCAAAAAAGCAAAATCTGAATATGTTATTATTTCAGTTGGCTCAGTTGTGCAAGTTTGCACATAAAACAGTCTGGGTGCTGTAGCATTAGAAAGGTAAACTTGTACAAAAAACACAAACAAGGAAATTGAGGTTCCTACTTATGAGAGGTTCCTATCTATAGATTAGAGTACAAGGGAAGGCACTGAAAAAGAAATCTGTGCAATTGACAATCTGTGCAGTCTGAGCAATTGTGAAAGCAAGATGCTCATAGTTGGATTGGAGCATAAGTTAGTATTCATACTCACACCCAGAAGGTCCTAGGATCAGCCCCTGGCACCTCCTGTTGAGCAGCATCAGAAAGGAAACAAGGGGGGAAACACTCCTGAAATTTCAAAGACTGAATCCCAGTGCCAGTAAGAATAGAGTGGAGGGAGCTGGATGGCCCGCTGTTCAGATTTGATATAATGCAGTTCCCTATATTGGAATTCTCAGCTCTCCTTGCTCCTCAATTTCTTCTCTTTTATGATTTTTTTAAAGTTAGGTGGGATTTTCAGGAAAAAGACCTGCTTACAGTAAAGAAACAAGCAGCCCAATTCCTAAATCTGCACATTAAGAACAGTTTTGTTGAGAAGTTTATTTGCAAATTCCAACATCTTGGGTGATTTGCTGTTTTGGTTCCCCTTAACAAATAAGACTAGGCAGATGCCTAGACGTGACCAAGAAGTAACTTGGCTGTGGAAAGCATAAAATTGGTGGGGAAGTGTTCCTTTTTCCATCCCATTTTCTCTACTCTTCAATACTAAAGTACTGGCCTATTCATAGACCCAGAACTGCAAAGTACTATTAACTAATCAACCAATGGTATTTATCAGGAAGAGTATACCCATCTCATCATACCCATTGGATTGGCCCTAACCCTGCCAACTTTATAGACAGCCTTGAAAACGCACACTTGTTCCTGGGTGTACAGGAGTGGAAGGGTTGGGGGTTGTGAATTAATCTTTTTGAATAGATTAGTGTCTTACTTTGGTGATCGTTAAATATATGCTGGGCTTTTTAAAATGTCTTACGTATATTATATGTGGTTAGTCACCCAGAATCTCTACAATGAGATGAGTGGCCATATGAATTGTATACAGGTAATCCTCGGCTTACAACCATTCATTTATTGACTGTTTGACGTTTGCAACAGCACTGACAATAGTGATGGATGACCATTTTTCACATTTAACGACCATTGCAGTATCCCCTCTGTCACATGATCAAAGTTCGGACCTTTGGCAACCAGCTGATATTTGTGACAGTTGCCGTGTCCTGGGGTGGTGTGATTACTTTTTGCGATTTTTCTGACAAGCTAAGTCAACGGGGAAGCCAGATTCATTTAACAACCATGTTACTAACTTAATGGCTGCAATGTTTCACTTAACAATTGTGGCAAGAAAGGCTGTAAAATGGGGCAAAACTCACTTAACCGTCTCACTTAGCATCAGAAATTTTGGGTTCAGTAAGTCGAGGACTACCCGTAAATAACACTGGAGAAGAGTGTTCTGCGATACCAGCACCACCCAAACCTGATAGTATGACTGCTAGTTAAGAGTCGATGGGAACCACAGGTAGTCCTTGACTTACAACAATTCACGTAGTGACCCTTCAAAGTTATGGCGCTGAAAAAAAGGGAAAGAAATCAGAGTCAAAGAAGCTTCTCGGATGAGAAGCGAAAAGTCTTCAAAGAAAACCCAAAAAGTCCAGTTGCCTCTTGAAAAAGCACCCTTTGGGACAACCAGGACCTGGATGACTGAGAATCTCCACAGACATTTGGCACTGAAAAAAGTGACTCATGACCATTTTTCAGACTTTTGATTGTTGCAGCATTCCCATGGTCACGTGATTTACATTTGGATGCTTGATAGCTATCTCACACTTACGACGGTTGCAGTGTCCCTGGGTTTTGCAACCTTCTGACAAGCTAAGTCAGTGGGGAAACCCAATTCCCTTAACAGCTTGGTTACTAATTTAACAACCGCAATGATTCACTTAACAAATTTTCTCACTCGGCAGCGTAAATTTTGGCCTCAGTTGTGGTCGTAAGCTAAGGACTACCTGTATAATCTGGAGATCTCCCCGGTGTTTCCTTCCTTTGGCCTAGAGTTTTATTATTCTGGTTTCTCTGGAGTTCAATTGCTGACTGTTGATAGGATTCCATCTCTTGACTTTTCATCAACCCTCTCCTTTTATTTTCTCCCTTCCTTCCAGGATATGGACAAGACTTGAGTGGCTTTGGACAAGGCTTTGCCGACCCCAGCCAACAGCCCCCCTCCTATGGAGGCCCTTCAGTACCACCCTCAAGTGGGCCGCCCGCAGGGGGCAGTGGTTTTGGCCGTGGACAGAACCATAACGTTCAAGGTTTTCACCCCTACCGACGCTAGTGTGCCCACCTAGAAATCAGGGAGTTCTGTCCAGAGCAGGATATCTGGTATCAGCTGAAACCCAGGAAGCCCAGACTTATGAACTTGTGACAATCACCTACTTTACCAGAGGGGGAGGGGGGGGACCACAAATGTAACATCTTTTGGAGGGGTGTTGGGGGAGGAAGAGGAGGCAGCTTTTGAAAGCAAAGTTGTCAGTGGTGTTTGGACTGCATTTTTTTTAAAAACAAAAATCTTTTCTTTAACCCATCAGCACAAAATAAAGAGTGTCACTGGTTCAAACTACAGGGTTTTAAAAATGTCTTCAGCTTTAATTAAAAAAAAATTCAGGTTTCTTTATTTTTGTTGAAAATTTATTTTTTTTCCTGAGCCTTTGTTTTAACCATATATTGTAAACTTTTATGTTCAAAGAAGAAGAAAAATATATACATTTGCAGATTGTGAGATTTTTAAGAGAAATTTTCTACTATGTATGCAGGCTTATTTTTTAATTTAAAAGAAAAAAAAACAGGGTTTCCATTAGCACTGCTTAGAGGGTCAAGTTTTGAACCTCCTTTTATTAATATGTGGTTGGTCCAGAAAATGGGAGTTATTAAAAAAAAGAAAAGAAAAATGGGAAGTGGAAATAGGAAAGGAATTTTAAGTATGTCCGTTTGTCATTTTGTTATTGGTTTTGGATCTGATTAAAAAAATCTAGGAACAGAGTTTGTTTGAAAGGGGTCACCGTATTCACTTCTTGAAGCACAGCATTTCAATTGAGGCTTCATGTTCTTTAAAAAAAATTCTTTGGGGATATGAATTTCTTTAAGGGGGTTAATGGAAGCCTTGCGAAGATGTAGATTTCCCTCAGGCAAAAAAATAAAAAATAAAAAAAAATGGGGGTGCATTTTGCACTAACCAGCGATTACCCCTGGTTTGAATAAAGAAAAGTACATTTGGATTAGAAATGCAAACTTGTCTCCACTTTTTTCTTTTTTTACAAAAAAAATAATGCTTGAATTTCTCGTAGGACCTTCTAAGTTGCAAGTTACTTTTGGGGATTGGTGGTCAAGAACCGTTTCCATATTTCTCACTTCTGCCACTGGATAGGTTTGTGCTGTACGATTCGTTGAAGCTATTTCCCTGAAATGATTCTTGCTCAGTGCTGCACACAATGAACAAAACACAACTAGAGGGACTTGGTATCAAAAAAGAAGGCTATTTCGAATATCTCAAATGTCCTTCAAGCTTGAGGCCATGTGGCAACTGGCAACTTTTAAATCCGCCGATTCTTAACTTTTTCAAAATACAGCCACTTCTGCCATAAGTGTGAAATGGCCCCCATGACTTACTTCATCTTGTTTCTGATAAAACACTTAAGAAAGTGCTTGGATTCCCCCTTTCATGCAGTCCTAGCATGTCAATAACCAGGACATAATTGGCTTGTGCTGCGTGTTAAAATGATTTGCTGTAAAGGAGAACATTCCTAATTGATCAATAGGATCTGCAGGTAGATGCACTCGTGTCTACCTTTGCAAACTTAACGGGTTATTTATTATTTGTATATTGTCCAATTCCAAGAACTTCCAGAAAGTTTACAATGTCAAAATATCAATTACTCCAAAAGGACAAAGCCAGCAGCCTTATCTAGTGTCCCTAGTCCAAAGTAATTGTTATTACAGATTTAAAAACCTGTGAAACAGCCTTATCTTAACCGTCTACTAACCACTAGGAAGGAGAGCATCATCTGAACCTCAGCTATTCCAAAAGGATGGGAGGATGATAGAAAATCTTATCTCTTGCCCCCAGGGAGTCAAGCTATAAAGACCTCCCTAATGTTAAAAACCACATTGAATTGTATTACTAAAACCTATTGGCAGTCAATGCAGTCCTCACACAATTGTTAGTTTTTTACTCTCAGAAAGTGAACAGCTGCCCTTTTCTCTGTTTTTAGTTTCTAAATAGTAGCTCTACCCTAGAAGAGTGCACTGAAAGTGTGCGTTAATTTTGCCCAGGTGTCCCATTCCAGGAAGAGCTCCCCCTGCCCACCTACCAATACCTGGGAAAGTAGAACTTCCAAGTTATAGCAAACAGGTAGTCCTCAACTTAAAACAATTCGTTTAGTGACTATTCAGAGTTACAATGGTACTGAAAAAAGTGGTTTACAGCCATTTTCACACAATCATTACAGCATCCCCATGGTCACGTGATCAAAATTCAGATGGTTAGCAACTGGCATGTATTTATGATGGTTGCAGTGTCCCGGGGTCGTGTGATCCCCTTTTGCGACCTGACAAGCAGACAATGGGAAGTCAGATTCACTTTGCAACTGTGGCAAGAAAAGGTAAAATGGTGCAAAACTCACAACTGTCTTGCCCGGCAACTGAAATTTTGGATTCAATTATGGTCATAAGTTGAGGACTGCCTGTGTTCCTCCAGGGAGAGTGCCACCCCATTCAGAGCCACAACCGGAACCGAGAGAATGCATTCAGCTGCTTCTTCCCAATCAAGTGCATTGATATAGATCTTCCATTGCATCTGTACCTCAACATAGGATGGATATATATGAATGCCAGCAATACACCAAGACCACATCCTAAATCAACAGTCACATTGGCTTTATGCTGATGCTGGAATACTAGGGAGAAGTACTCCCTAGTACTGGCTTTATGCTGATGCTGGAATACTAAGGAGAAGAAACTATGCAGTACTCTGGAAAGAAGCAACTATCTGGTTGATTTTAACACTTCCATCCATCAAAAGGAACTTTGGTTTCAGGAAGTGAAACTACTATAGCACACGGTCTCTATTCTGAACCTTCAAAAACCACATGATGAATGGAATTAAATGCTAAAGAGCCCCAAAGTCATAGTTCTCAGGCTCTTCTGTACTTCCAAAATGGACCCTATTGTGAGATGTTGGTGGGTCATCATTTCAAATAGAATAGAATTCTTTATTGGCCAAGAGTGATTGGACACACAAGAAATTTATCTTTGGCGCATATGCTCTCAGTGTACATAAAAAGACAAGATACATTCATCAAGATCCTTAGGTAAATTTGAATGTCCCGCATCAGCTCGAAGTCAACAGAATGATGTTCCTTCTGATTCTTTTCCAAAAGAGAGCGGGCAGTTAGGTTTCTGGGACATAATTTGAAGCAATCGAGGTGGAGAAATCTTGATTCTTGCTCCCCTTACACTCTTATTGCCATGGTATAGGTTCAGTCATGAGCTATCCATTATTTGGTGAAGTTCCTTTCTAATGTCTCTCAGCTAGTTCTCCCATCAATTGCTGCATTTCCTCGAGCTCCTTGGTAAACCAAGAATTGGTGAAGAGATAAGTTACTAATAAAGGAGAATATTTGTAGCTCGGGACTGACATGAGGAGTCCTTGGTGTTCTCTGAGCTTGGTTGGTTTCCTGCAGAAGCTTCATTACCCAAACTAGGTAGCATCATCAGTGCTAAGTCTACTATAACCCCTCAGAGAAGTCACTGATGGACAATCTTGTCAAGAGCTTTGGTTGCCTTTCTTCCAGAGTCCGACCAGACGTGACCCGTCAAAACCACGGTCCACAAAAGCGCACATTTGACGTCATCACAGCGCGACGAAAAAAATTAAACATTGAAATAAAAATTAAATTAAAGCAAGCCGATTCACATAAACGTAAGGGTTAGGGTTAGGTTAAGGGTTAGGTTTAGAGCGTTAGGGTTACGTTTAGCGTTAGGTTAAGGGTTAGCGTTAGGTTTAGCGTTACGTTAACTGTTAGGTTTAGGGTTAGATTTAGGGTTAGGTTAAGGGTTAGGTTTAGGGTTAGGTTTGGGGGGGGGTTAGGGTAATGTTTTCGCTTTATTTTTACATTTTTCGATCACAGCGCGATGTTTTCGTCGTGCTATGATGACGTCAAATGTGCACTTTCGTCGACCGCGATTTTGTCGTCCGCGGTTTTGTGGTGGAACCCCGACCAGATACTTGGGCAGGATTGTCTACTAGGTTGCTGAGAAAATCCCAAAAGTGCCCACTGAAATCCAGATGGATATACCTCTGACAAACCATTTTGCCATGGCCACACCCTGTGGAGATCAACCACAGCCCAAGCTTTATATGGACTAGAAAGTGATCTAAATGTGGCAATGGGTGAACTACAGTGGCGTCCCTTCATCAAATCAAATACCACCCACTCAGATTAAAAGTGGCTTTTGTTCTACTCATCTAGTTGCTGCCACTTAAGCAACTGGACATCCTGCTGAATTGTAAACAGATGTTTCTTTTTCATACCAAAGGTCTGGCTAATCCCAGATCCTACAGGACTTCAAACAGATTGGACAACCATTTAACCGGGATGATACAAGGTCTCCTGCCTTGAACAGGGGGGTTGGACTAGGAGACCTCGGAGGTCCCTTCCAACCTTGTTATTCTATGTTCATTCTATATTTGTGTCTTACACAAGAAAACAAGAAGAAACCTGATTAGTTCCAACCATCTTATTATCTGCCTAAAAACCGTTTTCTAGCTCTGAATCTGGAGGTACCATCAACATTTTGCTAGATTGCTATGATCTTGTCCAGTCAAACCTGTGAGAAAATACAGGTCTGTATTTTTCTGCCTTTTTAAAAAAAAAACTCCTTGTTCATGGCATATAGATGCAGAGATCAGTTTCTTGGGGAATGAAATGCCCCTGGGGATTATTGCAAATGATACAGGGCAAAGTTAATTTCAGCTGATCCCAGTGGAAATTTACAGTCGGGAAGCAACAGGTGTCTAGTTAAGAATTCCTTAATTCTCAAGGATCTGTTGTGATAATTTATGAACCAAGGGCATAAGAAGTGCATCAAGGAAGCTATTGAAAATAAGTAGGTCTATGATTAGTTATCCTATGCTGCCTGTATAGGGGAAATATCAGGAGACTGCCATACCCCACTATGCTTTAAGCTTGTTATCAGCCATATACATCCAGTATGTAATCCGCACTATAAAAGACTTGGAAAAAAAGCTGCGTAACTGGGCCAGTCATTCCCCAACTCACCTCACAGATTTGTTACATAATAGTACATAATATGTATTAATACATAATACGTATTAAAAATGAGATCATACATTAGTTTTTAAACCCATACTTTTGAAATGGGCAGAGAGAGAATAATGTGTACCAACCAATGATGCAATTTAAACTAGTGTTCTCCACATGCGAGCCGGGGAATTCTGGGAGTTGAAATCTACACATCGTTAAAAGTTGCCAAATTTGAGAAAATACCATGCTAAAAGTCTTCCTATAAACTCCAACCTATGAACCTTTGCCAAGGCTTTGAATTCTGGCTATTTTCCCAGGGATTTGGGTCCCAGGGAAGATGAATTCATTATAATAGGCGGTTGCCTCTTTTAATAAAGCATAGAACTCTCTCTCTCTCTCTCCCTCTCCATATATATATATATATATATATATATATATGGAGAGGGAGAGAGAGAGAGAGAGTGTATATATATATATATACACACACACACATACATACATACATACATACACACACACACACACACATATACATAATACACACACACACACACACACGTTTGTGTGTATTTGTGTGTGTGAGCATAACTCGAACGCCTCGAGCAATTTCAACCAAACTTGGTACACAGATGACTTAGTCTCTGGAAACAAATATTGTGGGAATAAGACAGGCATAAAACCCCTTGGGATGTTTGCTCTATTAAGATACAGCTTGTGCCATAAAATGGCTTCTACTGTACAGTGCAGTAGAGTTGCCATGGTGACGGCTTCACGGTACTCCACAAGGGGGCTCCCTCTGGTTAAGGGGGAAAGTCCTTTTGGTCCAGATGTTTTCTCCCTATAAATAAATACCCGGGCAACGCTGGGTTATCGGCTAGCTAGTATATAAATAAATTTGCCCCCCTTGCATGAATGCAAAAACCCTAGTTGGTTTCTATCATCGGGGGCTCAAAAAGACCACAGCTGAATCAAACTTCCAAATTGTTTTTTTTTAAATCCCGGTAGTAGCGTTTTAAAAACCTCATTCCGACAGATTTTATAAAACCGTCCTAAACCTTTTCTCTAATAAGCATTCCGGTGTCTTAAATTATACAAATGGTGAATAAAAAAACATTCCATTCGCCATGCTTTATTTTCCATTAAGACGATATTGTCTTATGGAGGAATCGAAGTGGTTAAAAAAACAAAAGAGCACAATACCATCTAATAGTAACTCTACCTAAACTTCTTTTCCGAAGTTCCGCATGCGCATCACGACCTTTCCCAACTGTGGGCGGAAGAGATTGCTTCAAAGCTGCGGGGGGGGAGAGAAAGAAAGAGACCCGAGAAAGTCGTCATTCTCGTGCGACCGGAACTGGTGGCTCTCGCGATATCAAGAGCTGGGTCGCGCGAGAATTCGGCCTTTTCTCGAAGAAGACTGCGGCTAAGATGGTGCGTATTATTTGGTGAGGGTTCTGCTCGGTCTTTGAAATCTGTATCCATCCGACGGGAGAGAGAGGAAGGGCGGCCTTTGGGTCGCTTTAGTCGTGGAAAAAGGGATGGGAGAAGAGGGTGAGAAGGGTCTGGACGGGAAGGAGGAGAAAATGGAAGAGAGATTAGCCAAAACCGGAGGAATGGCTGGCGAGCATTATGTGTGGGCCCAGGATTAGCATATCCTGCCATAACGACCCTTTGGGAGAAGGGCTGTCATAAAAGCCCCAGAGCAGCATATCTGGAGAGATCCGGAAAAGGCTGGGGAAAAAAGCCAGTGCCTCTGAGCATGATCAATTTTCCCAAAGCCAGAAAAAGAAGGTTGCAATGAAGGAATGAATAAATTGCTCACAATGCACGTGGTTTGAATTGGATTGCTTGAGCCTTTTAATAGCATTTTAGTACTTGAATTCGCAGCTTGCTGGCGGCCCGTAGAGACGTTGGCTGGTGGAGTGGGGTGGCAGTTATAGCAAGGGGGTTTCCTGCCTGGCCTTCTGAATCTCTTCCCTTTTGGTTATCCATCCCACGTTGGGGCCCTCTGCGTATTCCCCTGTATTATGTGGATTTCCTTCCCGATTGGAAATAATTCCGAAACGCGCAAGCATTTGTGGAAAGGGGAGATAAGGAGGAAGAAATTGCATTCGTGGTTTTTTTGGGGTGGGTGGGAAAAGTGGGGGGGGGAGTGTAGCCAGAATGTGGCTCCATTGGAGTGATGGGAGAGCCTGTCCCGCGTGATTTGTTGAGCTGAAAGATAATGGTTAGCAATGTCATTTCAGACAAATGGTTGTCCAGTCTCTTCTTAAAAACCTCCAATGTTGTAGCCTCCCAGAAGTTGTGGGTGCTGGAACACTGGAAGTTTTTAAAGAAGAGATTGGACAGCCGTTTGCCTGTAATGGTGTAGGGTTCCCTGCCTAAACAAAGGGGTAGACTTGAAGACCTCCAAGGTCCCTTCCAACTCTCTATCTCTATCTAGTCTATCTCTTCATGGCTCAAGATCTCCATGCCTGTAGGATGATCTCATCCCAATTTGCACATGTGTGGGAGCACACACATAACGTTGGGGGGGGGGGCATTTCATGCTCTCTCTCAAGGACAACCAACTTCTGGAACCTTCTCAATTGCACCTTCTACATCCCCTGCAGAATACCAGAATTGGAAGGGACCTTGGAGGTCTTCTAGTCCAATGGTCACCAACCAGTGATCCACGGATCACTGGTGGTCTGTGAGAAAAATTTGGTGGTTCAGAGAAAAAATACGTATTTGCATTGTTTATATTGCACTAAATACTATTTATCTTTTTAAAAAAATGCATATTAATGGTCCACAGGATTTAAAATTATGAATTTTGTGTTCCCTAAGGTCTGAAAGGTTGGGAACCCCTTCTGTAGTCCAACCCCCTGCTCAGGCAGGAAATCCTATACCATTTCAGACAAATGGCTGTCCATTCCCTTCTTAAAAATCTCCAGTGATGGAGCAGCTATAGCTTCTATTTAATCACCTTCCATTGATTAATTGTTCTCACTGACAGGAAATTTCTCCTTAGTTGTAGGTTAGATCTCTCTTGGATAATCTTCCACCTATTACTTCTTGTCCTGTCCTCAAGTGCTTTGAAACCTCTCTTCTCTATGACAGCCCTTCAAATATTGGAAGACTGTTATCATGTCACCCCTAGTCCTTCCCTTCATTAGACTAAACATACCCAGTTCCTGCAACTGTTCATCATACATTTTAGTCTCCAGACCTCAGTCATTTTATTGTTGTTCTTTGCACTCTTTCTAGAATATTACAATGTTCTTTATTTCTGACAGTATTCATTATTTGTGAAATTGTATGCTGTTTTAACTCCAGAGTGGCTTACAAACTATATTAAATAGTTTGCCCCTAGATATCAGGATGGCCTTCCCTTCCTGGCTTGTAGGAAGTCTGTTAAAAGAACTCTTCTTTCAGCCCCCAGAGGCCACAATGTTGTTATGACTGCTCCCTCTGCTGAGGAATAGTATTTTAATTTTGGATCCACTTAGTGTAGGTATCTTTGTCTCTCCCCCTTTCTGGTTTATTCTGTGTCTATTATTTATGCGGCATTGTTTGGTTTTTTTTAAATCTGAATTTACAATATAAGAAGTATGTGCCATTGAGATCTTTTCAGCTTTGATTGGAGATATTAATAAGCTGTAACTAAATAAGATGATCCTTGTTAGGCATGAATGGTTTAAAAAAAGTCTTCTTTTTATGTTTTGTGATGCCACAACCTGCAGTCATAACAATAAAACTTAACTGAATTAAAAATGAATGTGAAAAGTACATGATGGCTTTGCCATTGCTAATCTGGGCACAGGATTTGGGCCAGGCATAATAACTAATAAGAAAATAGTCTGGAAGTTGATTATATGGATAGGCAAGAAAGTGGGTCTTTAGTTGAGGAATAGCAGAAGATGACGGAGGTGAGGAATATAGAGTTATCAGTACAGTTAAGAACCAGAACTTGCGTTGCTAAGCAATAGACATTAAGTCAGTTATGCCTGATTTTTTAGTAGATCATGGAAGTCTATAAATAAATCCAGGTTCCCCATTGGTTTTTGTTCGTTGAAAGCCTCCTGGGAACTGGATGATCATGTTAACATAGAACACTGCAATCATTATAAATATATGCTGGTTGCTAAGTGTCCACATTTTGTTCATGTGACCAGAGATGCTATGGCAGTTGAATGTGGGAGGACCAGTCATAAATAACATTTTAAAGCACTGTCATAACAAATAGTTAAACAAATGTAAATCAGCTATCTGTAGACATATTGGTAGTGGGGTGTGTAGCTCACAGAATAAGAGAATAACAGTTGGAAGGGACTTTGATGCTCTTCTAGTCAACCTTACACCATTTCAGACACAAAGGGTTGTCCGATCTCTTCTTTAAACCCTCCAGTGATGGAGCATTCATAACTTCTACAAGCAAGTCATTCCACTGATTAATTGTTCTCTCTGTCAGGAAATTTCTCCTTAGTTCTAGGTTGATTCTCTCCTGGATTAGTTTCCACCCATTGCTTCTTGTTCTACCCTCAGGGACTTTGGAGAATATGACACACGAACGCACGCACGGCCTTCTTTGTGGCAGCCCCTGAGATACTGGAACACTGCAATTATGTCACCCCTAGTCCTTATTTTCAGTAGATTAGATATACCCAGTTCCTGCTTTAGCCTCCAGTCCCACACAGTGTGATTAGCCATAATTTCTTACTTTGAATAAATTTCTGGCTTGAATAAATTGCACTTGACTGAATTTATTAAATCATAAGGCATCTTTGACCAGATACATAATAGGTTGGTGTTAAAAACAAAGGAGTGCATAGAGGTCCAGTTTATCTTACTGCTTCTCCGTATCTCAGGATGCAATTATGTGTGTTTTTCTGCAACAGGCGGAAGTGGAACAGAAGAAGAAGCGAACCTTCAGGAAATTCACCTACCGAGGTGTTGACCTGGACCAGCTCCTCGACATGTCTTAGTAAGATCTCCTCTCATTTAACCACCTCTGCTCCTTTACTTCAGATTTGGCAGCCAGCATAATGAAGAAGGTTCGGTCTGAACCTGTTTAGCGAGGAGCTTGGGGCTTTAAAAGATAGACCTGTTCCAGAAGTAGAACTTTGAAGCACAATCTGGATAAAAAAACATTTCTTGACAATCTTGAATTGGGTGTTGATTGGAGAGAATGATGATCATTGCATTATTGATGGTGTTATTATTTTAAGTCTCATGGATAATTTGGGAAGAGTTCTACTTTTCTTGTAAGAGTTGGAGGTGTTGACAGTGATCCAGTCAGGCACAATGTCAAGGTCCCGAGTAATAGATCCATAGCAAGCAAAACTTTGAGGCAGGTGGATTCCTCAAAGGATAGCTTTATTGGAAATAACATATTGGCACACATCTGGTGAAAACCGACTCTGGGGGTTCCCATGGTTTTCACCTAATTAAAAATAAAAGTTTTTTCACTTTGCCTAAACAGTCACATGGCCGAATCACAGCTCCATCTGGTTGCCTGGTGACATCACCCCTCCTTCCTCTGACCAGGTGTGAGAATGTCCTTGATTCCCAAGAGAAAGTATTTTGTTTTGGCTACAGAGTCCCAGCTATCTCAATTCCCCCCTCCCTATCCCTCAGCTTCAGTGTGGCAACACTGAAGCTCCAAGATGGCTTTGGTCAGGTCAGCTTCAACGTTGACCCATAAAGGATCAGGACCATACGTTAAGTTGCCATGTGAAAGATTTATTGCTCAAGCCAGAATCTGGTCGGCTAAAGTTCAAACCTGAATTGGCATAAGATAAGAGTTAAGGGAATTCAAGTCGGTCACTGGACTTAGATTTCTGTTCTGACCCAGGCTTCCTTAGAAAACAAGAAGCAAAAGCTTTACACGACTTTCATTCACAGTCAGCAAAGCTTAGCAAACAGTCTTTCAGATGAATGTTTATCCACAGCCACCTTATCTCATTTGGAGCACTGCTAGATAACTAGTTTCCAAACGCAGGTCAAGGCAAACTTGGCACAGAGTCTCTTAAAGTCACAAACAGAACTTCCAATTCTTGAATTGACCAAATGAACGAATTGTTTCCTGCAAAAGCCCCACTTCCCGTTCTTTCCTCTTTTGTTTCCATGGGAGGGGCCAATCACCTCCAAGGTGTGGCTTTACCCCCGAGGTCGACCGTGCTTTCTTAGTTGTTCTTGTCTTCTGGCAGCTCTGCACATGCGCACACTGGGAACAGGCTCCAGCTGTTCCTCTGCCTCACTGCTGTCTATCTCCCTCTCTGCCTCCGATGCGGAGCCCTCATCTGAGTTTTCCTCAGCCCCCAGGATTGGCCCTTGTTCCTCCCCAACCTCCTCACTGTCCGACTCTGCTGCCAGCTCT
Source organism: Thamnophis sirtalis (assembly GCF_051295495.1). NCBI lineage: Eukaryota > Metazoa > Chordata > Lepidosauria > Squamata > Natricidae > Thamnophis > Thamnophis sirtalis. The sequence goes on along the minus strand of NW_028261381.1, from coordinate 169,911,528 downwards.
GCTGGCTGCTGGCAGGTCACAACAAGATTGCTTGTGGCAATGTAAGGGACTGATGACATATTTCACGTCATCCCCACCTGTGCCTGCTCTAATCCTACAGATCCATCTCCCCCTTCTATGATTTGGCTCTCATTCCAAGATCCACCCAATTTCCAATTGGAAATGATTTTTTCTCTACCTCGCATGGTTCCTTGAACTTAATTCATGTTGGATAGCAGGCATCACTTTTGACCTGACAGAGTCTCTCTCTTCCTCCTTTCCAGTGAGCAGCTGATGCAGTTGTATAGCGCCCGCCAGCGCCGGAGGCTGAATCGTGGCCTCCGCCGCAAACAGCACTCGCTGCTCAAACGTCTCCGCAAGGCCAAGAAGGACGCGCCTCCCATGGAAAAGCCAGAAGTGGTGAAGACCCACTTGCGCGACATGATCATCCTTCCGGAGATGGTGGGCAGCATGGTGGGCGTGTACAATGGAAAGACCTTCAACCAAGTGGAGATAAAGGTGAGGGAATCGGGCTGGGAGGGGAGGAAGGGATTCATTTTAGACCTCCACAAATGAGCCATGTTTCTGCAGGCAAGACAAACTGTTGATAAAAAGGTGCAATTCCTTTACCCCTGTTGGAAGCGGGACATCAGTTGTGGCTGGGATTCGACCCCAGGTATCCAACCTGACAACTTTTAAGTCTGGCTGGCTGGGGAATTCTGGGAGTGGAAGTCCACAGGTCTTAAAAATTGCCAGAATTGTACACACCAATTTAGACCTTGAAACTTTATATGAGCAATGAAAGGGAGAAGCTCCGTTGAAACAAAATTCTGTTTGAAATGATCTGGCAGCTGCACCAAATCCTGGAAAGACAGAATGCCTGATTTAATCAATGTATTTTATTCAGCATAGGTTGCTTCAGTCGTCAGCTGACTATCTTACAATCCCACCATCTGTAAACAAGATCAGCAAGATTTAACAAGTTTGCTGTGTTCATTACAAGTTTTGAAATGTGTTCACTGGACCATAACAGCAAATTCACAGTTTGTTCTATTTGAATGACTTAATTCCCCTCCAAATCCATCCCGTGTTGCGAAATCCTTTTAGACAATAAATCTTGTGGACTGTTGTGAGGGGGTTTCTCTCTTTACATAGAGGTAGTCCTCAGCTTACTGCCACAATTGAACTCAAAATTTCTGTTGCTAAGCGAGACAGTTGTTAAGTCCCTTGAGCCCCATTTTAACAACCTTTCTGGCCACAGTTAAGTGAATGACTGCACTTGTTTTTAACCCTTGTTAAGTGAATCTGGCTTCCCCATTGAGTTTGCTTGTCAGAAGGTCGCAAAAAGAGATCGCATGACCCCGGGGACATTGCAGCCATCATACATACATGCCAGTTGCCAAGCATCTAAATTTTGATCATGTGACCATGGTAATGCTGCAATGATCATATGTCACTTTTTTCAATACTGTTGTAATGTTGAACAGTCACTAAAAGAATGATTGTAAGTTGAGGGTTACCTGTACTTTAACTTTGAAGCTAATGAGTTTTTTGAATTAACAGAAAATGACATTTCTTTTGTATGAGTAATACCTATTTGCTGCTTAATTTATAAATTATAAATTGATGCATAGTCAAGGCTATGGTTTTCCCAGTTACAATGTGTGGCTGTGAAAGTTGGATCGTAAGAAACGCACAATGGAGGCCTTTGAACTCTGGTGCTGGAGAAGACTCCTGCGAGTCCCTTGGACTGCAAGGCCATCCAACCACTCAGTCTTAGAGGAGATCAACCCTGACGGCTCTTTAGAAGGCCAGATCCTTCTAAAGAGGAAACTCAAAGACTTTGGCCACCTAATGAGAAGGAAGGACTCCCTGGAGAAGAGCCTCATGCTGGGAACGATGGAGGGTAAAAGAAGAAAGATAGAGGACAGAATGAGGTAGCTGGATGGAATCATTTAGGCGTGAGCTTAAATGGACTCCAGAGGATGGTAGAGGACAGGAAGGCCTGGAGGAATGTTGTCTATGGGGTAACAATGAGTCAGGGACTACTTCGCAACTAACAATAATAACAATTTATAAAACGACTTCGTTAGGTAAGCTCCCCGTTGGGAGAGCGAGTACGTTCAGAGAAGCGTTATGAGAGTGTTGTTGGAGAACACAAACCAGCATACAAAGACACTACAGTTTAAATAGGCTTTTAGTTTCGTGGAAAATAGAGGTATCAGAGTCCATCAAACAGTCCAAGTCATACACGGATAAGACAGTCAGTCATCAGCGTCTTTCAGTTAAGGGATAATCCAAATAACATGGTCCACAGTATCATATAATCAGCGTGGTACTCAAAGTTTGCCAGCAGTTGCAAAACTTACAATAGCTCACAGCACTTTCTCACAGCCAGCTTCCAAAACACTCAGATCAGATCAGATCAACCCAACCCAGCATCTAACAGAGGGCTGACAGTCATTCTGGCTCCCTCTTATGGCCGATTGAGGAAAAACGCAACCAATCACATTTTACAGTATGATTTAAAGAAACAGGTACAGCATTGTTACATGATTCATATATTGCCAACCCAATAGTTAGATTATATTCCTAACATTCTCCCCTTTGGATAGGACAATATATAAATTTTACAATCCTAATCCGTATTGAGCCAAGGTGGCGCAGTGGTTAAATGCTGCACTGCAGGCTACTGCTAGATCAGCAGGTCAGCGGTTCAAATCTCACCGGCTCAGGGTTGACTCAGCCTTCCATCCTTCCGAGGTGGGTAAAATGAGGACCCAGATTGTTGGGGGCAATATGCTGACTCTCTGTAAACCGCTTAGAGAGGCCTGAAAGGCCTATGAAGCGGTATATAAGTCTACTGCTATTGCTATTGCTATTGCTATTCCTCGCAACAACGTTCATGCTTTATATTACCTTGGGCTTTGGTAAAGTGATCTGCGATTTTATCTTCAGTCATACAATACTCTAGTGAAACTAATTTACTATTCACACCTTGCCCTACATTCAGATATCTTATATCAGTGTGTTTTGACCTAGTTTTTTACAGGAAAATTGGATGCCATCTCAATTGCTGCTTGATTTTCTTCGTAAACTACAATAGGCCCTCGTATGTCAATCCCCATATCCAGTAGAAGCTGTTTATAATAAACTACATCTGTACATAATAATGACAGACATGAGAACTCAGTCTCCATAGTCAGACTTAAATATTTTTGTCTAATAGACCGCCATCTTAATTAGTGCCTTTCCCAGGAATATAACAAACCCTGATGTTGATTTCTGTGTAGACACATCTGTAGCAAAACTTGCATCAGCATATGCAATCAAGCTCAGATCATCCTTAGGTTCTAAATACAATGCATAATGCAACGTTTGCTTAAGATATCTTAATATCCTCTTAGCAGCTTGCCAGTGCCTTTCAGTAGGTTCAGCATTAAACCTGGCTAATTGATTTACACTATATGCTTTGTCGGGCCTTGACCAATTATTCAGATACGATAAATTACCAATCAATGATTGATAAATACCTTTATCAAACACAGGGCTTTTTACATCATTGTGGCTTAATTCCTGACCCATTGGAGTTTTAGCTGGTTTACCCAGTTCTATCCTAAAGGTTCTGAGTAGCTGGTTAATCTTTTCGGTTTGTGAGATTTTGTATCCTCCCCTAGTTTTAACTATTTGTAAACCAGCAACCAATATTGCCTAATCTCACCGAGATGTTTTATACTGAACTTCGTCCTTAACAGTGTTATAATCCTTATAGCTTCTTGCTCAGTTTCAGTTATTAATGTTATGTCATCAGTGAACAATAGCAGCAATGAAATCACACCATCACTTTCTTTCTTAAACAAACATGGATCAGCCATGCCAGCTTTAAAACCCATCTTAGTTAACTATACATTGATTCCGTTCATATCCTGATTGCTTCAAGCCATACAGACTCTCTTTTAACCTCCAGCAATCAGTTTTACTATCAGTTTTAAATCCTGCAGGCTTCTGTAAATATATAGTATGTTGCAACGGTGCATGAAGATATGCTGTCTCTACATCTAAATGATTAACTATATATTCATTCTTAGCTGCCCACACTAATGCTGCATATAACGTCGTAGCCTTTAAACTAGGCGCAAAGACCTCATCATAATCATTTGCTGACTGAGCAAACCCTTGTGCAACTTACCTGGATTTATGAGTTACAGTCCCATCTACACTATTTTTAAGTTTAAAAATCCATTTACATCCAATGGCATGTTTACCTGGTTTACGTTTTCATACACCTCTAACCCTTGCAATGATTTTAATTCCTTTTCCATTGCATCTTTCCAAGCTTTCTGTTCCTCAGTTGGATATATTGTTAATTCTTGGTAATAACAGGAACCTTATTTGCCTGACATGCTATAGACGCCCGATACCTGTCAGGTGGTCTAGTTACACAAGTTGAACGTCTAGGTATTTCAGGACTCACCAGTGGACTCTCCTATATAACCTGCTCTTGTTCTTCTGGTTCATCATGTACTTCTACCTTAATTTCTTTCATTACTGGTTTTCCTACCTCATCATTAGGGACTACTTGGGTGTCGATAATTACTTCATCAGTTGGTTCTAATTTATTCCACCCCACATGTTCTATAAACTTAGCACTAGCGCTACAGTGAACCTTAGTTGTTCCTTTCTCCCAAAATCTAAATGATCTAAGGTTAGCCTCATATCCTACAAAAAAATAACTGTCGAGCTCTATGTTGCCCTTTCAATCTCACTTGTGATGGTATATGCACCCATGCTGGGGCTCCGAATGTATGTAGGTAACTCAGATCTGGTTTTCTGCCATGCCACCTAGTGAATGGCAATTCACCGGTTGTTGTATTCACCACATTACTTAAAACATGGTTACTTACACATCATAGCTTTACCCCACAGTGTTTCCGGCAAACCTGAATCAGCTATCATAGTTCGAGCCATGGCCTGTAATGTTTGCCCCCTTCATTCTACAAGCGAGTTACGTTGTGCCTATAAGGAGCAAAACTTATAATAGCTCACGGCACTTTCTCACAGCCAGTTTCCAAAAACACTCAGATCAGATCAGCCCAGCATCTAACAGAGAGCTAACAGTCATTCTGGCTCCCTCTTATGGCCGATTGAGGGAAACAGCAACCAATCACATTTTACAGTATGATTTAAAGAAACAGGTATAGCATTGTTACATGATTTATATACTGCCAACCCAACTGTTAGAATTATATTCCTAACACACTTTTCTCCTACTTTCTTCCTGAAAGACTCACCTTTACGTTTATTTTTTTTAATTTTTTTTTTTCTCTTTCAGCCTGAAATGATTGGCCACTATTTGGGAGAATTTTCCATCACATACAAGCCGGTGAAACACGGTCGACCTGGAATCGGGGCCACCCACTCCTCTCGGTTCATTCCTCTGAAATAAGGAGAGTTTTGGGGAAGGGTATTTTTATGTGTAAATAAAAACATTTCCCAAACAGCTGGCTGGTCTCATCTTTGACTAGGAAGGGCCCCGATTCACTTCAGTCCTGCTTTTGAGTTTGCAGGATTATCAATTCTTATAGTAGTTAAGAGGAGTAGAACAATAATATAACATGAACTTTTTTTCTCCATTAAGGGCAGAAGGAATATAGTCAAATACGACTTGAATTTTCCTTCTACAGGCAGGAAGCTGCCTATTTGTCTACTTGTTAGCAGCTGCTTGGATTACTGACTTGTTGTGGCAAAGGGGCTTGCATAGCCCAATGAAGCGATGAACTTTGCCATGTACCCAAGATGGACAGGTCATAGCAGAGGATTCTGACAAAATGATTGATTGATTACATTTGTATGCCGCCCTTTTCCCCCGAAGGGGACTCAGGGCGGCTCACAATTCAATCAGGGAAGGGGGTACAGACAAGGGAATAAAAAAGACAAGACATAACAATACAAAATTTAAAAAACACACAACAACCATACCATTCGAGACGGGGGCAACAGCTCTTTAGCCCCAGGCCTGTCGGAACAGCCAGGTTTTAAGGGCTATGCGGAAGGCCTGGAGGGTGGTGAGGGTTCGAATCTCCACGGGGAGCTCATTCCAGAGGGTCCGAGCAGCCACAGAGAAGGCTCTCCTCCGGGTAGTTGCCAGTCGGCATTGGCCGGTGGATGGAATTCGGAGGAGGCCTAATCTGTGGGATCTGATCAGTCTATTGGAGGTAATTGGCAGCAGGCGGTCTCTCAAGTACCCAGGTCCAATACCATGAAGGGCTTTATAAGTGACGACTAGTGTCTTGAAGCGTATCCGAAGACCAATAGGCAGCCAGTGCAGCTCACGGAGGATAGGTATTACGTGGGTGAACCGAGGTGCACCCACGATCGCTCGCGCGGCTGCATTCTGGACAAGCTGAAGTCTCCGAATGCTCTTCAAGGGCTGCCCCATGTAGAGCATGTTGCAGTAGTGATCCACTGGAGAGAAGGAAATGGCAACCCACTCCAGTATCTTTGCCATGAAAACCCCATGGACCATGGTGTTGCGTTGGGTCGGACACGACTTTGCAACTAGCAACAAGCAGCTTCATAAGAAGGAGGGCTCTGTAGGTCTGTAGAGATTCTCACTCATCCAGGTCATGGTTGTCCCAAAGGTGCTTTTTCAGGAGGCAACTGGACTTTCTTGGATTTCTTATTTTTTAAGGACCATCTTTAAAGGCCAAAAAAAAAAAAAGGAAGTCAAGTTGCCTAGCCATACTTGCATTTGGGCTTGTGGGCTTCTGCTAGCAAAGCTCAGGCCTATCAAAAGCCCTTGACTTATGACCGAGGGAGCCTGGCATTTCCGTCGTAAGTCGTGAACTTTGTCTGGGAATGATCGAAAATTGGTGGTGCATTTACACTTAGGAGCAATCTAAACAACTGGCAAGATGGACATGGCCTCAGTCCTGCGAAACAAATGTGGAAGGTGTTTTGCCCCCCAAAGTGTAGGGAAGGTGGCACAACTTGTGTGCTGCCAATACAGAGGAAGAGAAAGGGAGAGTCTCTGATCCCCAACCAATTGTAGGGTGGCACCTCTGCCAGGTGTGGTGTAAAGACCGGCTTTCCTGTAAGCTAAAGTCTTTCCTGAAAATACTTGGATGCAAATAGAGTCGTGGGGAAGACACCCCACAGGGCTGCCTCCTGGACCCACTCCTCTGCCTCTGATTGGGAATTGCCTGCAGATTAAGGCGTTCGAAACCTTGTCGTCCCTCCTCAAGGTAAGTCCCCCTCTCTTGCCCAGGGGAAGCCCCCAGAGACGTTCTCCCCTGGTCCACTCCCATCTGGCCCACGTCGTCTTGGGTCTCCTCAGACAGCACCCAGGGTCTTCTCCACAATCCCAAACGTTCCCAGCTGTCTTTCCAGCACCACCTTCCTGTAGCTTCCATGAATCTTTCGAGATCCAATCTGGATTGGTCTTTCCTTCTTTGGCTTCCATTTAGGCACTCACACCTACATGAAGCCTGGGAAAGGAGTTTCCCCCTTGGCCATCGTATCTCAAATTTGGTGGAATCGCCTTTTTTAAAAAAAAGTTATTGTATTTTATAAAAATGTCAAATTAATGCGTGAGCAGTGTGGCACCTGGATGTCAGGTGGGTTGCAAATCCTGGTTCTACCGATTCACACGCGAAGTGTCCGGGCAGGTGGGTGGAGCCTCCCGCACCACCACTACTGGTTTGGCCAAACTGGGAGCAGCCCACCTCTGCTGGGCACCATATATTCCAGTACAAACAAAACTAATTAAATTAAACATTATTGTACATCCAGTCAATTTATGAAATTCCCATAACAATACACATCTGTATTTGCTTACAGTCTATCGTTATTCAAGTATTCCACTTGAAGGTGGCACAACTTGTGTGCTGCCAATACAGAGGAAGAGAAAGGGAGAGTCTCTGATCCCCAGGCAATTGTGGGGTGGCACCTCTGCCAGGTGTGTAAAGACTGGCTTTCCTGTAAGCTAAAGTCTTTCCTGAAAATACTTGGATGCAAATAGAGTCATGGGGAAGACACCCCACAGAGCATTTCCTACATCCGTCTTCTGCCAAGCCTGGTCTTGTCCAGATGCCCTCCAGTGTGGGAGTGTAAGCTAAAGTCTTTCCTGAAAATACTTGGATGCAAATAGAGTCATGGGGAAGACACCCCACAGAGCATTTCCTACATCCGTCTTCTGCCAAGCCTGGTCTTGTCCAGATGCCCTCCAGTGGGGGGGAGTGCTGTCTCCCCACCAATTTCTTCCCTGGGGGTCAACCCTTTCCCATGCCAAACCTGGTGGATTGCAACCTGCCAAGCCCAGAGCATTCTGTGGGGACCAGTCCTCTGGAGGGCCCTGGTTGGAGGTGGTCTCCTCAGTGAAAATCCTCAACAGCAGCTAAGCCCAAATGCGAGTCGGAGGCCACACTCGATGCCAGTCCGGAGAGCAGGAGCCCAGACCCATCTGGTCTTAAAGGGGAGCCTCTGGGTTCCTGAGCCTGAAAACAGCAGCCCCTCCCTGCACCTGTGCCAGCTAACTCCGGCCAGATGCAGATTTCCCCGCCAAGCTTGGCACAACCGTTCTCTTAAACTTGAGTTGCCCAACGTCATGTTTTAAGATTATTATTATTATTATTTATTTGTCTTGTATGCCACCCACTCCCGGAGGACTCCAGGCGGCTCACAAAAGACAAGGGAAAGGGGGGAACAAGACAAAGACAACATATTAAAAACAAAACCAACATTCACAATTTCTATGGAGGTAGATGCTTCTCAGCTCCCCCCAGCCTGCTGGAACAACCAGGACTTGGTGGCTTTGCGGAAGGCCGGGAGGGTAGTAAGGGTCCGGATCTCAACAGGGAGCTCGTTCCAGAGGGCCGGAGCTGCAACAGAGAAGGCTCTCCCCCGGGGAGTCGCCAGCCGACATTGGCTGGCAGATGGAATCCGGAGGAGATCCATGAAGTGGATTGATGTTGTAAATCAATCCACTTCATCCCCAGCAGATCTTGCCCTGCCTGAAGGAACTGTCTGGTCCCCATCCCCAGGCCTACCACTGCCTCCCTCTCCGGGTCCCTGGGCCTGAGAGGCAGAGGGAGACCCCTAATGCCAGCACCGTCCCTGGGCAGCAATGCAGCCTTTCCCCTGGGCACCAGGGGAAAAACAAAGAGAAGCAAAGAGATGAATCATGGCATGAGCACTTTGCAGAGAAAATGCTGATGAACTCTAGGGCATACGTTACATTAAAAAACCCACCCTTTCTTTCTTGGTTTGGCACCAGCATCCGGGATTAAGTATTTCATACATTTATTTACCTGGTGCTCTTACATAACCCAGAAGTGGTGCCAAACCCAGCCCCAGATAAATGCCCACAACCCCACTGAGCCTGGGAAGAGGCTGACACCATGGAGCTGACAAGCACAGTCTCCCTCTTCTTGGTCGCCTACCTCTCCTGCCTCACCCTGCTCTTCCTCCGGAGGAAGTCCTCTGCCAGGGGCCGACTGCCTCCGGGACCCACTCCTCTGCCCCTGATTGGGAATTGCCTGCAGATTAAGGCATCCGAAACCTTGCAGTCCCTCTTCAAGGTAAGTCCCCCGCTCTTGCCCAGGGGAAGCCCCCAGAGACGTTCTCCCCAGGTCCACTCCCATCTTGCCCAGGTCTCCTTCTTGGGTCTCCTCAGCCAGCACCCGGGGTCTTCCTTCTCCACGATCCCAAATGCTCTCAGCCGTCTCGTTCCAGCACCATCTTCCTGTAGCTTCCATGAATCTTCTTCCGAGATCCAATCTGGATTGGTCTTTCTTTACTTCTTTGGCTTCCATTTAGGCACTCACACCTATGTGAAGACTGGGAAAGGAGTTTCCCCCTTGGCCATCGTATCTCAAATTTGGCGGAGTTGCCTTTTTAAAAAAATATGTTATTTTATTGTATTTTATAAAAATGTCAAATTAATGCGTGAGCAATGTGGCACCTGGATGTCAGGTGGGTTGCAAATCCTGGTTCTACCGATTCACACGCGCATGCACAGAAGTGTCCGGGCAGGTGGGTGGAGCCTCCCGCACTACCACTACTGGTTTGGCCAAATTGGGAGCAGCCCACCTCTGCTGGGCACCATATATTCCAGTACAAACAAAACTAATTAAATTAAACATTATTATACATTCAGTCAATTTATGAAATTCCCATAACAATACACATCTGTATTTGCTTAAAGTCTATCGTTATTCAAGTATTCCACCTATTTCTCATGACGACTTTCATTTTATCAAAAAGAAATGTTGATATTCCCTTTATTTACTCTAGCTTTAAATCATATCACCCTCTATTAGAAATCTTTTTCTTCCTTTTCTGTCTAACTTCTAATTGTGTCACCTGCCTACAAAGAGAGAGAGGGGAGGGGGAGAGAGAGAGAAAAGAGGAATGGAGAGGGAGATATAGGAGAAGACAGTTCAAATCAAGAATCAAAAAGACGAATCATCCATCCATGGGTGGACTGATCGGTTGGATAGCCTTGCAGTCCAAGGGACTCGCAGGAGTCTTCTCCAGCACCAGAGTTCAAAGTCCTCTATTCTTTGGAGAGCTTTTAATCATATCACCCTCTATTAGAAATCTTTTTCTTCCTTTCCTGTCTAACTTCTAATTGTGTCACCTCCTACAAAGAGAGAGAGAAGGGGGGGGAGAGAAAAGAGGAATGGAGAGGGAGATATAGGAGAAGACAGTTCAAATCAAGAATCAAAAAGCGGAATCATCCATCCATGGGTGGACTGACCAGTTGGATAGCCTTGCAGTCCAAGGGACTCGCAGGAGTCTTCTCCAGCACCAGAGTTCAAAGTCCTCTATTCTTTGGAAAGCTTTTAATCATATCACTCTCTATTAGAAATCTTTTTATTTCTTTCCTGTCTAACTTCTAATTGTGTCACCTGCCGAGAGAGAGAGAGAGAGAGAGAGAGAGAGAGAGAGAGAGAGAGAGAGAGAGAGAGAGAGAGAGAGAGAAAGAAGAGGAATGGAGAGGGAGATATAGGAGAAGACAGTTCAAATCAAGAATCAAAAAGAGGAATCATCCATCCATAATCTCTTGCCTGCTTTATACTTTAGTTCCTATGCTTTATATCAATGTTTCTCAACCTTGGCGACTTTAAGTCCTGTGGACTTCAACTCCCAGAATCTGGGAGTTGAAGTCCACAGGACTTAAAGTCGCCACGGTTGAGAAACACTGCTTTAAATGAAGAGGGGTAGAAGGAAAAACAAAACAGCAGGCAAGAAAGAAAAAAGAATCATTTACCCATCGTCCCTTGCCCGCTTCGATACTTCACTTGCTATGCTTTTTTTTTTTTTACTTCTCTCCTCCATCCCTCTCTTAAGTCTCCATCTATGTCTATTCCTTGGATGTCCCATCTAAGCATTGGCGGAATTGCCTTCTGATCAAGCCGATTGAGTGTTTTCCCCAGGAACCACACAAACCAAGATTAGAGAACACTTTTCTAGGCTAAAGCGGTTCTCAAGAAGTCTGATGGGGCTGGGAAAAGGGTTTGCTTTCCTTGGGGAACGTTGTCAAGACTATTCGGCTGGCAGAGGGAAGCCTAGAGTGGGGAGGGAATGGAGATTTTGCAGTATCCTTCCCCTGGAGTGGCGAGGGGATGCAGATTTTGCAGTATCCTTCACCTGTCACGCCCACCAAGCTGAGCCACGCCCACCAAGCCACGCCCACAGAACCGGTAGTAAAAAAAAACATGGCACAGAGGTTGTTTTGGGGAGCAATTCTATAACATAAGAGTAGCCACCTCCACTATCACCCATTTTTAATTAGTCTTGTTGTTAGTTCCGAAGTCGTGTCCGACCCATTGCGACCCTAAGGACAACGTTCCTCCAGGCCTTCCTGTCTTCTACCATCCTCTGGAGTCCATTTAAGCTCATGCCTGCTGCTTGGGTGACTCCATCCAGCTACCTCCTTCTCTGCCGTCCCCTTCTTCTTCTTTTGCCCACCATCTTTCCCCAGCATGAGGCTCTTCTCCAGGGAGTCCTTCCTTCTCATCAGGTGGCCAAAGTACTTGAGTTTCCTTTTCAGGATCTGGACTTCTAAAGAGCAGTCAGGGTTGATCTCCTCTAGGACTGACCGGTTGGATCGCTTTTCAGTCCAAGGGACTCGCAGGAGTCTTCTCCAGCACCAGAGTTCAAAGGCCTCCATTCTTTGGAGGTGCTCCAAAGGGGGTCAGCCTTCCTTAATTAGTCTAGTGCCAGGAATATTAATGATGAAGCATCAGGAAATGCAAATATCTCCTTTCCTAAACTACGCACCTGAAGGATACAAATGCTGCCACCATTGTCAAAAGATCCCCTAGAGCCCATTTCTAGAATTTTGGAAGCTTTGTTTCCAATACTTTGGGAGTGCGTGTCTGTTTGTGTGTGTGTGTATCTTTCCCCTGCCTTGGTGCGACTTCGGGGCATTGTGCAATTTTTCTTTGGACTAGTCACTAAGGTATACACAGGTGTTAGGCAACATGATAAATAAAGAAATGTTTATTCAATAAATGACCAATATTTATGTTCCTGTTCCAAGAAGTGGACTCCAAAGTTATGTGTAAATCACCTCTGAGCTGAATGACTCTCGGGTCAGTCCAGGACAAAAGTGAAGTGCCCCCTCATTGTTGCCCTTCAAACAGCAGTGGAGGCCGGTTTTCACAGCAGAGGACCTCTGGTTATGTTCCAAGGATTACTAGTAATCCAGTGACAGAGGCCCTGTCGGATTTTTCCATGACACCTCCTTTTATAGTCGGCTATCAGGCGGCTGGCCAATCAGAAGCCAGCTTAGTTCACCAAGCGATGCCCACCAAGCCACGCCCACAGAACCAGTAGTAAAAAAATTTGAAGGGAGAGAAAGAGAAGGAGAGAGGGTAGGAAGGGGACGAGGAAGAGTAGGAGTAGGAGAAAGGGAAGGGAAGAAGGAAGGGGAAGGAGAGGAGGAAGGAAGAGAGAGAAAGAAAAGGAGAGAGGGTAGGAAGGGGATGAGGAAGAGTAGGAGAGGGAAGGGAAGAAGGAAGGGGAAGGAGAGGAGGATGGAAGGGAGAGAAAGAGAAGGAGAGAGGGTAGGAAGGGGACGAGGAAGAGTAGGAGTAGGAGAAAGGGAAGGGAAGAAGGAAGGGGAAGGAGAGGAGGAAGGAAGAGAGAGAAAGAAAAGGAGAGAGGGTAGGAAGGGGATGAGGAAGAGTAGGAGTAGGAGAAAGGGAAGGGAAGAAGGAAGGAGAAGGAGAGGAGGTTGGAAGGGAGAGAATGAGAATGAGAGAGTAGGAAGGGGACGAGGAAGAGTAGGAGTAGGAGAAAGGGAAGGGAAGAAGGAAAGGGAAGGAGAGGAGGAAGGAAGGGAGAGAAAGAGAAGGAGAGAGGGTAGGAAGGGGATGAGGAAGAGTAGGAGTAGGAGAAAGGGAAGGGAAGAAGGAAGGGGAAGGAGAGGAGGAAGGAAGGGAGAGAAAGAGAAGGAGAGAGGGTAGGAAGGGGACGAGGAAGAGTAGGAGTAGGAGAAAGGGAAGGGAAGAAGGAAGGAGAAGGAGAGGAGGATGGAAGGGAGAGAAAGAGAAGGAGAGAGTAGGAAGGGGACGAGGAAGAGTAGGAGTAGGAGAAAGGGAAGGGAAGAAGGAAGGAGAAGGAGAGGAGGATGGAAGGGAGAGAAAGAGAAGGAGAGAGGGTAGGAAGGGGATGAGGAAGAGTAGGAGTAGGAGAAAGGGAAGGGAAGAAGGAAGGGGAAGGAGAGGAGGAAGGAAGGGAGAGAAAGAGAAGGAGAGAGGGTAGGAAGGGGACGAGGAAGAGTAGGAGTAGGAGAAAGGGAAGGGAAAAAGGAAGGAGAAGGAGAGGAGGATGGAAGGGAGAGAAAGAAAAGGAGAGGGTAGGAAGGGGACGAGGAAGAGTAGGAGTAGGAGAAAGGGAAGGGAAGAAGGAAGGAGAAGGAGAGGAGGATGGAAGGGAAAGAAAGAAAAGGAGAGAGGGTAGGAAGGGGACGAGGAAGAGTAGGAGTAGGAGAAAGGGAAGGGAAGAAGGAAGGGGAAGGAGGGGAGGATGGAAGGGAGAGAAAGAAAAGGAGAGAGGGTAGGAAGGGGACGAGGAAGAGTAGGAGTAGGAGAAAGGGAAGGGAAGAAGGAAGGAGAAGGAGAGGAGGATGGAAGGGAGAGAAAGAAAAGGAGAGAGGGTAGGAAGGGGATGAGGAAGAGTAGGAGTAGGATAGGTAAGGGAAGAAGGAAGGGGAAGGAGAGGAGGATGGGAGGAAGTAGAGAAGGGAGGGAGGGAGAAAGAAAAGAAAGGGAAAATAAGATGGTGTCACAACAAGGGACAGTAAATAAAGCAACCCAAACTGTATATTATAACCTATTAAATGTATAAGAATGATAAATGTAAAGAAAAATAACAATTACGTGAATGTATACTTAGAATGGTATATAAGAGAATTAAAAATTAAAAAAATGAAAATCAAAATCAGAAGCCAGCTGTAGTTCCCGCCAAAGGAACGGACCAGCCAGGGAACTTAGAACGTAACAATCCCAACCCTTCCAGGTTTCCGCACGGGGAGCCTGAGAGGGTCGGCCTCTGGCAAGGGCGCCTCTGAGTCTGCTCACAAAGGCACAAAGGGGCCGCTTTCTCCTTCGTCCAGCCTGCAGCCCTGGGAACCCACTCAGTTCTCTAGCCGTGTTCGTCCTCAGGCTGACCTGGTTTGGCTTTTCGTGGTTACACCCATTGGTGAATTTGAGATGGGGAGGCTCCAGGAATCAAGACAATCAGTCGCTCCGCCAAAGCTGGGTGATGCAGCTCCCTACTGAGGCAGGTTGGTGATCCATCTGGGGAAAGAGGAACCCTGCAGGGTGGGGCAGATGAAAGAAGCACCACATAGCCCAGTGGTGGGATTCAAAAAGTTTTACTACCGGTTCTGTGGGCATGGCTTGGTGGGCGTGGCTTAGTGGGCATGGCTTGGTGGGTGTGGCTTGGTTGGTGTGGCTTGGTGAGCATGGCAGGGGGAGGAAACTGCAAAATTCCCGTTTCCTTCTGCTCAGCTGAGACTCGGGAAGCAGAGAGAATAGATGGGGGCGGGGCCAATTATTATTATTTTGCCAATTATTTATTTATTTTTTATTCTCTTACATACCATTGTAAGTATACATTCACATGATTGTTATTCTTCTTTACATTTGTCTTTCTTATCCATTTATTATTTCATTTAATAGGTTATAATATACAGTTTGGGTTGCTTTATTTACCATTCCTTCCTCCTGTTGTAACACCCTCTTGTTTTCCCTTTCTTTTCTCCCTCCCTCCCTTCTCTACTTTCTTTCTTCCTCCTCTCCTTCCCCTTCCTTCTTCCCTTACCCCTACTCCTATTCTTCTTCTTCCCCTTCCCGCCCTTTCCCCTTCTCTTTGTCTCCCTTCAAATGTTTTTACTACCGGTTCTGTGGGCGTGGCTTGGTGGGTGTGGTGTGGCTTGGTGGGCATGACAAGGGAAGGGTACTGTAAAATCCCCATTTCCTCCCAATCAGCTGGGATTCAGGAGGCAGAGAATAGATGGGGGCGAGGCCAGCCAGAGGTAGTATTTACTGGCTCTCCAAAATACTCAAAATTTCCGCTACCGGTTCTCCAGAACTGGTCAGAACCTGCTGAATCCCACCTCTGCTGTGGCCCATTTTCTCTCTGGGAAGGATTTCAGCCATGGCTGCTTCCCTCCCCTCAGAGAAGGTGTACATAGCCACCCATCTTCACCTGAAGTAAAACCATGCACGGGGCCATCTAACTCTGGAGAGTTGGATCGAAGTGTAGGTTGTCCTTGACTTACAACACTTTGTTAGTGACCATTCAAAATTACAACAGTACTAGAAAATGTGACTTACAACTGTTTTTCACAGTTACGATCTTTGCATCATCCCCATGATCACGTGATCAAAATTCGGACTGTCGGCAGCAGTCTCGTATTTTGGACGGTTGCAACGTCTCTGGGTCCCGTGGTCCAGGGGTGAAATCCAGCAGGTTCTGACAGGTTCCGGAGAACCGGTAGCGGAAATTTTGAGTAGTTCGGAGAACTGGCAAATACCACTTCTGGCTGCCCCCAGAGTGGGGTGGGAATGGGGATTTTGCAGTATCCTTCCCCTGCGACGCCCACCAAGCCACGCCCACCAAGCCACACTACACCCACTAAGCCACGCCCACAGAACCAGTAGTAAAAAAAATGAATTTCACCGCTGCTGTGATCCTCTTTTGTGATCTGACAAGCAAAGTCAGTGGGGAAGCCAGATTCACTTAAGAACCGGGTTACTAACAACTGCAGTGATTTACTTAACAACGGTGGCAAGAAAAATCGTAAAAGAGGCCAAAACTCACTTGACAAATGTCTCATTTAACAACAAATAAATGTTGGACTCAATTGTGGTTGCAAGTCGAGGACTGCCTCCTTGGTGGGTTCTGGATCCCGTCGCAACAGGTATGCTGCGACAGGGCCAGCCGTTCACCTCAGGTACATATGCTGCGCACGCATGCTCACCCACTGCCCTGCGACGCTCCACCTGCTCGGCGGAGATCACGCAGGGGCCGTACAGTGCGCGTGCATGTGCAAATGGCCCGGTTGGCTTAAATACAGGTAAGGAACGCAGGCGAGTAGGTGGGCCCACCAAAGCACCGTTCTGGTATGGTGGCTACTGCTCCCAGCGGCTACTGGTACCCACCATTGGACTGCCTGTATTTCCATCTCTCCTTTTGGTCCCTGTGCAGCTGAGGGAAAAATACGGCCCCGTCTTCACGATCTACTTTGGAAACCGACCAATTGTGGTCTTGTGTGGCTACGAAGCAGTGAAGGAGGCCCTGATTGACAAGGCGGAAGAATTCTCCGGGAGGAAAACCATGCCTACCCTGCAGAGGTTCTTCCAGGATCATGGTGAGGGCCCCAGACTGGTGGGGCAGGAGCAGATTTTGCAGTATCCTTCCCCTGAAGTGGGGAGGGAATGGGGATTGTGCAGTATCTTTCCCCTGGAGTGGGGAGGGAATGGGGATTGTGCAGTATCCTTCCCCTGGAGTGGGGCGGGAATGGGGATTTTGCAGTATCCTTCTCCTGGAGTGGGGAGGGAATGGGGATTGTGCTGTATCCTTCCCCTGGAGTGGGGAGGGAATGGAGATTTTGCTGTATCCTTCCCCTGGAGTGGGGAGGGAATGCAGATTTTGCAGTATCCTTCCCCTGGAGTGGGGAGGGAATGGGGATTTTACAGTATCCTTCCCCTGGAGTGGGGAGGGAATGGGGATTTTGCAGTATCCTTCCTCTGGAGTGGGGAGGGAATGTGGATTTTGCAGTATCCTTCCCCTAGAGTGGGGAGGGAATGGAGATTTTGCAGTATCCTTCCCCTAGAGTGGGGAGGGAATGGAGATTTTGCTGTATCCTTCCCCTGGAGTGGGGAGGGAATGTGGATTTTACAGTATCCTTCCCCTGGAGTGGGGAGGGAATGGGGATTTTGCAGTATCCTTCCTCTGGAGTGGGGAGGGAATGGAGATTTTGCAGTATCCTTCCCCTGGAGTGGGGAGGGAATGGGGATTTTGCAGTATCCTTCCCCTGGAGTGGGGAGGGAATGAAGATTTTGCAGTATCCTTCCCCTGGAGTGGGGAGGGAATGCGGATTTTGCAGTATCCTTCCCCTGGAGTGGGGAGGGAATGGGGATTTTGCAGTATCCTTCCTCTGGAGTGAGGAGGGAATGGAGATTTTGCAGTATCCTTCCCCTGGAGTGGGGAGGGAATGGGGATTTTGCAGTATCCTTCCTCTGGAGTGGGGAGGGAATGTGGATTTTGCAGTATCCTTCCCCTAGAGTGGGGAGGGAATGGGGATTTTGCAGTATCCTTCCTCTGGAGTGGGGAGGGAATGTGGATTTTGCAGTATCCTTCCCCTAGAGTGGGGAGGGAATGGAGATTTTGCTGTATCCTTCCCCTGGAGTGGGGAGGGAATGGAGATTTTGCAGTATCCTTCCCCTGGAATGGGGAGGGAATGAAGATTTTGCAGTATCCTTCCCCTGGAGTGGGGAGGGGATGCAGATTTTGCAGTACCCTTTACCTGTCACGCCCACCAAGTCAAGCCACGCCCACCAAGCTACGCCCACAGAACTGGTAGTAAAAAAAAATTTGAATCCCACCACTGGTTCCCAGGGGTTGTCTTTTCCGAGGGGGATCGCTGGAAGCAGCTGCGCCGTTTCTCCCTGACCATCCTGAGGAATTTTGGAATGGGGAAGAAATCCATCGAGGAGCGGATTCAAGAGGAGGCCCAGGTCCTGCTGGAGGAATTTCAGAAGACCCAAGGTGAGGCTGGGGAGGGTGGTGGTGGTAGGGGACAGTTTGAAAGGTCTATGGACCGACCGAGTTTCCAACCCAGTGGTGGGATTCAAATAATTTACCAACCAGTTCTCTTCCCTAATGACCAGCTGGGCAGGCGGGGCTTGGTGGTCATGTGATCATGTGGCCGTGGCCAAGTCAATGTCACTCAGGTCGATGGGCACTTCGCCTTTGTAACAACAACATGTCATAAGGGTTAACCGGAGAGGCAGTTTCTGTAAGCAGGGCAATAAAGATTAGGCTAGAAACAACACCAGAATGTTTCCTTCCTGCCTTCCTTACAGGATTAGTCCTGTAAAGTGGGAAAAACCAAAATGAGATTTCCTCCAACAACCGGTTCTCCGAGCTGCTTAGAAAGTTACCAACTGGTTCTCCCGACTAGGTGCGAACTGGCTGAATCCCACCACTGGTCCAACCCCATTATAGCAACATTGAGGTCAGATGTCAAGATGTCCAGAACATAAACGTAGAATCACAGGGCCTGAGGGGACCTGAGAGGCAGGGAGACCTTGAGCAGGGGCTCGGACTAGAAGGCTTCTGGCCCAGGAGATGCTTGGGCTGAAAAAGAGCATCACGGAATATGGTTTCTTTCTTTGTTGACGTAAAGAGGCATCTGTTCTGACCGAGGCTTCCCAAGAGCATGAAGCCAACTCCTTGTCCCGACAAAAACCCCTTTTATTAATTGACTGTGAATTCTGCTCATTCACATCCAGCAAGGGAGGATTTACGGTCACAGACCTTATCTGGCTTGGAGAGAGCTGCCTGGATGATGTCTGCAAAACTTGGCAAGGAGTCTTGGAGAGTCACGAACCAATTAAGCAAACTATTAGAGCCTCATTAGAGCCTTTCCCAGACTCCAGGACTGGCCCAGGTTCCTCCCCAACCTCCTCACTGTCTGAATCTGCTGCCAACTCCAGTGGCTACTGGTGGGCCACAGCAACATCAGGCATCCCTTCCTCTCCAAATAATTACATACAAGGGAAGAGAGGACCCACCTTACATCCCTCCCAAAACTGTTTATCTCTTTGGCCTAAGTGGTTCCTACAACACGTTGACCCACCTTCTTTCTTTCCTTCCTTCCTTCCTTCCTTCCTTCCTTCCTTCCTTCCTTCCTTCCTTCCTTCCTTTCTTTCTCCCTCTGGATCAGGGAAGCCCTTCAGCCCCATCTTCTTGCTCAGCTGTTGCGTGTCCAACGTCATCTGTTCGATCGTCTTCGGCAATCGCTTCGATTACAAAGACAAGGAATTTCTGGCTCTCATGAAGATGATGAACGACTCCTTTCGGCAGATAAGCGACAGCTGGTCTCAGGTAGCTACACCACAGCCCCTCGCCTCCCTCCAGCCAAATGGCAGAATCCGAGACTGCTCCTCCCTCGGACAAGCTGGCACTATCTGAAGACGCTAGGCAGCTGCTGTGGCTTGGGAGGATTAGAACTCGGGTCCAAGATACACGGGGCAGCCGGAAGGGAGAAAAGGGCCCTTTTTTCTTGAAAGAAAAAAAATCTGCAAGATTATTTAAGTTCCCCTCATATCAGCTTTATCCTGCAAATGCATCTGCTGATTTATTCTTTTTTTCCCCCTACGTTTTTTATTTTTTTACAAACATACTGTATCAGTGTGTGAATAGTGTGGTACGAGTGTATCATACACTTCATACCCCTCAAAAAATAGCACTACTCATATTTGTTTCATTTAAATGAACATATGATACTAGTAATAATACACACCTTTATATTGAATTATAATCTTTCATTGTTTAGCATTATTCAATATTTCAAAATGTTATTTTTATACCAATCACCCTCTCTTAGTTAACATACCTTTTGATAAGATTTGTTACATTTAACAAACTTACATATGACGGGTGATGGATGATGG
Source organism: Thamnophis sirtalis (assembly GCF_051295495.1). Taxonomy (NCBI): domain Eukaryota; kingdom Metazoa; phylum Chordata; class Lepidosauria; order Squamata; family Natricidae; genus Thamnophis; species Thamnophis sirtalis. The sequence continues at coordinate 169,891,351 of NW_028261381.1, read as the reverse complement.
ATATAAAAATAACATATCAAAATATTGAATAATTGAAAAATGAAGGATTATAAATTGAATAAGCAAATAATGAAAGATCTGAATTTAAATATATGTTTGTTAAATGTAATAAATACAATGGATACGGGACTTTCAGCTACCGGTTCTCCAGAACCTGCCAGAACCTGCTGGATTTCACCCCTGATCAGTGGTGGGTTTCAAAAATTGTTCGAACCTACTCTGTGGGTGTGGCCTCCTTTGTGGGAGTGGCTTGCCGCCCATGTGACTGGATGGGAGTGGCTTGCCGCCCATGTGACCGGATATGAAGATGCCGACGACACTTGTCAGAACCACCTTAAATTACCTCACACACAGCACTGGCATGCATAAGAATATGATGTAAACTTGTTTTTTAAAAGGCATCTTTGGTTTGCGTTAAAACAACTTCAACACACGCAATGTTCTGATTGTACCACAAACACAGTAGTCATCCTTACCTTTCACAGAGGCACTGAGTTTTATAAATAGGAGCATGATAGTGTAGAATAATCGTATCCAAGGACCAGTGGTGGGTTTCAAAAAATTTTGGAACCTCTTCTGTAGGTGTGGCCTGCTTTCCAGGTCCACTGGTGGAACCTCTTCTAACCGGTTCGGTAAATTTGACGAACCGGTTCTACCAAATAGGTGCGAACTGGTAGGAACCCATCTCTGACCCTGATCCACCAGCTGGAATGGGCCCTTTTCTGACATATCCTTTTCCTCTCGTTTCCTGCAGTTCTACGATATGTACGCCAACATCCTGAAATACTTCCCAGGGCCCCACACCAAGATCTACGACATCCTGGAAGACATGAGGCTCTTCATTGCCAGGAGGGTGAAGAAGAACAAGGAGACCCTGGACCCCAACTTTCCCCGGGATTTCATCGACAGTTTTCTCATCCAGATGGAGAAGGTAGGAGGCAGAGAGGGAGCCAAGGATGATTTCCCCAGCTACAAGGCTGCAGGTGGGCACAGGGGGCTTTGCCACAGGGCAAAAGATGCCCAGGGGTAGGAGCACGCTGTCCCTTCCTGTTCTGAACCCCCTTCTCCGTCCAGGAACGAACGCCGAAACCAACGTAAATAAGAAGGTTTCTTTTAATCAGTCCAGACTCTCGTTGGCTGCAAGCCACAGAGAGATAAGCACTCCGGCAGCAAGTCCTACAAAACTTGGCAGCAATGCAAACAAACTCTGGCAGCAATCCAGCCTGCCAAGTTTGTTTCTTGTTAGTCCTTAACTTGAACGTTGACTTCTGCAGAAGGGCGTGGTACAAGCAGTCTCTTTTATAATCAGGAGAGGATCTTAATGAGCATCAGCTGAGCGTAATCACATCTTGTAATTACGCCGTTGTTCTTGATGCCGAGTAGCCCTTCGACGGCGTGCATCCCGGAGCAACTTACAGGTGTTTTCTGGATCACTCACTCTTGTCTCCTCCCCAGTGATCCAAGACTCAGACGCCACCTGGTGGCCAACCAGTCTCTCCTCACCCTGCTCGGAGTCGGAACCCTGTCCAGGGTCCTCCACCTCCTCTAGGGCCGACTCATAAGACCCCTCGCTGTCGGAGTCTGGCGGCAGCTCCAACAGCTCCTGCCAGGCTACAATACTTCCTAAGCAAACACAATCACCAAAGGACAGGAAGGCTGGGAGATTTGAGCTTCTCAGACAGATCCCATAAAAAGAATTTCCAATCCAGCCAAAGGGAAAGCGAGGGGACATATATGGTGTCCAGAAGCCCACCAGGCCCACCAGGCCACGGTCTCTGCAGTTGCACCAGGGTCCAAGCCACTTTTCCTCCCTTTTTCCAAGAGTAACCTCGGGATGTCCAGTGTTCCAACCGAGGCTTTCCGAGAGCATGAAGCAAACTCCTTGTACCTTGTTTCCATGAAAATAAGATACCCCCCGATACAAAACCCCTTTTATTAATTGATTGTGAATTCTGCTCATTCACATCCAGCAAAGTCTTTCAAGGGAGGATTTACAGTCACAGACCTTATCTGGCTTGGAGAGCTGACAGGCCGATAGCTGCAGAACTTGGCAAGGAGTCTCGGAGAGTCAGAACCAATTAAGCCAACTAATCGTCTCCTGCAAACTCCACTCCCCTTTCGCTCCTCTTTTATTTCCTCTGGGAGGGGCCATTCACCCTCTACCTGTGGCCTTACCCCCAAGTTGACCCTTGTTCCTTAGCTGTTCTCTTCGTCTGGCATCTCTGAGCATGCGCACACTGGGAACAGGCTCCTGCTGTTCTTCTGCCTCACTGATGTCTGACTCCGAAGGCAGCTGATAACTGGCGTACGGCCCTGGCCTCCTCTCTTCCTCCGACACAGAGCCCTCATCAGAGCCTTCCCCAGACTCCAGGACTGGCCCATCTTCCTCCCCAACCTCCTCATTGTCTGAATCTGCTGCCAGTTCCACTGGCCACTAGCGGGCCACAACCCCCAGCCTTTGCGACTCCTTTCCTGCAGAGGGTAGAGATGGGTATGGAGGCAGGTGAAGCAGGAAAGGAGCAGTGGAGACAGCCTGTCCTCTGGGAATCCTTTGGCCAGTCCAACCACTCGCTAGGACCAAGGGACCATTTCTGTTTTGGGGAAACCAGCACTTAGTCCACCTCCAATCAGAGCTTGTCTCACCTGGTATGCACCCTGCAATCCAGCTGGAAAGCCTCCTTTCAGTCCCCACCTCCAGAACTTCTCACATGCTTGGGTTCCACTTGGGTTCAGGAGAAGGACAACCCGGACAGTGAATTCAACCAGAAGAACCTGGAGTTGACCACCTTGAACCTGTTTTTTGCTGGGACGGAGACGGTCAGCTCCACCCTGCGATACGGATTTCTGTTGCTGATGAAGTACCCTGAAGTGCAAGGTATTTGGTGGGGGGGGTGTGATTCAGCCCCACTGCAGCACATGTCTCTAGGCCATGAAACATCCCTCCCCGCCCCCAAGTGCCACCGGGATTGCTAGGCCAGTGAAAAGTTGCTGTGAGATGCACAATGGCCTGGATTCAGCCTGAGAGACACCCTTGGAGGAGGTCAGACCAGAAGCCTCCCCTGCCATGGGGTGAAGGGGGGGATGCCAGCCCCACAGCCCTTGGGAACAGCCTCCTCAGCAGGTGGAGACCCCTCCTGTCCAGTTCTTTGGTCCCTCAGCTGCTGATCCAGGCACGTTAGAGAGAGTGCAGTTGAAGCCACTAAGTTAAGGCCACTTTTTGCCAGCAAGGATGCAGGAAGAAATCGACCACGTGATTGGCCAGAACCGGATACCCAACATTGAGGATCGGAGCCAGATGCCTTACGTGGATGCAGTGATCCACGAGGTGCAACGGTTCAGCGACCTCATCCCCATGAATGTGCCCCACTCGGTCACCCGCGACACGGAATTCAGAGGCTACCTCATTCCGAAGGTCAGAGCCTTGGGGAAAGGGAGACTGGCCAAAGGGGCATGGGGCTGGCATGTTGCCACCCTGGGTGCTGGCTGGGCTGCCCAGCAGGATCGGGGCAGAGAGATCAAGGGGCCGTGGAGGGCTGGCCAGGAGGCAGGAGCCCTGGCTGGAGAGTGCTAATGGCCCAGAGGCAGTACCCCAGAGATGGTATTCAGCAGGTTCTGGGTAGCGGAAATTTTGAGTAGTTTGGAGAACCGATAAATACCTCCTCTGGCTGGCCTCGCCCCCATCAATTCTCTGCCTCCCGAGTCTCAGCTAATCGGGAGGGAATGGGGATTTTGCAATATCCTTCCCCTGGAGTGGGGAGGGAATGGGGATTTTACAGTATCCTTCCCCTGGAGTGGGGAGGGAATGAGGATTTTACAATATCCTTCCCCTGGAGTGGAGAGGGAATGGGGATTTTACAGTATCCTTCCACTGGAGTGGGGAGGGAATGGGGATTTTGCAGTATCCTTCCCCTGGAGTGGGGAGGGAATGGGGATTTTACAGTATCCTTCCCCTGGAGTGGGGAGGGAATGGGGATTTTACAGTATCCTTCCCCTGGAGTGGGGAGGGACTGGAGATTTTCTAGAATCTTTCCACTGCCACGCCCACCAAGCCATGCCAACAGAACCGGTAGTAAAATATTTTGAATCCCACCACTGCAGTACCCCCTCTATGCCCACCCAGCCGGCCAGGTGCAATGGGGGTAGGGTGTTCGAAAGGATTGGCAGGACAGAAGGGTAGAAAAACCCAGGCAATCAGCAACTGTTCAAACCAGGACTCCCTGCTCCATCACTGCATACAAGGAGATCGTCTCTTGGCCGCCTTCCCCAGATCGCTCGGGCATCTTGTGCCCCCTGGCCAAATGAACCACTGCCCCTTCTCTTCCTCAGGGCACAGAAATATATCCCCTGCTCACCACCGTCTTGCACGATGGCACCAAGTTTAAAAGCCCCGAAGGGTTCCACCCGGAGAACTTCCTGGATGAGAAGGGACGGCTGAAAAGGAATGACGCCTTCTTCCCCTTCTCCGCAGGTACAGCCACACCGAGCCCCTCTTTTCCCCACAACACACACCCTCCCGGGACAGGCATCTAGGCTGCCCTTCGCATTTTTCCTTTTACAGCTTGCTTTTCCGGTTTCCATGCCAAGCTGGCATTGGGAGCTGCCTCGGCATTTCTTGCACAAGCTGGATGCCCCTTTGTCCCCACTGGCCACTCAGGAGCCCAGACTAATTGTCCTCCAGGCTTAAAGTTGCAAAGCTGACTGGGGAATTCTGGGTGTTGAAGTCCTCCAGGCTTAAAGTTGCCAAGGTTGGAGACCCCTGCTCTAAACTGCTTCTCCCGGCCTCTCCTCGCAGGGAAGCGCATCTGCCTGGGGGAAGCCCTGGCCCGGATGGAGCTCTTCCTCTTCTTCACCACCATCCTGCAGCGGTTCCAGCTGAAGCCCGTGGTGGAACCCAAGGACATCAACCTGACACCCCAGGAGTTCGGCTTTGCCACCATCCCGCCTCTGTATGAGCTCTCGGTTGTCCCCCGCTAAGCGGAGGGAGCTAAGCAGATGGGCAAGTGCGCTCTGCCTCTGGGCTCCTGTGCTTTTGCACCAGCTGGACCTTCAGGGGGGGGATGTACGGTCCCCTTCTCTGCGCCCCACCCGGGGCCAGGATCTCTGAGGGGCTGGGAAAATATTCTTCTTCCAGGTGTTTGCCTTGAAAATATAAAGCTTTGCGGGGATGCAGGTGACCTGAACTTGTGTCTGTGTCTGTCTGTGTGTGAGGGCTTCTTTCCTGGTTGTTATTGTGCCCCAGCACAATCACTGGGGTAAATCTAGGTGGCCTACATGGTAGTGCTTCAAGAGAGCAAAGCAAAAGAAGTAAGAGACAGCGAAAGCCAGAGAAACGGTCATCTGCCCAGCACGTTACCATAAAAAGCCACGAAATCCCCTCGGCCCCCAGCCTGTCCCAGACCAGATGGCCCTGAATGTAGAGGTGGTATTCAGCAGATTCTGACCGGTTCTGGAGAACCGGTAGTGGAAATTTTGAGTCATTCGGAGAACCGGTAAATAATACCTCTGGCTGGCCCCGCCCGCATCTATTCTCTGCCTCCTGAATCCCAGCTGATTGGGAGGAAATAGGGATTTTGCAGTATCCTTCCCCTGCCACGCCCAGCAAGCCACGCCCACAGAACCGGTAGTAAAAAAAAATGAATCCCACCACTGATAGCAATAAAAAGTATTGGAGCGGGCAAGAGACGATGGATGGATGGATGATTTCTCTCTTTTTTTGTTGTTTTGTTTTGATTTGCTTCTCCTTTTCTCTCTCTCTCTTTGCTTATCACTTTTTTTTTAGGTAGGTGACATGATTAGAAGTTAGATAGGAAAGAAAGGAAAAGTATGTTAATAAAGGGTGACATATACCACCCCTGACTGGCCCCACCCCATCTATTCTCTGCCTCCTGAGTCCCAGCTGATCGGGAGGAAATGGGGATTTTGCAGTAACCTTACCCCGCCACGCCCACCAAGCCACACCCACAGAACCAGTAGTAAAAAATTTCAAATCCCCACCTTTGCCCGAATGTGACACTCAGCGTGTCCATTTACAGGTGGCATGGATGCCCCCTGTTTGTGGGCTCCCTCTCGCTCAGGCCGTGAGTTTTGTGGGGTGCGGGAAGGGCTGGACGAAAGACCAGGGATCTTTTGCCCCTGTTTCTTGGGCCAGTAGAACAACTGGCCTGCATTGCCCCCGCCTTGGAGGGTTGGAGAAGAATGGCTACCAAGCAGCACTGGTGTGCACTGAGTCTGCTATTTGAGCCAGACTCCTTGGGCCCATTCCAGAACAGGCGTCAGTGCCAGCTGAGCTGGAGCAATTCTCTGGGCAGAACCAGTGGATCTATCTGGACTGGCCAAGATCTGGAACATCTGCTGATGGGTTGCAGCCCAGAGTCATCCGAAGGGAAAGCAGCTCACCCAGAAATGAGGGAACCCCCAAAGCAACAACACCTTTGCCAACCCACAGCTCCCAGGCGCATAGTTTAGTTACAGAGTTGTCCCCCCCTGCATTCAACCATCAACTCACCTCCATTCACTCGGTTAGTTTAAAAAAACAACAATCAAAAGATAAATCTTAAAAGCCTCCCCCCCCCCAATGATGTTTTGTGGATTGGGAAAGAATTTGGAACACAAATTATAAACCAACACGATCAGCAGCACTTAAAGAAAATATATACAAAATGTTTTATCGTTGGCATTTATCACCAACAAGATTGGCTAAAATGTACCCAAACATGAAGCCGACCTGCTGGAAGTATAAAAAAGTACATGGGACTTATTATTACGTATGGTGGACCTGCCCGAAAACACAAAAATATTGGACAAAAATTTGGAAATGGGTGCAAGAAATTACAGGAGAACCGATAAAATACAAACCCAAAATCTTTCTACTGGGAATAATCAAAGGGAAATATACAAAGAAAATTAAGTACATATTAACACATCTGCTAACTACAGCTAGAATAGAATTTGCCCAATGCTGGAAACAAAATAATACCCCCTCGGACGAATTAGTGATAAAAAAAAACTTTGGATTGTGCAGAGATGGACAAATTAACCTTGAAATTAAAAGATAAAGAAGAGTAGGAATATTGTGAAATTTGGAACAATTGGTACAAATGGCTGCAGAACAAGAATAAAATTGATTAAGCCAAAAAACAATATATATAAATATATATCTATAGAACACTAAATATATATAGAACTGTGTATAAAGTGTGTAAATATAGAAGTGAAATATTATATACATGTACAGGTATGATGACATAACAATGTTGATGTAATGACTGTAAGGTGTTGTAGAAGGGAAAAAATAATTTAAAAAATTTGCTATAAAAAAACAACCAAAAGATAAATCTTTAAAGCCTCTCTATCCCCCACCCCCAGCGATGTTTTAAGAAGGAAGGTTTCTGCGAGGGGGAGAATCCTCCCTTTTCAAAACCGTGCTGGGGTGGGGGGAATCTCCGAAGTTCTGGGAAGGCACGGGCTGCAGTTCAGTTCAGTTCAGTTTATTAAATTTAAATTTATTATCCCCCCGGGGAGGGGGATACAGACAAAAGATTTAAAAAACAACAGTATAACAATATATAATTTAAAACTCACAACAGTCATACCATTCGAGACGGGGGGGGCAACAGCTCTTTAGCCCCAGGCCTGTCGGAACAGCCAGGTTTTGAGGGCTTTGCGGAAGGCCTGGAGGGTGGTGAGGGTTCAAATCTCCATGGGGAGTTCGTTCCAGAGGGTCGGAGCAGCCACAGAGAAGGCTCTCCTCCGGGTAGTCGCCAGTCGACACTGGCCGGCGGATGGGATTCGGAGGAGGCCTAATCTGTGGGATCTAATCGGTCTAGTGGAGGTAATTGGCAGCAGGGAGGAGAAAGATATGGGTGTGCTTGCAGGATAAACCCAAAAATCAGCTGGCAAACATGGTGGGCAATGGCTCGTGTGCCCGCAGAGAGGGCTCCGTGTGCCATGTGCGGCACATGCGCTATAGCTTCACCATCGCTGCTAGCACTGCCCTCCTCCTCCTCTCCTGCAGCCACAGACGGGGCTCAACAAACAGAAACACAACAGCAACGAAGGCAACAAGGGAGAAAAACCCCGTCCAATGCCCACGGGCATGCTGCCATCTGTTGCTTCACCTCTTGAGTTTCTGTTTGAAGAGACCATCAGCCAGAGGAATGTTGGTTGCATAGCATTTCAAAGCTCTCCATCGGGCACCTGTTGGGGAGATCCAGTTACCTCAGGTGTCGACAGGTTGTTCAAAACTCTGGTTTGGAGCACAGCTTGAGGAATGGCATGATAGTCATTGTACAAAATAAATACAACAAAATTGGTTTTAGTGTCAACACCTCTCCATTAATTAATTAGGAAAGAAAGACCACGAGACTCCATGTGTGGAAATCAAGTGTACTTTTACTAATTAAGAATGATTAAAGGCATAGCGAAGCGAAGTCTGATTATTTAGGCGCGAAAGCGATTGATATATAGAATAGCCCATTCCCCACCCCTTGGCATCACAGTTCCAGTCCAATCATAATTCTTCCAAGTGTCAGGTGTGAGATAACTTCAAAAGGCATCACGAAGATGGAATGTCGGTGCCGTTAGTCCTGGCGGGAACACCCACGCATGCGTAGTCCGATCAGCTGGTAAACTCCAGAACCTTCCTCCAGCACAATGAGTAACCCCTCCCAAATACCATGCCCTCCCTCCCCGTTTCATGGCAACCAAAGCGATAGCAAAGCAGAGGCTGATATTTAGCCTCACTGGTGCAAAATTATAGCGGAAACGAAAAAAAGAAAGAAAAGGAAAAAAAAAACGAGCGTGTGCATGGAGTGATTGTGGTTGTATTTAAAAGTCTCACAGCCCCAGGATAGAAACTATCTTTAAACCTGTCTGTTCAGCTGGCTCTACTTTGATGCCTTCAGCCCGATGGTTGAAGTGCAAAGAGACACTGACCAGGGTGTGAATCATCTCTGAGCATCTTCCTTGCTCTGCTAAAGCAGCGAGACCTGGCGATGTCACCCAGTGGTGTCAGAGGGCAGCCAATGGTTTCTCATGCCGAATTGATCCCCCTCTGTAGGGCCTTCCTTTCCGCAGCTGTTAAACCAGCCTACCGTTCTGTAATGCAGTATGTGAGGACACTTTCTATGGTGGACCGATAGAAAGAGGTCATCAGTTGTTGTTCCACCTGATTTTTTCGCAGGGCTCTAAGAAAATGAAGTCTCTGTTGGGCCTTGCCAATCACCAGGGACATGTTGTTTTTCCCAGGTGACATCTTGACTAATAAGCGCTCCCCAGAATTTAAAAGAGGAAATCCTCTACACACAGCCCCCCTCGATATACAGTGGGGCAGGTTCCTCTCTGTGCTTCTGGAAAGCTAGCACCATCTCCTTTGTCTTACTAGTACTTATACAATATACAATAGCAGAGTGGGAAGGAACCTTGGAGGTCTTCTAGTCCAACCCCCTGCCTAGGCAGGAAACCTTATACCATTTCAGACAAATAGATGTCCCAATATCTTCTTAAAGACTTCCAGTGTTGGGGATATTCACAACTTCTGGAGCAATTCCACTGATTAATTGTTCTATCAGGAAATTTCTCTTCAGTTCTAAGTTGCTTCTCTCCTTGATTAGTTTCCACCCATTGCTTCTTGTTCTAGACTCAGATGCCTTGGAGAATAGTTTGACTCCCTCTTCTTTATGGCAACCCCTGAGATATTGGAACACTGCTATCATGTCTCCCCTAGTCCTTTCTATTAAACTAGACATACCCAGTTCCTGCAACGGTTCTTCATATATTTTAGTCTCCAGTCCCCTAATCATCTTTGTTGCTCTTCTCTGCACTCTTTCCGGAGTCTCCGCATCTTTTCTACATCATGGCGACCAAAACTGAATGCAGTATTCCAAGTGTGGCCTTACCAAGGCATTATAAAGTGGTATTAACACTTCACGTGATCTTGATTCTCTCCCTCTGTTTATGCAGCCTAGAACTGTGTTGGCTTTTTTTGGCAGCTGCTGCACGCAGCTGGCTCCTATTTAAATGGTTGTCCACTAGGACTCCAAGATCCCTTTCACAGTTACTACTGTTGAACAAGGTGCCACCTATACTGTACCTGTGCATTTCGTTTTTGTTGCCTAAATGTGGAACCTTACTCTTTTCACCATTGAATTTCATTTTATTAGATAGTGCCCAACGTTCAAGTTTGTCAAGATCCTTCTGTATCTTCAGCGTGTCTTCTGGAGTGTTGGCTATTCCTGCCAGCTTGGTGTCATCTGCAAATTTGATGAGTTCCCCACTTATTCCCTCATCCAAATCATTCATGAAGATGTTGAAGTGTACTGGGCCTAAAACAGAGCCTTGGGGTACTCCACTGCATACTTCCCTCCATATAGATGCAGTTTTATTGAGGACAACATGTTGAGTGCAGTTGGTCAGCCAGTTACAAATCCATCTGGTGGTGATGCTGTCTAACCCACATTCTTCTACTTTATCTAGTAGTAGGTTATGGTCTACCTTATCAAATGCCTTACTGAAGTCCAAGTAAACAAAATCAACGGCATTCCTCTGCTCCACTAATTTTGTCACTTTGTCAAAGAATGCAATAAGATTAGTCTGGCATGATCTTTTTTGACAAACCCATGTTGGCTTTTGGCTATTACTTTGTTTACTTTTAGGTGTTTGCTAATTCGTTTCTTGATTATTTTTTCCAGAATCTTTCCTGGTATTGAGGTCAGGCTGATAGGTCTGTAGTTTTCTGGATCTGTTTTTTTTCCCTTTTTGAAGATGGGAACCACATCAGCTCTTTTCCAATCCTCTGGCAGTTCCCTGGTGCTCCAGGATCTCTGAAAGATATAGTTCAGTGGTTCTGAGATCTCATCTGCCAGTTCCTTCAGAACCCTGGGGTGTAATCCATCCAGTCCTGGTGATTTGAACTTGTCTAGGATAGACAGATGATCACTTACCCTTTTCTTCCCTATTTCAATTTGCGTTCCTAATCTGATTTTTGTGGTGCTGTTTTTGATAGGTTGGACTATTTTATCCCTTTGTGTAAAAACAGATGTAAATAGTTCTGCTTTCTCCCTGTTGCTTGTCACCTTCTTGCCACTTTCTTCCAGCAATGGACCAATTGTTTCCTTAACCTTTTTCTTGTTTTTAACATGTTGGAAGAAACTTTTTTTTGTTATTTTTACTTTTGTGGCAAGCCTTTCTTCACTGTAAGCCTTAGCTTTCCTCACTTCATCTTTACAGGCTCGGGCTATTTGCTGATATTCTACCTTAATTATGTCTCCCTCTTTCCACTTTTTATACTTATCTTTTTTGTCTTTCAATTTGTCAGAGAGCTCTTTATGCAGCCATGCTGGTTTCTTTTGGGAGCTGTTAATTTTCTACTTCATTGGTATTGTGCTAGACTGGGCTTTTGTAATCTCATTTTTCTAAATTTCCCAAGCTTCTTACTTGTTTTCCCCTTGAGGATTCTCATCCATGGAATTCTTCCCAAGCTCTCTCTAAGTTTATTGAAATTAGCTCTCTTAAAATCCAAGACTCTAATTTGACTTTGTTCTATTATTTGTGTTTGCATAATCTTGAATTTCAATATTGCATGGTCACTTTCCCCCAGGGTTCCTGTGGCTTCAACACCTTCCATCCTTTCCTCTCTGTTAGTGAGAATTAAGTCCAATGTGGCTGATCCCCTTGTTCCCTTCTCTACTTTTTGGGAAACAAAGTTGTCTGCTAGGTTCGTTAGGAACCTGTTGGATCTTCCACTTGGTGCCGAGTTTGTTTCCCAGTTGATGTCAGGGTAGTTAAAATCCCCCATTACTATTGTGGTGTGCTTCTGACATACTTTAGTTAGCTGACTAGCAAAAGATTCATCTACTTCTTCTGCTTGGTTGGGTGGCCTGTAGTATAGACCTATGGCAATGTCATTTCCCCACCAACCGTTAATATTGACCCAAATACATTCAAGATAGTTCTCATCATTGTTGTGCTCTATTTCTGTAGAGATGTAGTTATTTCTTATATATAGTGCAACTCCACCTCCTCTTTTATTTGCTCTATTTCTTTTAAATAATTTAAATCCCTCAAGCTATATGATCCATTTGTGGGTTTTATTCCACCAAGTTTCTGTAATGGCAACAATATCGTATCTGCCCTCATTTACTTGAATTTCTAATTCACCCTGTTTATTCCTCATACTCTGTGCATTGGTGTATAGATATTTGAGTCCATTTTGATTGACCCTGTGTTTACTGTCTACATAACTTGGGTTAATGCCTGACTGCCCCTATTTTCTTGCCACCTGTATGATTCATGCACATGGTATGGCACTCACTATTAAATGCTTGCTTTTGCTTGACAGCAGGAGTGATAATCTTACCTGCACAAACATCTGTGTTACATGCACTGATAACCCTATGAGTTTTAGATTGATGGGGGCAGAAATGTTCTGTATCAATTAATTCTCTTTCCCCGCTGTTCAGTTTAAATATTTATCCAGAAAATCTGTGAATTTAATGCCAAGTAACTCAGTCCCTTTCTTGAATGGGTGCAAACCATCTCTTTTGTACAGTTTTTCATTGGACCAGCTGCAGACATCATGACTAATAAAACCAAAGCCTTCCCTTTTACACTACTCCTTTAGCCGCACATTAAACTCTGCTACATGCTGGCCCTTGAACTAAGCTGGTCATTTGGAAATGAAATCACAATCTCAAATACACTAATCCAGAATGTATTATTGCTATTTTGGTTTATAGATGTATGATTCGCGTGCCGTTAGGGGCGCGGGCCCCTACCTCAGTCCTCTTTGTCTCTGGCTCCCCCCTTGTATCCAGCAGCTCCAATCACCAGCCTCAAGAAGGTTCAAATGAACCTTAGATGTAAGTTGTTTCTTGAGCACCATGCGGATACCTTCTGGATTTCTCCCCTGTATGCTGATTCGTCCCCTCCAGTTATGAGACCCAGCATGATGTGGGGGGAAGGGATCATGTGCCCTGGGCCTCCTCGACCCCTGACCTGGATGGAGCCCTTCTGGATGCTCTTTTCGTACACTTCCCACGCTTGGGACACTTTTGTAGTTGGAGAGCAGCAGTGGTGGGATTCAACATTTTTTACTACTGGTTCCGTGGGTGTGGCTTGGTGGGCGTCGTGTGGCTTGGTGGGTGTGGCTTGGTGGGCAGGGGAAAGATATTGCAAAATCCCCATTCCTTCTTGATCAGCTGGGACTCGGGAGGCAGAGAATAGATGGGGGCGGGGCCAGCCAGAGGTGGCATTTACCGGTTCTCCGAACTACTCAAAATTTCCGCTACCGGTTCTCCAGAACTGGTCAGAACCTGCAGAATCCCATCTCTGGAGAGCAGCTATTTTAAAGAGACTCTTGTCTCTTCTCTGTCCCCTTGGCTGTGACCCATTGGGCCCCCCAAGCCCCCTGGCTCTTCTGGTCCCTTTAGACAATCACAGGGTCCACCTGATGAGCTTGCCAAAGCCTGGCCTGTGAAGGGAGAGAGCTTTACATAAGCTGTTGTCCAGTTAAGCCTCTTTCTCTGCTCACAATGGGAGCTCCAGGGAATGGATCCATTTTCCTGGCCTTCTCAGGGTTTCTCACGGGGCTCATCTCCTCCTGGCCCAGCCCTTTGTCTTCCAGGGCTTCTCTGCACACTCGTTGGCTTCTTTGGGCTGGGGAGGGAAGTGGCTTCAGGGGTGGGCTGCTACAGGTTCACCCGGGGTTGGGAGAACACGTAGCTAAAGTTATGGCCGGTTTGAAGAACCTCCAAATCTCACCTCTGACTGGCCCCACCCACCCCAGCCCTCCCAGGAGTCTCCACACAGTTTGTTCTGGATGCGAGGCAAGTACAGGGCCTGCATAGAGGTTCAAGGAAGGCGACAGTCTCTGGGGGCCATGCCGGACATATGCCCCTGCCAGTGGAGAGATGCGCACAGGTATGACAACCGGGCAAGGCCACATTCCACAGTGGATAAGCCACCTTCTATGGAGCGTGGCGGGAAACGGACCCTTTGCACTATCAAACTGCTTGGCTGAACTCCAGCCCTCTTCATGCCAACCCGTGTTGGTTCTCCCTGGGCCAGATCGAGTCTGCTCCCTTCCTAGCCCTCAACAAAAGATCACATCAAAGTTTGATCCTGTGGTCTTTCAGTGGAAAAACGATAAAGGACAAGTTGCAAGAAAGGGGGGGAAATCCACAGGAACCGAGACTGTTGTCCTTCTTCATGGAAATTGCAAAAATGGAGGGTTTTTTTTAAATTTAGAAACACCTCCCCTCCCCCATTCCTGCTCAAAGGTGCCTGTGTCGAGTTCACAGGATTATTTTACGAGTCAAACAATGTCCTCGTTGGAAGCTCCACGTTATAAACCTTCCCACAGTAGCCCTGAAGCCCAGAGATATCTTGGCTAGCCCTGATCATCACCCAGCTCCCCTCTTGCCCCACTTTAGTTCCCAAGAGTTTGTGCCACACATGGGCAGAAGCCACAGAGGGCAGGGGAGGACATATTGCCTTGCAGCAGGTTATATAATACAATACAATAGCAGAGTTGGAAGGGACCTTGGAGGTCTTCTAGTCCAACCCCCTGCCTAGGAAGGAAACCCTATACCGTTTCAGACAAATGGCTACCCAACATCTTCTTAAAAACTTCCAGTGTTGGGGCATTCACAACTTCTGGAGGCAACTTCTGTTCCACTGATTAATTGTTCTGACTGTCAGGAAATTTCTCCTCCGTTCTAAGCTGCTTCTCTCCTTGTTTAGTTTCCACCCATTGCTTCTTGTCCTGCCTTCAGGTGCTTTGGAGAATAGCTTGACTCCCTCTTCCTTGTGGCAACCCCTGAGATATTGGAAGACTGCTATCATGTCTCCCCTAGTCCTTCTTTTCATTAAACTAAACATATCCAGTTCCTGCAACCGTTCTTCATATGTTTTAGTCTCCAGTCCCCTAATCATCTTTGTTGCTCTTCTCTGCACTTCTTTCTAGAGTCTCCACATCTTTTCTACATTGTGGTGACCAAAACTGAACGCAGCATTCCAAGTGTGGCCTCACCAAGGCCTTATAAAGTGGTATTAACCTTTCACGTGATCTTGATTCTATCCCTCTGTTTATGCAGCCTAGAACTGTGTTGGCTTTTTTGGCAGCTGCTGCACACGGCTGGCTCCTATTTAAATGGTTGTCCACTAGGACTCAAAGATCCCTCTCGCAGTTACTACTGTTGAGCCACCTATATTGTACCTGTGCATTTTGTTTTTCTTGCCTAAATGTAGAGCCTTACTCTTTTCACCACTGAATTTCATTTTATTAGATAGTTCAAGCTTATCAAGATCCTTCTGTATCTTAAGCCTGTCTTCTGGAATGTTGGTTATTCCTGCCAGCTTGGTGTCATATGATATCAGTCAAGAGGTAATTCAATCATCTTTACATAACTGCCATCTTGCAGTGGCCCCTCCTTTGGTATCGGGGCAGCTCAGCAGTTATGTAACTGAGGATGGATTGGGTTTGAGGACAGGATGTTGACTCTTTGCTCTCTATTTGTTCATTCTGCTTCACCTAAGAAGGGGCGAGACCGAGGTTGATGGTAAATGAAGCAATCCGCCAGTTGAGCTCTGGTGTCACCACAGGGCAGCCTTTGCCGAGGGCGAGTCAAAGTGCGCACAGCATGACTAGTATTTTAAGACAACATAGGAGCAAAACACAGTACACAGAGGTTTTGTCTTTCTAGCAGTAGTTTATATACAAGATTTATATAAACATACAGGTACATCGGGGGGGCGGGCGTTCTAGCCGACGTTACTGCTGGTTCTCTCATGCACATGCTTTGTGCGTGTGTGCATGCATGGACAGTTCAATAGATATTGTTCTGGGCATGTGTAGAACTCCCCCCAAAAAAGGTGGCAGTGGGAACTGCGGTGACTGCAACAACCGGGGAACCAGTTCAGGGGCGTGGCCAGCCTGGACCACTGCCGGTTCTACGACCCAGGCCAGCATGCTACTACCGGTTTGGCGAACCGGGCCAAACCAGTAGGAACCCACCTCTGAGATATGTATTAGGCAAATACCAGGCAATCAATCAATCTTCAACTCTACATGGGGAACCACAATGGAGATAGAAAACGAGGAGAGAGAGATGCCTTCACATGGCCTCCCTTATATACAGTTTCTTAAAGTAGCAGTAACCCTGCTGACTCGTCCTCAGGTCATCATCTTGGTTTACAAATGATGGTTTACGTGGTTTACCTCTTGGTGGTCACATGACCCTTGCGACACTGCCACTACCCTAAATACATGCTGGTTGCAGGGGTGGGTTCCTGTCAGTTCTAGCTTCTTCTATAGAAGAGGTTCCACAAATCTACGGTGCCGTTTAGAACCGGTTCCAGCTCCCTCCTCCTGCCCGTCCGCACTTCATCAAGAATGAAGAGCGAGAGGAGGAATTCTGGGAGTTGAAGTCCACAAGTCTTAAAGCTGTCAAGTTTGAACACCCCTGGGGTTTTTTTTTCTAAAGGGTGAGAGGTGCAAGGGTCTTGTAACTTGACAGCTTTAAGACTTGCGTGCTACAAATGCCAGAGTTTCTGAGCCAACATTTTGGTTGCTAAGCAAGAGCGTTGTTAAGTGAGTTTCACCACATTTTACAAGTTGGCCATGCCCACCCAGTCACATGGCTGCCAAGCCACTCCCACTCGGTCACATGGCTGGCAAGCCACTCCCACAAAGCAGGCCACATCTACAGAAGAGGTTCTAAAATCTTTTGAAACCCACCACTGGCTGGTTGCCAAGTCCCTGAATTTCAATCATGTGACTTGTGGGGATGCTGAAACAGTTTAAATGATGACCAAAAGACCATTTTTCGATGCCATTGTAATTTTGAATGGTCAGTTAAAGGAATGGTTGCAATTCAAGGACTACCTGCAATGCAAATTTCGGGCAGAGCTTGTGTAGAACTGAAGAAGCTTCTTGGATGAGAAGCGAAATGTCTTCATGGAAAAACAAAATCCAGAACTGAAGCTCGCTGGCTGCGAGCCCAAAATAAACATAGATAAAGTCTCTGGCAACAAGGGTTACGCAGCAGAATGCAGAAACAAAACTCTTACAGCACCAGGTTTTCAGGAAGCAAAATCACTTATCCAAGTGTCTCACAAACTCAAACAGGAACGGAACTGAATTCTCCATAAATGAACAACGTTGACTTCTGCAACCAGGGCGTGGCACCATCAGTCCTTTCATCCGTAGGAGAAGACTCTAACGAGCAACAGCTGTGTGTAATCACCTCCTATGAGTCCTCAATTGTGCCTTACGTGGGTCAGCTCTTCTCCTACGTGCAACCCGAAATAACTCACAGGAGGGTTCTTGCTCAGCCTCTCTTGTCTCCTCCCCACAGTCATTACCTGGGGACCAACTAGTCTCTCTGAGCCCTGCTTGGGGTCAGACCCCTGTCCAGAGCCCTCCTCCTCTTCCAAGCATAGGGCCCCTCCCTGTCAGAGTCTGATAACAGCTCCAAAGTCTCCAGCCGAGCCACAACAGATAAGTGGTTTGAGATAAGAGAAGCCAGGTTTGCATTTTGGTGTGAGTTATAGGACTTTCTGCCTAATTATCTTTGTTTATTTGGTCTTGCAGCCAACAAGAGCTTGGACTGATTAAAAGAAACCTTTTTAGTTGTGGCTTTTGGCTTTCATTCCTGGACGGAGAAGGGGGAGTCAGAACATAAAGGTATATTGTTATTAAACAGACAGTCAAGAATGTAAGGGAATTAGGTTTATTGAAAAGAAAAAAAAATATGAATTGTAATTGAATATACGTTGTACAATGAAAGTGAGGTATTTAGTTATATTAGATGTAATTGAGAATATGGATGCAAAAATACTGGTAACCAAACGACATGCTGTATGTAATGGATGATAATTTTTTCATGGTTTTTTTTTTAATGTTTAAAAATAATTTTAAAAAATTGAAAAAAACCTAAAAGAAACATACAGTGTTACATTAACAGTAAGAAAACATCCGTTGCAAATAGGCTGCGATTGACGCTGTTAGAATACCACAGTTTCAGTTGTCTATAGATTTAGCAAAAGTCCTCTTGGGCAGGTTGCATTTAAAATCCTGCTTAGATACGGCAAGTCCACAGGCAGTTGGATGGGGACGGAGCACCCCAAAGTCCCCATCTTGCAACACATTCTCCACCCCGCCCCCCTTTGCAAGACACTTGCGCAGGTAATTTTTGACTTGGAATCATTCTTTTTCCAACCTGTTCAGGGGTGGGATTCAGCCAGTAGGGGTGAACTGGATGCTAATTTTGCAGCTGGGTCACCGAACCAGTTGTTGCAAGGACTGGCTGGCCCTGCCCACCACGCCCCTCCCAGAAGTCTCCACGCGGCCCATTCGTCATGTCAAGTAAGTGCAGGGCCCGCACAGAACCTGGGGAGAGTGAAAGACGGGCCTACCGGAAGTCCGGGAACGAGCCTGTTTCCGGCTTCTGGAGGGCCTCCAGAGCCTGAAGGAGGCTGTTTTCGCTCACCCGGAGGCTCAGGGAAAGCCACCAGAGCCCAGGGGAGGCCATTTTTGCTCTCCCAGAGGCTCAAAAAAGCCTCCAGAGCCTGGGGAGGGTGAAAACATCCTCCTGTGCCATGAGATTTAAGATTAAGATTTAAGATTTAGTTTATTTGTATGCCACCCTTCTCCGGGAGGGACTCAGGGCGGCGATCAACTCAAAAGGGGAAAAGGGGATACAAACACAATACACGTAATTAAAATACACAAGAGTCATACAGCCATACAAGTCGAGAGGGGAGGGGAACTCATCAACCCCAGGCCTGCTGGCACAGCCAGGTTTTGACGGCTTTCTGAAAGGCCTGGAGAGAGGTGAGGGTCCGGATCTCCGCGGGGAGTTCATTCCAAAGGGCCGGAACTGCTACAGAGAAGGCCCTCCCCCGGGTGGTAGCCAGATGGCATTGGCTGGTAGATGGAACCCGGAGGAGGAACCCGGAGGAGGCCGACCCTGTGCGATCTAACGGGTCTATGGGAGGTAATTGGCAGCAGGCGGTCTCTCAAGGAGGCCAAGGAGGCCACGCCTCACATAGCCACGCCTGCCCAGTAGAGAAGTGGTTGCTAACTTTTATCAATTCCACCCCTGCAACCGTTCCAAGTAATGGTGGCTCTGACAAGGGACTTAAGACCTGTATGTATGATGACTGCAGCAACCCCCATGGTTACACAATCAGATTTCGAGCTCTTGACAACCTGCAAATATTTATGATGGTGGCAGCACTCTGGGGTAACGACGTGTGATCATAGTCTGAGCTCTTCCTTTCCGTGAGTCAGTGAGGCAAGCTGGATTCACTTAATGATTGTGATTTGCTTAACCACCATGGCAAAAAAAAAAGTTGTCAAATGGAACATGACTCAGTTAACCGCTTTGCTAAAGAACAAAGTCTGGCCCCAGTCCTGGTTGTAAGCCGATGACTACCTGTAATTGATATTCAGACAAGGCCGCTGAGGTGACGATGAAGACTTTCAAATACCGTATTTTTCGGAGTATAAGACACACCTTTTTCCCTCAAGAAAGGGAGTAAAAATCTCGGTGCATCTTATACATTGAATACAGCACTTTTGGCACACTGAAACCCTGCCCCTTCGCAGAAATGGACGTGCATAGCCTTTAGGAGGCTTCCAGAGTGTTCCTGGGGGCTGGGGAGGGCAAAATGAGCAAAAAAACAGGCAGTTTTTTGCTGATTTTTGCCCCTCCCCCCAGTCCCCAGGAGGAATCTACAAGCCTCCCAAATCTCTGCATGTCCCCCACTTTTTGAAAAAAAATGGGGTGTGCAGAGGTTATTGGAGGCCTGCAGAATATAAAAACTTTTTAAAAAAATTTACCTCTTCAAAATCCTGGTGCGTCTTATACTCCAGTGTGTCTTATAGCCCTAAAAATATGGTAATTGGACCCTTTAAACTGGAAGCCTGTTGGAAGATCTCTTCCACATAAAGTCCCATTTGGATGGTGGCGAGCGCACAGAACTAAGAAGAGGCATTCCCATTGGTGACATTTTGCAGGCCGAGAAGTTGGTTTGGAGCGCTTCCCTGATCGCAAGACACAAAGCAACGGCGGCCACTGCGATAGAAGCCCAGGATGCGGCTGCTATGAAGAGGCTGAATGCCTCCTTCCAGCTGGCCGCCTGGATCGTACATCGGGTGGCTTCAGGACAAGACGCAGAAGGGGGAAAATAGAGAGTCTCTGGATAGTGGCTGTAAAGGCTATGGAAGGTCATCACGAAGAGTCCCTCCAGAAGAGTCTTGGCCAAGAGGTTGACCAAATGCAACCTGAGCTCCAGACCACTTCCCCAGGGCTGGCTCTGCCCCCCAAGGCCCTTGCCATGGACGTCCGGGGAGGGAAACAGGAACACGCAGGCCAAACCGTGGGCGAGGAGGCTGGCCGCCTGCAACAGGAAGAGGTTCAAAGGGGAGATGGGAAAGGTTTCATCCCAGCAAGCAAGGAGGCAGCTCCACTGGGTGGAATTGCACCGCAGGTCAGCCGACTCGTCCTGCCAAACCGTTGTGGCCCCCAAGATCAGGAATCCCAGACGGCAAACTGCGAGGCTGGCCAGGCTGGCTCGGCACAGCCGTGGGGCTTGACCGCCGGTGCCACTGAGCAGAGTTGTGACCGTTTCTTTCTCCATGGAGTTGAGTGCGGCTTTTGGCTGCAATGAAAAAATATTGCATACGGTGATTGTCATGCGAGCTGCTCCCGTTTGTTGGAAGCTGGCCTGATTAAATCGTGCCCTTGAACAGAATAGAGCTGGAAGGGACCTTGGAGGTCTTCTAATCCAGCCCACTGCTCAACCAGGAGACCCTATGCAATCTCAGACAAGTGACTGTCCAGACTCTTCTTAGAAACCGCCAGTGATGCAGCGCCCACAACTTCTGGAGGCAACTTCTGTTCCACTGGTTAATTGTCCTCACTGTTAGGAAGTTTCGCCTTCATTCCAAGTTGCTTCTCTCTTTGACCAGTTTCTGTTGTGGCCCAGCAGGAGCCGTTGGAGCTGCCACCAGACTCCGACAGCGTGGAGCCCTATGAGTCGGCCCTGGAGGATGTGGAGGACCCTGGACAGGGTTCCGACTCTGAGCAGGGCGCAGAGAGACTGGGTGGCCACCAGGTGGTGCCTAAGCGTTGGATCAGTGTGGAGGAGACAAGGGAGAGTGATCCAGAAACCAACTGTGAGTTGTTCCGGGATGCACGCCATCAAAGGGCTACTCGGCGTCAAGAACAACTACGTAATTACAGGAGGTAATTACACTCAGCTGATGGTCATTAGGCTCCTCTCCAGACTATAAAAGAGACTGCTTGTGCCACGCCCTTCTTACAGAAGTCAATGCTTTGACTAAAGAGAAACAAACATGGCAGGTTGGATTGCTGCCAGAGTTTGTCTGAATTGCTACCAAAGTTTGTCGGCCTTGCTGCCAAGGTCCCTATCTGTTTGTTTACTTGGCTTTTAGCCAACGAGAGTCTGAACTTGTTATTAAAGGACATTCTCATTTAAGCTTCTCTTGGCATTCGTTACTGGGCAGAGGAGGGGGTCAGAACAAGTTTCCATCCATTATTTCTTTGGAGAATAATTTGACCCCCTCTTTGTGGCAGCCCCTCAAATGTACTGCTATACTCATATACTGCTATCATGTCACCCCCTAATTCTTCTTTTCTTTTAGAACTCAGAGATGGACCCAGTGCATAACTTGGACGGGATGTGTGTCTTCTCCTGGACTCACACTGCAGCTTGAGAAGGAGGAGGACAGGAAGGCCTTTACACAACTGTGGGTTGTGGATCAGTTATGCCCTGCTTACAATCACCCACACCCTAGTCCAGTGTTTTTCAACCTTGGCCACATGAAGATGTCTGGACTTCAACTCCCAGAATTCCCCAGCCAGCGAATGCTGGCTGGGGAATTCTGGGAGTTGAAGTCCAGACATCTTCATGTGGCCAAGGTTGAAAAACACAGCCCTAGTCCAGTGATGGCAAACCTTTTGGCACAAAGTGCCAAAAAGGGAGCACTAGTCTGGGCTGTGACCAGGGAGAGGAGCTCTTCCTGGTCACATGTGCACACCAAAACTGGAAGTTCATTTTCCGGTGCACACATGCTCCCTGGGCAACTCCTCTTCCTGGTCACAGCCCAGACGAATGCACATGGGAAGTGTTCTCCATCACTGATCTATATCTACATCTACATCTATCCATCAAGTCTTCCGGTTACTTCCGCGCATGTGCCTGCGCCGATCAGCTGGCCAGCATGTATGCTCACACCGGAAACCGAAAAACCAGCTCTTCCAGTACCCAGCACTACTGCACACGCAAAGGCCAGCTGATCATCGCATGCACACGCATAAACATGCCAGAAACCTGGAAGAGGCATGGGGCACCGCTGCACGTATCAGGCGACATGGCTCCGCATGCCACTTCGGGCACACATGCCATGGTTTTGCCACCACGTCCCTAGTCATTTCCCATCTTGACTACTATACTTCAGCTATTTACAATAGCAGAGTTGGAAGGGACCTTGGAGGTCTTCTAGTCCAACCCCCTGCCTAGGCAGGAAACCCTATACCATTTCAGACAAATGGCTATCCAACATCTTCTTAAAGACTTCGAGTGTTGGCTGCATTCACAACTTCTGGAGGCAAGCTGTTCCACTGATTAATTGTTCTCACTGTCAGGAAATTTCTCCTCAGTTCTAAGTTGCTTATCTCCTTGATTAGTTTCCACCCATTGCTTCTTGTTCTACCCTCAGGTGCCCTGGAGAATAGCTGGACTCCCTCTTCTTTGTGGCAGCTCCTGAGATATTGGAACACTGCTATCACGTCTCCCCTAGTCCTTCTTTTCATTAAACTAGACATACCCAGTTCCTGCAACCGTTCTTCATATGTTTTAGCCTCCAGTCTCCTAATCATCTTTGTTGCTCTTCTCTGCACTCTTTCTAGAGTCTGCACATCTTTTCTACATCGTGGCGACCAAAACTGAATGCCGTATTCCAAGTGTGGCCTTACCAAGGCCTTATAAAGTGATATTAACAATTCACGTGATCTTGATTCCCTCCCTCTGTTGATGCAGCCTAGAACTATGTTGGCTTTTTTGGCAGCTGCTGCACACGGCTGGCTCCTATTTAAATGGTTGTCCACTGGGACTCCAAGATCCCTCTCACAGTTACTACTATTGAGCAAGGTACCACCTATACTGTACCTGTGCATTTTGTTTTTGTTGCCTAAATATAGAACCTTACTCTTTTCACTGTTGAATTTCATTTTATTAGATAGTGCCCAATGTCCAAGTTTGTCAAGATCCTTCTGTATCTTAAGCCTGTCTTCTGGAGTGTTGGCTATTCCTGCCAGCTTGGTGTCATATGCTTCGTTCTATATGGAGCTGCCCTTGAAAAATACGTATATCCGGTGGCTTCAATTGATTCAAAATCCAGTGGCCTGCATGTTTTCATGCAAGTCTAGATTTGCACATGTGTCACTTCTCTTGAGGGAATCCACCACTGATTGGAATAAACAAATACCTGGGCAATGCAGGGTTAACAGCTATAAATAGATAAGAGATGCTCCCAACTGCCTTTTCTAATAAGGTAGACTCCAGGCCCAACTGTTAGTAAGCTAGGAGCTTAGGATGGTGTCAAGATGTCCTTAAGTTGACCCAATTCACTTTCAGGCCACTTGATGTCTATGGAGATTCTCAATCAACCAAGTCATGGTTGTCTCTAACATGTTTCCCCCCCCCCCCCCCCCCAAAAGGCAACTGAACTTCCTTGGTTTTTTTTTTCCTTTCAAAACATTTCGCTTCTCATCCAAAAACCTTCTTCAGTTGAATAAACTGAAAAAGGTTTTTGGATGAGAAATATTTTCAAGGAAACAAAAACAACTCAGGAAGTCCAGTGGCCTCTTGAAAAAGCACCTTTGGGAGTTTCAGACCATAATGTTCTGGCTGAGGCTTCCCAAAGCATGAAGCAAACTCCTTATCCCCCCCAAAAAACCCTTTTATTAATTGACTGTGAATTCTGCTCTTTCACATCCAGCAAAGTCTTTCAAGGGAGGATTTACAGTCACAGACCTTATCTGGCTTGGAGAGCTGCCAGGCCGATATCTGCAAAACCTGGCAAGGAGTCTTGGAGAGTCAGGAACCAATGAAGCGAACTAATTGTCTCCTGCAAACTCCACTCCCTTTTTGCTCTTCTTTTATTTCCTCTGGGAGGGGCCATTCACCATCCATCTGTGGCCTTACTCCCAAGTCGACCCCTGTTCTTGAGCTTTTCCCTTCATCTGGCAATTCTGCGCATGCGCACACTGGAAACAGGCTCCAGCTGTTCATCTGCCTCACTGATGTCTGACTCTGAAGGCAGCTGATAACTGTCAGATGGCTCTGGCCCCCACTCTGCCTCCGGCACAGAGCCCTCATCAGAGCCTTCCCCAGACTCCAGGAGTGGTCCATGTTCCTCTCCAACCTCCTCACTGTCCGAATCTGCTGCCAGTGGTAGGCCACAACACATTCTACAGTAGCTGGCTGTGTATCTTGGAGAATCTGCCCCCCTCCCCAGATAAGCCAAGTTGGACCTAGTTAATCCATGGATGTGGAACACCAGAACAGTAGAGCAGCCAAGGGATCGAAAAACATTATTGAAGTAGTAGGCCATGGCAAACCATTTCTGTACTGTTGGCATGGGAACAGCAGAGAGCTCATTTGTAATTAGCAGGAGTTAAGTTTGGCTCCAGGGAGAAAGTTATAGTCAAACATTACACTAAGGCATTGTTCACCGAATAAGCCACAATTGACCAGATTCACACAATGCAGAGTTGAGGGATGGATGGTCTGTGACCCTCCTACTGCTTTATTTCCACGGCTAGGAAAGATCAGATCTTCAGAGATATGTTTTTAATCAATCTTGCTGAAGGCATATGCATTATAAATGTCCTGTAAGAGTTTAACGCTGCAATCTCTTAACTTTGTGCTTTAAATGAACCTCTTCCAAAACCTCCTCCAAATAAGGTGACTCAGTGGCTAAGACACTGAGTTTGTTGATCAGAAAGATCGGCAGTTTGGCAGTTCGAATCCCTAGGGCTGCGTAACGGAGTGAGCTCCCGTGACTTGTCCCAGCTTCTGCCAACCTAGCAGTTCGAGAGCATGAAAAAAAAATGCAAGTAGAAAAATAGGGAGCCCCTTTGGTGGGAAGGTAACAGCGCTCCCTGTGCCTTCGGCGTTTAATCATGCCAGCCGCATGGAGACCGTCTTCGGACAGCGCTGGCTCGTTGGCTTTGAAACGGAGATGAGCACTGCCCCCTAGAGTCAGGAACGACTGGCACATATGTGTGAGGAGAACCTTTACCTTTACCTTACAGGTAGTTCTCAACTTATGACCACAACTGAGCCCAACATTTCTGTTGCAATCTGTTAAGTGAGTTTTGCCCCATTTTACAACCTTTCTTGCCACAGTTGTTAAGTGGATCAAGGCAATTGTTGAGCTACTGACACTGTTGTTGCTTTGAACCTGGCTTTCGCATTGACTTGGTCAGAAGGTCGCAGAAGGGAATCGCATGACCCCAGGACACTGCAACCGTCATAAATATGAATCAGTTGCTAAGCGTCTGAATTTTGACCACGTCAACCAGGAATAGCTGCAACGGTCGTAAGTGTGAAAAACAGTAGCAAGCCCCTTTTTTCAATGCCGTTGTAACTTTGAACCGAGGGCGAGGTGGCGCAGTGGTTAGGGTGCAGTACTGCAGCCACTTCAGCTGACTGCTAGTTCTGCAGTTTGGCGGTTCAAATCTCACCGGCTCAAGGTTGACTCAGCCTTCCATCCTTCCAAGGTGGGTGAAATGAGGACCCGGATTGTTGGGGGCAATATGCTGACTCTGTAAACCGCTTAGAGGGGGCTGAAAGCCCTATGAAGCGGTATATAAGTCTAACTGCTAAGTCTAACTGCTATTGAACAATCACTAAATGGTTGTAAGTCAAGGACTACCTGTATACCCATTATGCATGTGCATATACATATAGATAAATATAGGTAGCCCTCGACTTGCAATCATTCATTTAATGACTATTCCAAGTTACGGCAGTGCTGAAAAAGGTGACTTGCCATTGGGCCTCACACTTACAACTGTTGCAGAGTTCCCACAGTCACGTGACCAAATTTCCAATGCTTGGCAATCCGCATGCACTTACCACAATTGCAGCATCCTGGGGGATCATGTGAATGCCATTTGTAACCTTCCCAGCCAGCTTCTCACAAGTGAAGTAACTGTGAAAGGGATCTTGGAGTCCTAGTGGACAACCATTAAAATAGGAGCCAGCCGTGTGCAGCAGCTGCCAAAAAAGCCAACACAGTTCTAGGCTGCATAAACAGAGGGAAAGAATCAAGATTACGTGAAGTGTTAAATACCCCTTTATAATGCCTTGGTAAGGCCACACTTGGAATACTGCATTCAGTTTTGGTCGCCATGATGTAGAAAAGATGTGGAGACTCTAGAAAGAGTGCAGAGAAGAGCAACAAAGATAATTAGGGGAGTGGTGGCTAAAACATATGAAGAACAGTTGCAGGAACTGGGTATGTCTAGTTTAATAGAAAGAAGGATTAGGGGAGACATGATAGCAGTGTTCCAATTTCTCAGGGGCTGCCACAAAGAAGAGGGAGCCAAACTATTCTCCAAAGCAGCTGAGGGCAGGACAAGAAGCAATGGGTGGAAACTAATCAAGGAGAGAAGCAACTTAGAGCGGAGGAGAAATTTCCTGACAGTTAGAACAATTAATCAGTGGAACAGCTTGCCTCCAGAGGTTGTGAATGGTCCAACGCTGGAAGTCTTTAAGAAGATGTTGGAGAGCCATTTGTCTGAAGTGGTGTAAGGTTTCCTGCCTAAGCAGGGGGTTGGACTAGAAGACCTCCAAGGTCCCTTCCAACTCTGCTATTGTATTGTATTATAAGTCAATGGGGGAAGCTGCATCTACTGAACAACCACGTGATTCGCTTAACAGCCATAGTGATTCACCTAACTGTGGCAAAAAAAGGTCATAAAGTTGAGTGTGACTCACTTAACAGCCGTCCTAGCAACAAAAGTCCTGGCTCTAATTGCGGTCATAAAATGAAAAACTACCTTTACACACACACACAGATGTAACTTTAGTTGTTTAGATGACTTTCTGGCTTGGTCTCCCCTGGCATGCTTATCCATGGCTTATCAAATTAGCTAGCTGAGTTTTTATGAAATGGTAACCATAATCTTACAATGTTGGTTTGGACAACCTAAATCCGTGATGGCGAACCTATGGCACGCGTGCCACAAGTGGCATGCAGAGCCCTCTCTGCAGGCACACCAGCTGTCACACCAGCCCAGCTCCAACGCACATGCGTGCCTGACTCCCGCCAACCAGATGGTCTTCAGGTCTCTGCCGGGCATGCGCGGAGGGCAGGACGCATGCAGGAGATGCACCAGGGGTGGGTTCCTGCCAGTTCTAGCCTCTTCTACAGAAGAGGTTCCACAAATCTACAGTGCCATTTAGAACCGGTTCCAGCTCCCTCCCCCCGCCCATCTGCACATCATCAAGATGAAGAGCGAGAGGAGGAATTCTGGGAGTTGAAGTCCACAAGTCTTAAAGTTGTCAAGTTTGAACACCCCTGGGGATTTTTTCCTAAAGGGTTAGGGGTGGAAGGGTCTTGTAACTTGACAGCTTTAAGACTCGCTTCAGATGCCAGAGTTCCTGAGCCAATATTTTGGTTGCTAAGCAAGAGCGTTATTAAGTGAGTTTCATCACATTTTACAAGTTGGCCACTCCCACCCAGTCACATGGCCGGCAGGCCTCTCCCCACAAAGCAGGCCACACCTACAGAAGAGGTTCTAAAAAAAATTTGAAACCCATCACTGGGATGCATGTGTGCATGCGCAGGGTATGAGAGGTGCTCACATTGCATTTTGGGGCCTCGCGCAATGCCTCGCTTTGGCTTCCAGGTTGGTGCAGGAGGCCTTGCAGGCCCAAAATGGGGTGCATTTTGGGCCTGGAAGGCCCGCATCAACCTGGAAGCCAAAAATGGGCAAGGGGTGGGTGCATACACTTTGCATTATGGGCATGGGCACATGCGGGCATTGTTGCACGTGCACGCTTTTGACGCACCACGACAAAAAGGTTAGCCCTCACTGACCTAAATCATGGCTTAGAGCAGGGGTCAGCAATCTGTGGCTCTGGAGCCGCATGTGGCTCTTTCATCCCTC
This sequence comes from Thamnophis sirtalis, assembly GCF_051295495.1. Classification (NCBI taxonomy): domain Eukaryota; kingdom Metazoa; phylum Chordata; class Lepidosauria; order Squamata; family Natricidae; genus Thamnophis; species Thamnophis sirtalis. The sequence continues at coordinate 169,863,140 of NW_028261381.1, read as the reverse complement.
TGTTGCGGCTCCACAATTGATAGGGTTTTTGGTTAGGACAGGTAGTGGAAAAAGGATGCTGCGCTAGGAGGAGACTCTATGGTGGGGGGAAGCGGACTTCCGATTGACAGGGGAAAAAAGACGCCACACTAGGAGGAGACTCTATGGTGGGGGGGGGAAGCGGACTTCCGATTGACAGAGGAAAAAGGATGCCGCGCTAGGAGGAGATTCTATGGTGTGGGAACTGGACTTCCGGTCAATCCCAGAACTGAATGGAGAGTTTCTGGTTAGGACCTTTATGGCTCATTGAGTGTTTAAGATTGCCGACCCCTGGCTTAGAGTGTCCCAAAGATGCTTTTTTCAAGAGGCAACTGGACTTACTGGTAACCAAAGGGTCCAATTGCCTCTTGAAAAAGAATATCTTTGGGACAACCATGACCTGGATGACTGAGAATCTCCATAGACACATGGCTTAGAGTGAAAACAACTCTTCCATCTTTCGTGGATATCCTGAATTTTGGGAACATTTCTGGAAGCTCTTTAGGAGTGGGTGGCAAACAACAACGCAAGAGGGAGATAGAATTCCAGCTAATTAATTATGATTAACAGTTGGAATTGAGGCGGTCACATTCATATTTAAAAGACAAATCATAATGACAGTTGCTAAAAATATTATTCCAAGGCAGATCATATATTTATATACACAGTGGGCTGCAATTACGAAATTAAAAGTGTTTCCAACGTCATTTCCCATCCCATCCCATAATTTAGACCCACCTTTTCCAATCTGGTAACCTCGGTGCAGGGGTGGGTTTCAACCGGTTCGCGGCGGTCCCCGTGAACCGGTTGGTCGACGAACCCAGAAGTAAGTAACTTCCGGGAACGGCAAAGGGCCCGCCTGCCCGCCCGCGCTCCTTACCTGGTTTTGACGAGTTCTGCGCTTCCACGCATGCGCAGGATGCATACAGCGCCTGCACGATCCTCCAGGAGCAGCTGGAGCATCGCACAGATGCTAGTACCCATGCGTGCACTGCGCGCGTGCACGAGGACGCCGCCGGCCCCGTTCCAACCCAACCGGTTGGAACGGGGCGAGAAACCCACCCCTGCCTCGGTGGTATGCAAATCCTAAATTAAGCAAACAGTGGTGGGTTCCGGATCCCTTTGCAACTGGTACACTGTGACGGGGCCGGATGTCCACCTTGGACACGGGCGCTGCGCATGCATGCGCATGCCACTGCCCTGGGAGTTGAAGTCCACAGGTTTTAAAGTTGCCAAGGTTGAACACTCCTGCTCTATGGAAAAAGCAAATTGGAGGAGAACTTTTGATCTGAACTTTGTAGGCGAGAGAGAAAAGGATAAGGAGCTTCTATTTTGTCTTGTAATCATCCTGGTTGCTCTTCTCTGCACTTTTTCTAGAGTCTCAACATCTTTTTTATAGTGTGGTGACTAAAAAAAAAGATGTTGAGACTCTAGAAAAAGTGCAGAGAAGAGCAACCAGGATGATTAGGGGACTGGAGGCTAAAACATACTATGAACAATTACAGGAATTGGGCATGGCTAGTCTAGTGAAGTTAATGAAGAGAAGGACCAGAGGAGACATGATAGCAATGTTCCAATATTTGAGGGGCTGCCACAGAGAGGAGGGGGATCAAGCTATTTTTCCAAGGCACCTGAAGGCCAGACAAGGAATAATGGATGGAAACTGATCAAAGAGCGATTCAACCTGGAAATAAGGAGGAATTTTCTGACAGTGAGAACAATCAACCCATGGAACAGAATTTGCCTTCGGAAGTTGTGGGAGCTTCATCACTTGAGACTTTCAAGAAGAGATTGAACTGGCATTTGTCAGAAATGGGGTAGGGTCTTCTGCTTGGTGATGGCTAAATATGGCTTTTTCAGGCTCATGCCTCGGTGTGCATATTTTCCAATGAGACAAACCAAGACAGGAAGATCATTTCACTACAATTTGTGTATATATATATATATATATATATATATATATATATATATATAGATAGATAGATAGATAGATAGATAGATAGATAGATAGATAGATAGATAGATAGATAGATAGATATAGATATAGATATAGATATAGATATAGATATAGATATAGATATAGATATAGATATAGATATAGATATAGATATAGATATAGATATAGATATAGATATAGATATAGATATAGATATAGATATAGATATAGATGATATAGATATAGATGATATAGATATAGATATAGATAGCAATAGCAATAGCAGTAGACTTATATACCACTTCATAGGGCTTTCAGCCCTCTCTAAGCGGTTTACAGAGAGTCAGCATATTGCCCCCAACAATCTGGGTCCTCATTTTACCCACCTCGGAAGGATGGAAGGCTGAGTCAACCCTGAGCCGGTGGGATTTGAACCGCTGAACTGCTGATCTAGCAGTAGCCTGCAGTGCTGCATTTAACCACTGCGCCACCTTGGCTCTAGATATAGATATAGATGATATAGATATAGAGATAGAGATAGAGATAGAGATAGAGATAGATAGATAGATAGATAGATAGATAGATAGATAGATGATAGATAGATAGATAGATAGATAGATAGATAGATAGATAGATAGATAGATAGATAGATGATAGATAGATAGATATATTTCTTCAGTTTAAGGCATTACATTTGTCGCGGTCTGATTTTTGTTGCTTTCCTTCTGTAAAAAATTTCTTTGTGTCTTTTTACCCCTTTTTACAGTGTGCATGAATATGTATAATATGTAATCTTAATTTAGTTTCAGTCTTGAAATTCTTAGTTCCTGCATTGCGGTTTGTTCTTATGCTCTTTTTATATTTCTTTTTGCGTCTTAAAATTAACTTGTAATTAAATCATTAAAGGTTACTGTTTTTTTCCCCGGCATTTCATTTTCTTGCAATTGAATTTTGTTTTCAGTGGTCATTGCATTTAAATGTCTTGAATAAATAAGATAATAATAAAATACATGTATCACAAAGTTTGGGAGTAAAGTGATGGGTGGCATCAGAATTTTTCACACAGTTGAGATATGGGAAAAAGAATAAATTATTTGCATCGATATGTCCTGATAACGATTTTAAAGAAAACGAAAAATGTGTTTGCATAAATTGAAGAATTCTTTCCCTGTGTTGTGAGTGAGAGGTTATGTTGGGGGAAGGGGGGGGATGATAACTTCCTCAATGGCTCAAGGGGGCGATTCTTTCAAAAAGGTTAAGAACCACTGGACTAGATGACCTACAAGGTCCCTTCCAATTCTATTAATCTGTTAAACTGAAGTGAGGAGTCTCCTAGGCAAATTATGTCACCAGGATTCTTGGTTTTATTCCTCTTCCTGGACCACCAAAGCAGGATTGACATGGATTTCAGATCCCTGCCAAAAAGTAAGCCTGCGAGCTTCAGCCAAATCCCAAACCATACAATCCCAGACTGCATTTCCAGCACACTCACCTACCACAGGTAAAATCTCCAGATCTGTTCCATGGATGTCAGATTTTTTGGGGGGGAAGGATGATCCAGATCTCCTGAACAAATGGGTGCCTGTTGAGATCATTTCTCTCGTCAAGGGCAGCAAGAAAGAAAGGAACAGGAAGTGCTGTCCTTCTGGGGTATATTTTGATATAAATAAAGCTCAGGGCAGAGATTCCAGTTTGCAGCAGTTAGGCACAGATGAGACCAGGAAAGGGAGGGAAAGGGGGGAGGTGGGGGGAGGAAAGAAAGGGGGGATTTTAAGCAGCCTGTGATGCAAAGGTCTGAATCGGGTTATCTGGGTAGCTCCATTTGATTCCTAATATCCACCATCTGTAGTCAGCCTAGAATTCAGAGATCATGTACTTATGGATGAGTTTATAGTCCAGGGTTCAGGTTATACAAACCCTCAAGGCAAGTTATAAAAAGTAAAAGTCCCAGCACCCAATCTTCTTTCCCTCTCATTAGCTTGCAAAGAAAGAGAAAGGAAGGAAGGAAGGAAGGAAGGAAGGAGAAAAGGGAGGGGGAGAGGAAGGAAGGAAGGAGAGGGAAAGGAGGGAGGGGGAGAGGAAGGAAGGGGAAAAGGGAGGGAGAGAAAGAGAAGGAAAGGAAGGAAGGAGAAGGAGAGGGAGAAGCAGGAAGGGGGAGGGGAAAGAAGGAAGGAAGGAGAAAAGGGAGGGAGAGAGAGAAAGAAGGAAAGGAAGGAAGGAAGGAGAAAAGGGAGGGAGAGAGAGGAGGAAGGAAAGGAAGGAAGAAAAGAAGGAAGAAGGAGAAGGAGAGAGGGGGAGAGGAAGGAAGGAGAGAGAGGGAGAAGGAGGGAGGGAGGAAGGGGAAAGGGGAGAGAGAGAGAGAAAGAAGGAAAAGAAAGAAAGAGAAAGAGATGGAGAAGGAGGGAGGGGGAGAGGAAGGAAGGAAGGAGAAAGGGGAGAGAGAGAGAGAGAAAGAAGGAAAGGAAGGAAGGAGAGGGAAAAGGAGGAAGGGGGAGAAGAAGGAAGGAAAGGAAGGAAGGAGAAGGAGAGGGAGAAGGAACGAGGGGGAGATGAAGGAAGGAGAGAGAGGGAGAAGGAGGGAGGGAGGAAGGAAAGAAGGGGAAAAGGGAGAGAGAGAAAGAAGGAAAGGAAGGAGAAGGAGAGGGAGAAGCGGGGGGGAGGAAAGAAGGAAGACAGGAATGAAGGAGAAAAGGGAGGGAGAGAGAGAAAGAAGGAAAGGAAGGAAGGAGAAGGAGAGGGAGAAGCAGGTGAGAACTCGATGCATCAATAAACCTGTATCTCTTTTACCTTTGTGGTCTCATGTCCCATTCTTATAACTGATATATGGTAAAAGGCTACGAGCTGCTGCAACGCAGGGAGGGGGAGAGGAAGGAAAGAGGGAAGAGAGGAAGAGAGGGAGAAGGAGGGAGGGTGAGAGGGAGAGGAGAAGATGCCATTGGGGAAAAAAAACAAATAACACTTTAAAAATGCCCACATAAAATCTTTTTTTAAAAAATTGACTCACAAGCTGTCTAAAAGACACTCAGACCCCTGAACAGGTTTATTTGTTTGTTTATTTAATTTAAAAGCCCAGAAAGCAAAAGACAGTAAATTTATAACTGGAGTGCTACCTTGAAATGCCACTGCACCCCACTGCCTAGAAGCCCCCAAGCACAGCCCCAGATGGGTACACCTAGGGCAGTGTTTCTCAACCTTGTCAACTTGAAGATGTCTGGACTTCAACTCCCAGAATTCCCCAGCCAGCATTCGCTGGCTGGGGAATTCTGGGAGTTGAAGTCCAGACATCTTCAAGTTGACAAGGTTGAGAAACACTGCTCTAGGGGTGTGTGTGTGTGTGTGTGTGTGTGTGTGTGTGCGCGCGCGCGCTTGTGTGGAGGATGCTGTGTTTAAAATACTCCACTCCTGGCTCTTTTATTGTCAATAAAGATCTCCAGCTATCCGCTTTTCTGGGGTTCCCCGACACAAACCTCTCTCCCCCCCGCCCCCCAAGAAGACCAGGCACACCTACAAAGAGTAAAAGATTATGTCAGCTCCTTTCTCTCCCATCAGATTGGCCCAGCTAAGCCTTAAGCCACTGCCAATGTTGCATCTCTTCCTCCTCCTCCCACCCCCCCCCAGCAACCCGCCAGCTGCTCCCCACTGCCCCCTGGCGCCCCCAGACCTGCGCTGCAATGCTTCTCTCCCTCCCCTGAAAGCCAAGCCCATCTCAGCGAGACAGGCAGAGAGGCAGGAGAAGGATGCGGGGGGCTAAATGGGACTGCTGTGGGTCCTCTCCTTTCTCCAGTCCACCTTCTTCGGGGATGAGGTAAGACCCTCACTGCGTTTCGATATATATATATATATTTGGGGAGGGAGGGGGGGGGGCTTTTGCAGGTTGGAGCCAATGCAGCAGGATGGGGAGGGAGGGAGAGAGAAAACGGATGCAGAATGGAAAAGACTGCTTTTCCAGCCTTGTGCCCCCCCCCCAACCTTCCCCCCTCTCCCATCCCGATGCCAGCCGGTGCCCACCTGAGCAGCATATTAAAAAGAGACCCGGGGCTGGATGTGACATGACAAGGACCCAGAGGGGAAGGGGGGGGGAGGGCAGAGAATAAATTAGGGAGGGGGGTGTCGATCCATCGCCTGTGTGTGTGTGAAACACAGACTGTCGTTTTCTATTTTTAACGGCCCACATTGCGGTTTTGGAGACCCACAACTAGGCAAGGAGCGTTGTCTCTTCCTCTTGTTGGGTTGGTTGTGCTATCGAATCTGTGCACGTATGCATGTGTGTGATTGTGTGTGTGTGTGTGTGCGCGCTCTGTCGAGGGGTTGTCCATTCTCCCTGTTGTGAGCGAGGGGCGCGCAACATTTCTGCTCTCGCCGTCCAGCGATGGGAAGGCTGGCCAAGGGCGTGTAGTCGAAGAGTCTGTTTTGCAATTGGCAGTGTCTGTCTGCCTGTCTGTCTGGCAGGGAGGGGATGCTCCGTATGGATCCGGTCCCAAAGAGGGCCCTCTTCCCCACCCATCCCACATCCTCCCCTCCCCAAAGCGTAACCGGTTGGCCGAGGTTCAAGGGAGATGCCACTTGGGACGACGAGCCAATGCCACCCTTCAGGAGGGTGCGTTGTCCAGATAGGCTGCCCGAGCCAGAAAAAACACTGCTGCCTTCTTGGATTGCAAGCGAAACAGCTTCCATTGCTCGCTCGGCCGCCGTGGCTGGCAGCCAGGTAGCTGGGAAGGAGTTTGCCAAGCAGAACAGAAGAGAAAGCGGTGACTTTCCCTTGTCATTTGCGCCGTTCTCCGGCATTCCGAGGTAGACTGCCTCTCTCTTTGGAGGGTCCATTGAAGGTCCCCGATGGGTTTCCCACTTTGGACCTTGGGAGATGCTTCAAAAGGAAGCCACACGGGCCTTTTGCCCTCAGGGGCACATTGTGGCCGCCGCTGGAAGGAGGAAAAAGACGGTCACTCAAAGCTTTGATCGAAAACATTCCAGGCTCGTCACTTCCAATTGGGTCTTCCCTTTCCCTTTTGCCCGTCTTTGTAAAGGAAGAGGCCGAAGGTGGAAAGGCTCCTTTACTCAGGGTGCCAACACCAGCTGCCAGAGCTTTTGGAGAAGGCCCGTCTGCTGCGCTGCCTGCCCTCTTTTGCGGCCTGCACGCTGACAAAATTATGTGGCATCTTCAAAGTGCTTGGGTTGCTTTAGCTGCGCCAAGTTTGGGGGCACAAGATACGCAAGGCCCCAGTTTCCTAGGGGGAAAGGGTGGTAGTGCCCAGGGGTGGGTTCCAGATTCTGTTACTGCCGGTTCGCTCAGGGGCGCACTTTCGGGCGCGTGTGTGCTTGATGAGCGCAGTCTGCGCATGCACATAGTAAAAAAAATTGCTTCTGTGCATGTGCAGGAGCAAAAAAACAAGATGGCGGTGCCTACGGTGGCACCAATAGAACCGGTTCGGGGGCATGGCCGGCTGAGTTACTACCTACTCGCCTGAACCGGCCCGAATCGGTAGGAACCCACCTCTGGTAGTGCCCCAATTTTGAGGAGTGGGGCAGGGGGGTGTTTCTCTGAAGCCTCTCTGACGTTCTTGTCTGCTGGAATGGCCCCTCTAGGAATTCTCTCAATCTTTAACAGCCTCCTGGAAAGGAGTTACAAACGAGCTAGTCCTCAACTTACAACATTTCGTTTAGTGACTGTTCCAAATTGCAATTGCATTGGAAAAAAGTGACTTATAACCGGAGTTCGTACTGAACTTTTGCAGCATTCATGGAGTCAAAATTCAGACGCTTGGCAACCGACTCACATTAACGACGATTGAAGTGTCCCGGGGGGGGTTGGGGGTGTCATGTGATCCCCTCTTGCGACCTTCTGTCAAGCCAAGTCACTGGAGACGCGAGATTCGCTGAACGGCCGTGTGACTCACTTTGCAACTGCAGCAATTCACTTAACGGCTGGGGCGAGAAAGGTCGCAAGATGGGACAGAACTCGCTTAAAAACGATTTTGCTTAGCCACAGAAAGTTTTTGGGCTCAGATGTGGTTGTAAGTTGAGGACCGCCTGTATTTGCAGAGGGCTTGAGAGTGAATGGAACCCTGAACTAAAATAGCCATAATAATAGCACTTAAGACAGTGCTTTTTACAGCCCTCTCTAAGCGGTTTACAGAGTCAGCCTCTTGCCCCCAACAATCGGGGTCCTCGTTTCACCCACCTAGGAAGGATGGAAGGCTGAGTCAACCTTGAAACATTGTGTTATCTGCTTTTTCATTACCAAGTTATTACATTTTAACTTGCCAGGAATTGATTATATCTATTATTCCGTTTGCAATTGCCGAGAGAATGTAATATTGCGAGGATAAATGATAAATTTAGTACAAACCAAATGCTCAGTATGGTTTTCACCCATTATGTAACGATATTAATATAATATGTAGTGGGCCAGACTCATTAACACACCCACAGGCTTTATTTGTGTGTGGGAGGGAGGGACTGAGATGACGAGAATTGAGTGATTTGAAGGGAGATTTGAAAAAGGGGGGACTTTCTTGGCTTGTGCTATTCCCGGGTGTCAAATTTAAGATTCTTCCCTCCCCCATGTTTGCAGTATGGCCAAAATCAGTGTTTTCTTTTCAAACTTGGCAACTTTCAGCCGGGTGGACTTCAACTCCCAGAATTCCCCGGGCAACTAGGAATTGAACTTCACGTCTTAAAGTTGATCAGGTTGTGTTGGAAGAAATGTCCATCTGGGTTCAGCTCCAAGTGGGGAAAAAGACACTGGAAACATGGAGGCTGCTTGGAAAGATGGTTTAATGGTGGTCAGGACCACATGGTTTGAGGTCCTGAACAGAGAAGGTGGATCACACGCTTCCAGATATTGGGTGAAGAAGAAAAGAGAGAGAAAAAGGGGACTTGCTGGGCTTTTTATACTCCTGTTCCTGAGTAAGAAATGTATTCTGATTGGTTGTCAGACTCCCATGGGACCATGCGGGGGCAACTATCTAGGTTGCGTTTTGAGTCCAAGTTTGGTTGAGTTCCCAGATGCCATGTGGTGAGTTGGGTAAAGGGCTAATACTATCATGCCTTAATCCCATCCCCCTGGAGCTTAAGGGGAGGGATCTTTGTTATGTAGAATAGACTGACCCGGGCTTTTTAATAGCCCATTGTCAAAGGTGGGGGGGCTATTAAGAGTGGGTCTATTTCCCGCCTAAAAACATGTTTCTCCATTTCTGATCCAAGGAAATATAGTATTCTGCCTTTTCAACATTTCCCAGGATATTTCATTTTTCTAGGAGGGGGGGGGTTAACTTCCTACAGTTGAAAACACACAGGCCTGAATGAATTAAATTCTGCCAATTGCTGTGCGTAGAAAAACGAATATAAAATTCTGCCTCTCGTGAATACGTTCTTCTGCGTGGATGAAATGTCACGGTTGTAAGTAACACACCCATAGCAACACCGAGGCAGGTAGATTCCTCAAAGAGCAATTGATTAGATTTGTTTTCGAAACAAGCGGAGCTGTTGCGAAGATGCTCCAACTACAGGCAGTTATTGGGTCGGGGGCATGGGTGGGTTCCGACCGGCACTACTGCCGGTTCGCTCGTGCTCGCGCTTTGCATTAACATGCGCAATTAAAATTGTTCTGCGCATGCCACAGAACGGAACAAGAAGATGGCGCCGCCGATGATGCCAATCGGGGAACCGGTTTGGGGGCGTGGCAGGCCTGAGTTGCTGCCGGTTCCAGTGGCCCAGGCCACCAAACTACTACCAGTTCGGTCAAACCGGTCCGAACTGGTAGGAACCCACCACTGGTTGGGGGGGGGGATGTTTGTACCGGGGGGGGTGACTTTAATTTTCCTCCTGTGGAAATTGCATTGGCCCCAATCTTTTGGGGCTTAAATGTTTTGTAAACTTGCAGTAACTTCTTGGTAACTGTGAATTGGGCATCAATTTTTGTGAGTCTTTTCATTTATGCTTTAATTTAGTGCCTACTTAATATTTGGGGTCTTTCATTGATTAAGGTGACCAGACATCCCAGTCCCGATTTTTAACAATTTGTCCCGCGTCCCGCGGCGATTTTAAAAAGTCCCGATTTTTTTTACATTTTAATCAAGACACCACCCACCCACCCTGTCAATAGTGTCCCGCTTTACCAATGTTAAAATCTGGTCACCTTACATCGCTCAGTTTTGGAGGGTTTTTTTTGGTGGTGGTGTTGGGGGCTACTCTCCCATCCAAGAGCCGAGGTGGCGCAGTGGTTAGGGTGCAGTACTGCAGGCCACTTTAGCTGACTGTGAACTGCAGTTCAGCGGTTCAAATCTCACTGGCTCAAGGTCGACTCAGCCTTCCATCCTTCCGAGGTGGGTGAAATGAGAACCCGGACTGTGGGGGCGATATGCTGACTCAATTTGCTAAAAAATCTGTAAACCGCTTAGAGAGGGCTGAAAGCCCTATGAAGCAGTATATAAGTCAAATAAATAAATAAATAAATAAATAAATAAATAAATAATAAATAAATATTGATGAGTTGTGACTCAGCAAGTAGGTATCGTAATAAATCTTGATATTTACACAACAGTTGAGGCCTCTGCCTTAATCTTCGCTGAATGGATCTGTGGTCCCCTTTGTGATTGCGATTTGGGATTTTCTAATAAACAGCTCAGTCCTTTAGCTGTATCAGATCATTGTGGAAAGGGCTATGCAGAACCAGTTTGGGTCTCGTGGTGAAGGCACCAGACTAGAGATAGTGAGTTCTAGTCCTGCTTTAGGCAGGAAAGCTGGCTGGGTGACTTTGGACCAGTCATTCTCACACAGCCTAATCCAGTGATGGCTAAGCTTTTTTGGCTCGGGTGCCAGAAGCGTCCGTGCGTGCGTGGCCACACCCATAATTCAATCCCCGATGCACACCGCCACGCAGGAGCACACAACCTCCCAGTGCCCCGTGCATGCGTGCATGACCCCCGCTGCCCCTCCTGTGCATGCACACACACAGACACACACACACTGCCTTCCTGAAGCCTGGAGAGGGCAAGAACAGTCTCCCTTGCCCCCTGCCCGAGGCCCTCTGGAAGCCGGAAGCGGCCCATTTCCGAACTTCCGGTAGGCCCGTTTTCCGCCCTCCCCCGGTATCGGAGGCTTTTCTGAAGCCTGGGGAGGGTGGAAACGGCCAATCCAAGTCCTCCAGATGCCCTTCGAAGACTGAAAATCAGTTGAAAATAAAGATGGGATAAAAGTAAAATAAATAAATAATGATCTTGGGTTTCCCCCCCCCACACACACCATTTATTCATATTCTGTTCAGTAATTTTCAACTAGCCTTTTGCACATTTGCACATGGTTTTTACACACTTTTGTGTAAACATGAACTTCATCTGGCTCTTACTAAAGAGAAAGGAGTCACTAGGGTAAGGGTAACTATGGGATTTATAAATATGTTATAAAAAGATTTATAAAAATAGACAGGTCTTCAATCGTAGCCACTACTTTGATTTTTTTTTTTTTTACCATACCTTGGGATACTAAAAGACGCCTAAAAGACCCCTCTGCCTGTTTCCCCGTGCTTTTGATTCATTTTCTTCCTCTAAAAACATCGGTCAAACTGCTGTGGTCAGGGCCTGTTAAGGCGGCTAAAAACCAATGCAAAATAATAACAGCAAAGGCAAAGTGACAATGCAACACATAAAAGCTACCAAAAGAAGGAGGAAGGCACAGCAATTGACCCATGGCACAAAATGCACTAGGAGGGGTTGTGTATTCCTTTGCTGGAGGTGTTTAAATGGAGGCTGAAGTGACGATTGATCAGGGATGCTGATTTCGGCACTGGGCAGAAAGGGAGATGAACTAGATGATCTGTGAGACCCTTTCCCATCCTTATGGCCTATAATTCTATGAAACTTAATAATTACAGAGAGAGAGGGAGGGAGGGAGGGGGAGGGAGGGAGGGAGAGAGAGAGAGAGAGAGAGAGAGAGAAAGAGAAATATATGAAGAACGGTTGCAGGAACTGGGTATGTCTAGTTTAATGAAAAGAAGGACTAGGGGAGACATGACAGCAGTGTTCCAATATCTCAGGGGTTGCCACAAAGAAGAGGGAGTCAAGCTATTCTCCAAGGCACCTGAGGGCAGGACAAGAAGCAATGGGTGGAAATTCATCAAGGAGAGAAGCAACTTAGAACTGAGGAGAAATTTCCTGACAGTTAGAACAATTCGTCAGTGGAAAAACTTGCCTGCAGAAGTTGTGGGTTCTCCATCACTAGAGATTTTTAAGAAGAGATTGCACAACCATTTGTCTGAAGTGATGTAAGGTTTCTTGCCTAAGCAGGGGGTTGGACTAGAAGACCTCCAAGGTCCCTTCCAATTCTGTTATTCTATTCTATTCTATTCTACATATACATATAGATAGTCCTTCAGTTATGAAACGTTGTGTATGTGTGTGTGTGCATGCGTGTGCGCACGCAGTATATATATATATATGTGTGTATGTGTATATATACATAGACATACACATATACATACATACAGGTAGCCCTTGATATATGACTACAAATGAGCCCAAAATCTATGTTGCTAAGTGAAACATTAGTTGAGTTCCCCCCCCCTTTTTCTTTCTTTCTTGACAGGGTTGTTAAGTGAATTATTACATTTGTTAAGTAAGTACCCCAGTTGTTAAGTGAATCTAGTTTCCCCATTGATTTTGCTTATCAGTCAGTCACAAAACACGTTCACATGACCTCGGGACACTGAAACTGTCATAAATATGAGTCAGTTGCCAAGTGTCTGAATTTTGATCACACGATTGCAGAAATGTTGCAATGGTCGTAAGTGTGAAAAATGGTCATATGTTGCTTTTCTCAGTGCCGTTGTAACTAACGGTCACTAAATGAGCTGTTGTAAGTCAAGGACTACCTTTGTGTGTGTGAATGAGTGAGTGAGTGACTCTGTGTGTGTGTGTGTGTGTGTGTGTCTGTGTGTATGTGTACACATTCACACATATACATACATACCAATGGTGGGTTTAAAATTTTTTTAGAACCTCTTCTGTGGGTGTGGCCTGCTTTGTGGGAGTGGCTTGTCAGCCATGTGACTGGGTGGGAGTGGCTTGCCAGCCATGTGACTGAATGGGCGTGGCCAACTTGTAAAATGTGGTGAAACACACTTAACAACACTCTTGCTTAGCAACCAAAATGTTGGCTCAGGAACTCTGGCATTGAAGTGTGCAAGTCTTAAAGCTGTCAAGTTACAAGACCCTCGCGCCCCTAACCCTTTAGGAAAAAAAACCCAGGGGTGTTCAAACTTGAACAACTTTAAGACTTGTGGACTTCAACTCCCAGAATTCCTCCTCCAGTCATGTTGGCTCAGGAACTCTGGCATTTGAAGCACGCAAGTCTTAAAGCTGTCAAGTTACAAGACCCTCGCACCCCTAACCCTTTAGAAAAAAAAACCCCAGTGGTGTTCAAACTTGACAGCTTTAAGACTTGTGGACTTCAACTCCCAGAATTCCTCCTCTCGCTCTTCATCTTGATGATGTGCAGATGGAGGGGGCGGGAGGGAGCTGGAACCGGTTCTAAACGGCACTGTAGATTTGTGGAACCTCCTCTATAGAAGAGGTTAGAATTGACAGGACCCACCCCTGATTTGGACACTTTTCTAGATACACACACACCCTTGCATGAACCTCCCTCAGTTTTGCTGACCGGAAGTCCAGTTCCCCCACCATAGAGTCTCCTCCTAGCGTGGCATCTTTTTTCCTCTGTTGATCGGAAGTCCACTTCCCCCCACCATAGAGTCTCCTCCTAGCGCGGTGTCCTTTTTCCACTACTGATCCTAACCAAAAGCCCTATCAATTGTGGAGCCGACAGGGAGCCGCAACAGAGGGATGAAAGAGCCACATACGGCTCCAGAGCCACAGATTGCTGACCCCTGGGATAGGCTTTTCTGTCTGAGCAGGGGGTTGGACTAGAAGACCTTCGAGGTCCCCTCCTGCTCCGTTGTGTTAAACCACTATTTTGTGTCACTTCATTAATTTTCCTAGAGGGCACCATGGAGAAAGCTACCCATGTACATGTAACTCTCAACTTACAACAGTTCATTTAGCGTTCAAAGTTACAATGGCACTGACAAAAGTGACTTACGATCCTGTCTCGCACTTATGACCGTTGCAGCCTCCACATGGTCCACATCCAGAGACTTGGCAACCAACTCATTATTTATGACGGCTGAAATGTCCTGTCATCCCCTTTTGCGACCTTCTGCCGAGCAAAGGCAATGGGGAAGCCAGATTCCTGCAACGACGGTGTTGCAAACTTAGCAACGGCAACGATTCACTTAACAACCGTGGCAAGAAAGGTCATCGAGGGGAGGGGCGAAACTCCCTTAAGAAATGTTTCGCTGAGCGACAGAAATTTTGGGCTCCGTTGTGGCCGTAAATCAAGGACTACCTGTACTTGTTAAAAAAAAAGACTTGCCAGGAAGCTCTGTTTGTTTATTTATTTATTTTTGAATCCTTGGCGCCCTTTCTCTCCCTCCTGATTGTCTTCCCCTTCCCCAGATGTTGTAGACAGATCAATGTTCATCCTAGCATACCTGGCCCCTCTCTTCTCTCTTTATCCTCCCCAGGTTTGCTGAACCCCATCTGAAAGCTAAGCTAGCTAGGGATAAACCTGGGTAGCAGTCAGTCTGGTTGCCATGGCGATCCTGCTCTCTTTTGATTGGGCGCCAACACAGCATCCCGACCGTTCAGCATCTTCCTTTGATGTAGATCCCTGTGAAAAGCATCGCTGGGAGAGAAAAGGCTATAGATTTCTCTGGTGTCCAGAATTTTATTGACTTGACTTGGGAAAAAAGTCAGGCGGGGATATTTTATTTATGCATTTGTTAGCTTGACGGTACATGTATCTTTGGCCAAATAATAAGGATTCACGGTGGGATTAAAAAAAAAAAAAGCCCAACAGAAACATCCCTAAAGAGATAAAATGTCCACAAAAAGACAAATCAGATTAAAAAATAAATCAAATTACTTCTCAAAATGCAACAGTTCACGTTTTAAGATGAGCGGGCAGCAATACAAATATTTTAAACTAGTAGCTGAATACCCATGGTTCGCTATTAAAATATATGATCAGGCTTGATAAATTGACAGTTAAAGCTTGAACATTAATGAGTCTCCTCTCCCTTTTTCTCCCTCAGGCTTGCCCCACTGAATCCCCTCTTCTCCTATCCCCCTTTCTCTCCCTCAGGCTGGCCCCACTGATCCTCTCCTCTCCCCTTCTCTCCCTCAGGCTTGCCCCATAGAGGCCTCTCCTATCTTATCCCCTTCTCTCCCTCAATCTAACTCCTTCACATCAGAGCATTTTGCAGGTGGGGAGGGGGAGTAGTATGTCTAAACTACCAGCCCGCATACCAGATGAATCACACGTTGGCCATGCCCATGCCCAAGTGGCAGTTGGAACAGAGTTCTTTTCAGGTGGGGAGTAGAATGTCTAACTCCTTAGCATCAGAGCATGTTAATAATAATATAAGAAATACTAATGATCTGATGATCATTTTGAAAAATCCTTTCTTAGCGAGCACCTAGAAGCCAAGAGGAACATATGTGCCAAATTTCAAGTTTGTAGGCTTTATGGTTCTGGAGATTTTGTGATGATGTGTGAGTAGTATTTCAGCCTGGCTGATAAGGAGTCGAGCCCTGTAGCTCAATGGTTAACACATCTGCCTTAGAGGCAATAGAGCACAGGTTCGATTCCCAGCAAGGGTATGGCTAGCTGATGAGAGCTAAATAGCTTGAAATAGATCTATACTAGTCTCCCTTTATTTATTTATCAGCATAAATATAACAAATATATATATATATATATATATATATATATATATATATATATATATATATATATATATATATATATATATATATATATATATATATATATATATATATATATATATATATATATACACATACATACATACATACACACACACACACAGACACACACATAATGTTGCATTTGTGCTGATAAATAAATAAAGGGGAGAAAGGCTTCCTCCATATTTGGGCATACCAGGGGTTGTGACACAATACATACCTATTTCCCTGGCTTAGCTGATAAAGGAGGAGAGCCTGTGGCCTAGTGGCTAATATAACTGCCTAATATGTAATACAGCCCAGGTTCGAATCCCAGTAAGGGTATGGCTAGCTGAAGAGAGCTAAATAGCTTGAAATAGATGTATATTACAAATGCAACACAAATGTAACAAAGGCAACAGTAAAAATAATGGCTTTCTGTCGTGATGGTCTCTTGTGACGAGCCGATAGACAGAGAAAGGAAGCAGTATGCTTCCTCCATATTTGGGCCAGGGGTTGTGACACTATGTTTGTGTGTGTGTGTGTGTGTGTGTGTGTTTTATTTGTGCTATATGTATATATATATACACATATACAGATAAATAAGTAAAATAAGCAATGCAATACAATTCGACTTACAACCATTTGTTTATTGACCATTCAAAGTTATAATCTAGGGAATAAATCACTGAATAAAGTGACTTACAGCCAGTCCTCACACTTACGACCAATGCAGTGTCCTCGTGTTCATGTGCTCACCATTTGCAACCTTCTCAACTGGTTTCCAGCAAGCAAAATCAACGAGCAAGCTGGATTCATTTAATGACTGCACGCTTTGCTTAACAACTGCAAAGTCCAACAAAGGCAATTAAATTGGGCATGGCTCACTTAACGACTGTCTCACTTAACAACAAAAAATTCTGGTCTCAATTGCAGTCGTAAGGTGGAGGGCTATCTGTAATGATGATGAGATTAATAATGATGATAAGCACAGGGAGTCCTCAATTTGCAACTTTAATTGAGGCTGGCAATTATGATTATAAGTTGTGACGGTGGTAAAGCAGGTCATCCTGTGACCCCACCCAATTTTACTACCCTTTTCTTGTGGCAGTGAACATCATTTCCCAACAAAAATGTTGTAAATTGTAATCCCATGATTGCGGGAGGCTGCAAACAATCTTAAATGTGGACCGTTTGCCGAACGCTCAAAATGTGATCAGGTGACCATGGGGGCGGCAGCCATCGGAATGTCAGCCCCAGGTAAAAACCAAGTCGTGGTGGTGCAGTGGTTAGAAGGCAGTATTGCAGGCTGATTCTGCCCATTGCCAGGAGTTTGATTCTGACCCAATTACTTGGGTCAGCTCAAGGTTGAATCAGCCTTCCATCCTTCCGAGGTCGGTAGAATGCGGACACAGATTGATGGGGGCAAGAGGCTGACTCTGCAAGTCTATGTGCGATTAGTACTGCTTCCTTCCTTCCTTTCCTTTTTCTCTCCCTCCCCTTTCTCCTTCCTTCCTTCCTTCTCTCCCTCCCTTTTCTCCTGCACTCCTTCCTTCCTTCCTTCCTTCCTTCCTTCCTTCCTTCCTTCCTTCCTTCCTTCCTTCCTTCCTTCCTTCTTGGTGGAAGGGAGAGCTGTGATGACTCAGTGGTTAGAATGCAATATTGCAGGCACACTCTGCCCTCAGCCAGCAGTTCGATCCTGACTGGCTCAAGGTTGGCTCAGCCTTCCATCCTTCCGAGGTGGAACAAAATGAGGACCCAGATTGTTGGGGGGCAGTTCTGTAAATGGCTTAGAGAGTGCTGTAAAGCACTATGGGGCGGTATATAAATCTAAGCACTTTTGCTATTACTACCTTCTGTGGGGGTCTGTTGCTAAGCAACCGGTCATAATTTGAGGACCACCTGCAGTTCAAGTAAAAGCCCAACCGAGCCAAATATCAAAATGGAATAACACAATTAAATCCCCGTAAGGCAAATCAAAAGTAAAGTTTGAAAAAGCAAAGCAAGGTTGGAAAGGATCATTAATAACACCCAGCTCAGCCCACCTGGGGGTGGGCTCCCCTCTTGTCCTCCTCCGATTCTCAGTCTGTCAGGAACACATGTTGCCTTCACGAAAGCAGAAGGGAAGCAGGAGGGGGGGGGCTGGGATGGAAAAGGGGGAAGGGGGGGCTCTCTAGGGGCTCCTTTGTTTGCGCTGGTTGGGTTTTCTCTTTCCCTTTCTTTTCCTTTCATCTCTCCCCCTCTCCCCCTGCCCTGGAACTGGGATGAAATTTCAGTCGGCAGGAATGGATAACAACAGCTTGTTTGTTTAATGGCCCTTGGGGGCTGCAGGCTGGAGAGAGGGAACCCAACACTGGAACCATTTCTTTGTTCTTTCTCCTCAATTCTCTTTCAGGTTCAGTTATTTTTCCTCTTTCTTTCTTTTTCTGTCCTTTTCTCCCTCCTTCCTTCCTTCCTTTTTTCTTTTTCTCTCCCTCCCTCCTTTCTTTCTACCTTTTTCCTCTTTCCTTCCATCCCTCCCTCTTATTTTCCTTCCTTCCTTCTTCCTTTCCCTTCTTTCTTTCTTTTTCTTTCTACCTTTCTCCTCCCTCCCCTTCCTCTTCTTTTCCTTCCTTCCTCCCTTCTTCCCTTTTTCTTTCTTTCTTTATGTCTTTCTTTCTTTTTACCATTCTCCTCTTTCCCTCTTCTTTTCCTCCCTCCCTCCCTCCCTTTTTCTTTCTTTCTCTTTCTTTCTTTTTATTTCTTTCCACCTTTCTCCCCCCTCTCTCCCTTCCCTCACTCTTCTTTTATTTCCTCTTTCTTTCTCTTTCTTTCTACCTTTCTTTCTTTTTCTTTCTTTCTTTCCACCTTTCTCCTCCCCTCTCCCTTCCCTCACTCTTCTTTTACTTCCTCTTTCTTTCTCTTTCTTTCTACCTTTCTTTCTTTCTTTCTACCTTTCTCCTCTATCCCTCCCTCTTCTTTTCTTTCTTTCCTTCCTCCCTCCCTCCTTCCTTTCCTTTTTTCTTTCTTTCTTTTTCTCTTTTTCTTTCTTTCTTTTTCATTCTTTCTTTCCACCTTTTTTCTCCCTCCTTCCCCTCCCTCTTCTTTTCCTTCCTTCCTCCCTTCCCCCATCCTTTTTCTTTCTTTCTTTTTCTTTCTTTCCACCTTTCTCCTCCCTCCCTCTTATTTTCCTTCCTTCCTTCTTTCTTCCTTTCTTACTTTTTTTCTTCCTTCCTTCCTTTCCCCTCCCTCCCTTCTCTTTCTCTCTTTCTCCTTCCTTCTACATTTCTATTTTTAAAAAATTAAATCTCTCCTTTCTTATTTTACTAATATCAATATTTTGGTTCATACCTCTTCTGCTTTAGAGTTCTTTTTTCCCTTCATTTGTTGTACCGTATTTGATTTACACTTCATCCTTTCTACTTAATGTGAAAAGGAGTAACTTTTCTTTAATTTCATCATTGTGAGCTATGCCTAATTAATTCACTTTTAATTAAAACAATTATATCCTTTGGTTCCTTTTATAAAGTCAGCCTCCAACAATGAATGCTTACTGTAGTTGCATTATATCCTTATTTTATAATCTGTAAACCACCTAGAATTAGGGCTAAAATTAAAATAATTCAAGTAAAAACCAGTGATATAAAAATACCACTTGCTGAATTTGTGAAGATCCAAATTTAGTAAATTCCTTCTCTAATTGTTCTTTTTTTAAAAGTTTTTTAATTGCCACACATTTTCTCTCTTGTAAGACAAGCATTTGTTTTTGTTTTTTTTTTGTTAAATATCCTCTTAGATATCTAAGTTATCCTGTCTTTCCTCTAATAGTACAATGGCATATACCAAATGCTTTTTTTCACTTTTCCCCACAACTATCACACCCTGTAGGGCAGTGGGCCCCAACCCTTTGGATACCAGGGACCAGTCTAGTGGTTAAGGCACCGAGCTAGAAAGCAGGAAATGGTGAGTTCTAGTCCTGTCTTAGGCATGAAAGCCAGATGAGTGACCTTGGGCCAGTCTCTCTCGCTCTCTCAGTCCAACCCACCTCACAGGGTGGTTGTGGGGAAAGTAGGAGGAAGATGATGTGTTGGATATTACTTGTAAAATAGTAAAGTCAGGATACAAACAATATCTCAGGGGTTGCCACAAAGAAGAGGGAATCAAACTATTCTCCAAGGCACCTGAGGGTAGGACAAGAAGCAATGGGTGAAAACTAATCAAGGAGAGAAGCAACTTAGAACTGAGGAGAAATTTCCCGACAGTTAGAACAATTAATCAGTGGAACGACTTCCCTCCAGAAGTTGTGAATGCCCCAACACTGGAAGTCTTTAAGAAGATGTTGGACAGCCATTTGTCTGAAACGGTATAGGGTTTTCTGCCTAGGCAGGGGGTTGGACTAGAAGACCTCCAAGGTCCCTTCCAACTCTGCTATTGTATTGTATTGTATTGTAAGTCATTTTGTCTTTAAGGTGCCCTAAGACCTTTTGTTGTTGTTTTTCCCAATAAGGCCTTTTCTCTGCCTCTCTAGGACAATGAAACACGGTGAGCAACAGGAAATATATGTGATTGCTCTTCCAGCAATTCCTCGCAAAATATCTAGGCTGATAGCTAAAACCTATTTAATTTAATTGCTCAGTGGACTGGCTTTCCGACTAGAAATTTCATTCTCATTTCTAATTTCAGCAGAGGGAATTGGGAAAAATACACAGATGCCCCATTGTTGGCAGAGAGAAAATGTGAGATTTAGCTGTAATGTGGATGACTTTCCAAGCCTGCATGCTTGTTCAGATATGATTTTAAATCGTTTGCAAATAAGCAACCAAGTGGCACCTTAGGAGGACTTTCTAAGGTTCGAAGGTTCAAAGGTTCTTAGGAGGGCCTTCTGGTGAGATGCATTAAAAGCCACCTAGCTCAGAATTTTTCAGTATATTTACTAGGGCTTTACACTTGCCAAGGGAAACCATGTGTAAAACTGTTACTCATAACAGATGGAACTACCTTCAGAATCCCACAATGGGGATATTTAGATGCAGTCATATTAGTACTTGTAGTCTAATAGATCCAGGGCTGCCGAGAGAATTATTAAGTGCTGGAAGAAAACTAATATGGGCCGCGTCACCTACACATGGACACATGTTTTTCTTTGCCTTTTTGAGCTCCAGATTTTTGAGACGACATTTCATAACCCTTCATAAGCTGAAATGAAATATAAAATACTTCATAAGCGAAATGAAGCTAAACTGGCAAACTTAAATAAATATGTAAGTAATGAAATTAAAATTCAATAAATTACGTAAATAACTGTTCCCTGAGTTTCAGATTAATACAGAAAGGTTAGGTCAAACAAGGCTGCAAAGTGGTTTTGCTATGCACACAAAGTGTAGCATATGAAGTATGTATCCGAGATTGTTTTTCTTTTTAAAAATTTGGTTTTGTAAAAACGTTTTTTTTAAAATCCCACTTCATGGGCTTCCTTTGAGGTCCATGGGCCCCGGAACAGGGGTGAAATCCAGCAGGTTCTGACCGGTTCTGGAGAACCAGTAGCAGAAATTTTGAGTAGTTCGGACAACCGGCAAATGCCACTTCTGGCTGGTCCCAGAGTGGGGTGGGAATGGGGATTTTGCAGTATCCTTCTCCTGCCACGCCCACCAAGCCACACCACACCCACAAAACCACATCACATCCACCAAGCCACGCCCACAGAACCGGTAGTTAAAAATTTTGAATTTCACCCCCACCCTTCCTCAGGCCTGAATAGATCTGAAAAGCGTTAGGACCAGAAATGCTGGTGAGAATCACAACATAGGGACTTGAGGCCGCCTCTGTCCAAGGTGCTGAAATGACAGCCGAAGCCTTTGAAATCGGGTTCCCGATTGAAATCCCCTCCCCTTATTTTTAATGGGCTGAAAGGATCAAAGGTACATCCGCACCACAAATCTTAGCCAAAGCGGTTTCCAAAACTCCCACCACTCTGAGGACGAGATGCTGCTGAGACTTTACAATCCGCCTTCCTCTCCAGATTTGTGAATTTCAATCACCAGAGTTTCTCTACACAGGTTTCTCTCTAGCCAAGACGTCAGATAATAGAACCCGCAAAAAAATCAAATCAGATTGGATATAGGGTGCACGTTCAGCTTAAGGATCAAAACACTTTCCACATGGAGTCTTGGTGGGAGTGATTTTATGTGATCTTCCTTCTTCTCCTTCTCTCCGTCCCTCCCCCCCCCCATCTCTGTCTCTTCCTTTCTCCCTCCTTCCCCCGTCCTTCCCCATCCTCTCTCATTTCTTCCCTCCCTCCTTTCTGCCCTCACCCTTCTCACCGTTCCTTCCTTCCTCCCATCCTCTCTCGTTTCCTTTCCCCCTCTCTTCCTCCTCCCCCTCCCTCCCTCCCACTCATTCCCCCTTCCTCTCTCATTTCCTCCCTCCCTCTCTCTCTGTCCCTTCCTTCCTCCCCCTCGTTCCCCAACTTATCTCATTTCCTCCCTCCCCCTCTCTTCGTTCCTCCCTCCCCCTCGTTTCCCCATCCTCTCTCATTTACTTCCACCCTCTCTTCCTCCTCCCCGTCCCTCCCTCACCTTCATTCCCCCTTCCTCTCTCATTTCCTACCTCCCTTCCCCTCTCTCCATCCCTTCTTTCCTCCCCCTCGTTCCCCCACCCTCTCTCATTTCCTCCCTCCCTCCCTCTCTCTCTGTCCCTTCCTTCCTCCCCCTAGTTCTCCCGTCCTCTCTCATTTCCTCCCTCCCCCTCTCTCCGTTCCTCTCTCTCCCTGATTCCCCCATCCTTTCTCATTTCCTCCCTCCCTCCCCCTCTCTCTGTCCCTTCCTTTCTCCCCCGCTCCCCCATCCTCTCTCATTTACTTCCTCTCTCTCTTCCTTCTCCCCCTTCCTCCCTCCCCCTCATTCACCCATCCTCTCTCATTTACTTCTTCCCTCTCTTCCTTCTCCTCCTTCCTCCCCCTCCTTCCTCCTTCCTCTCTCATTTCCTCTCTCCCTTCCCCTCTCTCCATCTCTTCCCCTCATTCCCCCATCTCTCATTTCCTCCCTCTCTCCTTCCCTTCCTTCCTCCCCCTCGTTCTCCCATCCTCTCATTTCCTCTCTCCCCTCTCTCTGTCCCTTCCTTCCTCCCACTCATTCCCCCATCCTCTCTCATTTCTTCCCTCCCTCCTTCCTTTCTTCCCCCCTTTCTAAAATGAATCTCAACAGAAATAGAATCTACTCAACCTTGCCAGGTCCAGGAAGCTAAGCAGGGTTGTGCCTGGCTACCATTTGTATGAGAGATGTCCATGGAATGTACATCAGGGCTGTAAGTTAGACAAGGATTTCCAAGTCACTGCTCTTGCAAGAAGGCACACCCCTTCCAAAGAGTTCCCAAGAAAACGTACTGGAATCATCAATCCATATGAATTAAGTTAAATTCAAAGCCCTCTTTTCAGCATTCACCCCAGTACTTTGGATTCAAAAGTACAGCATGCTAAGCATATTCTTTGCATCCATGGAAATCTCGTTCAACTAAAGACACTTTTCTAGGATCACACGGTAGAGGGAGGAAAGGAGCTTACACTGTCCCAGAAAAAGAAGCAAGAGTTCTCTCCCTCTTTTTCAAAGTCCAACTTTGGCTTCCTTAGAAGGTCAAAGGAAAAAAAAACGCAACACATTGTTTTAGTAGCTGGCTGATGCAGTCAAGATTATGCACAGCTGGTTAAACACTGGATAATCGGATTCCCATAGCAATCTGGAAACTCCTTTTTGAATTAAGGTTGAACTAATTGGTTTTTCCAGACCACCTCCCAAGGGGGGGACAGGCGTTGTGGACTTTTTAAGAATCTGCAAGCAGAGCAGAAAGAAATACAGGTGGTCCTTGAGTTACAACTACAATTGAGCCCAAGATTCGAGACAGCATATAGAGCAGAGGTGTCCAACATTGCAAAGTTTAAGACTTGTGGGCTTCAACTCCCAGAATTCCTCAGCCAAGCATGGCTTCTGGGAGTTGAAGTCCATAGGTCTTAAAAGTTGCCAAGGTTGGATACCTTTTGTGGCCCACCAGCAGCCAGTGGAGCTGACAGCAGATCCAGACAGTGAGGCGGTTGGGGAGGAACATGGGGCAGTCCTGGAGTCTGGGGAAGGCTCTGTGTTGGAGGCAGAGAGGGGGCCAGAGCCGTCCGACAGTTATCAGCTGCCTTCAGAGTCAGACATCAGTGAGGCAGACGAACAGCTGGAGCCTGTTCCCAGTGTGCGCATGCGCAGAGATGCCAGATGAAGGGAACAGCTAAAGAACAGGGGTCGACTTGGGAGTCGGGCCACAGGTGGAGGATGAATGGCCCCTTCCAGAGGAAATAAAAGAGGAGCGAAAGAGGAGTGGAGTTTACAGGAGACAATTAGTTCACTTAATTGGTTCGTGACTCTCCGAGACTCCTTGCCAAGTTTAGCAGATATCAGCCTGGCAGCTCTCCAAGCCAGATAAGGTCTGTGACTGTAAATCCTCCCTTGAAAGACTTTGCTGGATGTGAATGAGCAGAATTCACAGTCAATTAATAAAAGTTTTTTTTTGTCAGGACCAGGAGTGTGCTTCATGCTCTTGGGAAGCCTCAGTCAGAACAATACCCCTGATATAGAAAGGGTCTCTCCCCTTACTCCCAAATTGTAAAGTTCAAAAATCAATGAGTCATCTACCAGTGGAGATTTAAAGATGGTGTTTCCGAGTCCCATCCAAAGCCATCATGCAGGTAGTCCTCGACTTATGACCACAATCGGGACAGGGAAATTCATCTTGCATCGCGCAATTGTTAAGGAAAACATCTAATGTGGATCACAACTTGCAACTTGCAACCTTTCCTGCTGGCTTCCCCATTGCCTTTGCTTGTCAGGTAGTCATAAAAGAGATCACATGACCTCAGGATGCTGCAACCGTCATAAAGATGAACCAGTTGTCAAGCATCTGAATTTTGATAGCAATAGCAATAGCAGATTTTTATATACCGCTTCATAGGGCTTTCAGCCCTCTCTAAGCGGTTTACAGAGTCAGCATATTGCCCCCAACAACAATCCGGGTCCTCATTTTACCCACCTCGGAAGGATGGAAGGCTGAGTCAACCCTGAGCCGGTGAGATTTGAACCGCTGAACTGCTGATCTAGCAGTCAGCTGAAGTGGCCTGCAGTACTGCACTCTACCCACTGCGCCACCTCGGCTCGGATCATGTGACCACGGGGAGCCTACAACAGTTGTGTGAAAAACGATCATGTTGTCAACTCATAAAGCATTTGCATGGCTGTTATCAAGTTGCCATGGTGAGGAAAGAGAGGGGGAGCGCATTCCACGCATAGAGTCGGATCTCAGATTACTACAGCAGGCTTGTGAGGTGTGCACCTTGTTGTAGAATGTGATTTATGACACAGACTGAGGGGAGGGAAGAAACAGGGACAAAGTTCAGCCATAATTTAAATGAGGTCAGATCTGACTGCAATAGGGTATTGCCAAAATGGTGTTCCTAATAAATGACTGGATTTCTTTTGAAACTTGGCTCGAGGCTCATGAATTAATTAGGGCATCTTTCAGAAACCTGACACGTGACTTTTTCCAGGGCTGTTGTAACTTGGAACGGTCGCTAAATGGACTGTTGTACGTCAAGGACTACCAGTTTATTGTGGGATGGTTTTATGGGATTATGACAGAGAATACAGATAGCCCTTTACTTACAACAGTTCATTTAGTGACGGTTCGAATGGCATTGAAAAAATTGACGTATGGCCTCCTTGTGCTCACGTGATCAAAATCTAGACACTTGCCAACTGGGGTCATGTGATCCCCTTTGGTGACCTGACAAGCAAAGTCAATGAATGGGAAAGTTGGATTCACTTAACAACCATGATACTAACTTAACAACTTAAGTGATTTACTTAACGGTGGCAAGAAAGGTCGTAAAATAGGACAAACTCACTGAACAACTGTCTCGCTTAACAACAACAAAAATGTTGGGCTCCATTGTGGTCGTAAGTTGAGGACCACCTGTATTTATTGTTTAAAAGCGTAGCTGGATTGGGGGGTTGTTTGCTCCCAGCTCTTAGGAATGCTGTCTTTGGGGAAATTCCGGGTCCCAAGCAGTCTACTGGATGCTTTTTGCTTGGGAGGGTTGGTACATTCGTGCTCCTTTAATGGGATTCCCAAGGAGAGGACAGCTTCGCCCTAAGGCTGAGTAGACACTGGCCTAGGGCATCAAAGCTTCAAGGGTGCCCAGGCAGCCCCGTCTTCCAAATCTTTCTAAAAATGCAAATCTTAATTGCTGGGAGATGACACCATCAGTCAACGTGGCCTAAGGGGCCATGGACTCTTGAGCTGACCCTGCCCAGGGATACTGTCCGAAAGGAACCGTTCCCTTTGATAATACAATATCCCAGCAATGAGCTCAACTAAGTACACTTAGGCTGTGAGGACTCAGAAACACCCTTCCTTCCTTCCTTCCTTCCTTCCTTCCTTCCTTCCTTCCTCCCTCCCTCCCTCCCTCCCTCCCTTCCTTCCTTCCTTCCTTCCTAACTCCTGCTCCGTTTTTCTTCCTTTCTTCCTTCCTCTCTCCCTCTCCTTTCTTCCTTCCATTCTTCTCTCCCTCTTTGTATTTCTTCCTTCCTTCCTCTCTCCTTCCTTCCTTCTGTCCATCCGTCCTTCCATTCTTCCCTCCCTCTCTGTATTCCTTCCTTCCTCTCTCCCTCTCTGTATTTCTTCCTTCCTTCCTTCTTTCCTTCTTTCCTTCCTTCCATTCCTCTCTCCCTCTTTGTATTCCTTCCTCCTATCCTTCCTTTTATCTCCCTCTCTGTATTCCTTCCTTCCTCTCTCCCTCTCATCCCTTCCTTCCTATCTTCTCTCCCTCTCTGTATTTCTTCCTTCCTTCTCTCCTTCCTTCCATTCCTCTCTCCCTCTTTGTATTCCTTCCATCCTTCCTTTTATCTCCCTCTCTGTATTCCTTCCTTCCTCTCTCCCTCTCTGTATTTCTTGCTTCCTTCCTTCTTTCCTTCCTTCCATTCCTCTCTCTCTCTTTGTATTCCTTCCTTCAATCCTTCCTTTTATCTCCCTCTCTGTATTCCTTCCTTCCTCTCTCTCTCTCATCCCTTCCTTCCTTTCTTCTCTCCCTCTCTGTATTTCTTCCTTCCTTCTCTCCTTCCTTCCATTCCTCTCTCCTTCTTTGTATTCCTTCCTTCCATCCTTCCTTTTATCTCCCTCTCTGTATTCCTTCCTTCCTCTCTCCCTCTCATCCCTTCCTTCCTTTCTTTTCTCCCTCTCTGTATTTCTTCCTTCCTTCTTTCCTTCCTTCCATTCCTCTCTCCCTCTTTGTATTCCTTCTTTCCATCCTTCCTTTTATCTCCCTCTCTGTATTCCTTCCTCTCTCCCTCTCATCCCTTCCTTCCTTTCTTCTCTCCCTCTCTGCATTTCTTCCTTCCTTCTCTCCTTCCTTCCATTCCTCTCTCCCTCTTTGTATTCCTTCCTTCCATCCTTCCTTTTATCTCCTTCTCTGTATTCCTTCCTTCCTCTCTCCCTCTCATCCCTTCCCGCCTTTCTTCTCTCCCTCTCTGTATTCCTTCCTTCCCACCCACAAGAGAGCTGAGTTTAGCTCACCTTGAATTCCATTGACTCTTATCTAGTACTGCCAATTTGCTTTAACCGTTAGTAGTCCAGGTTCTTGTAAAGTGTTTAAGCTTCCAATAAATCTTTGTAGCCATTTGAGCTGCCTCGGTTTCCCGATTTCCTTGGCACTTGACACTCTCCATGTCTTGACCTAATTCCTTTCTCTATTTGTAATAAAGATGTTTTTTTTTAATTCCCTACTGTTTTATTCCATTACCCATCTCTGATGAGAAGGGCTTCCAGGCTGCGGTGAACAAGAACGCTATCTAGATTTGTTTTCTGGCAATTCCATATTAATTATTTTGGTATTTATCTGCCTCCCTTCAATATACAGGTAGTCCTCCACTTACGACAACAATGGAGTCCAAAGTTTATGTTGCTAAGCAAGACAGTGGTTAAGGGAATTTTGCCCCTTCTAGGCGGGAGAACGATGTGCCTCGCCTACGTCAGGAATTTTTTGGCTTTTAACCCTTGCTTAACTCTGCTCGAGTGATCATAAAACGCCAGACTAGATGAGGCACGTGGTTCTCCCGCCTCCTCCTGTAGAGGGCGCTTTTTAGAGGCTTTTCTAAACAGTTAAGCAGAGTCATCCACCGTGACTCTGGGAGCAACTAGCTCAGCCTGACCTCAGCTCTTGCCTTTTTCCTTTTACATTTTTCTTTTCGTTTCATGATGACAGTGGTGAGGCTCTGCCTCCCCTGACTGCACGTCCCTGTATAAATGCGAGTCAGTTGCCAAGAACCTGAATTTTGATCCAATGACCATGAGAACGCTGCAACAGTCATAAGTGGGGAAATGGTCATCGCTTTTTTCCCCCCAGTGCCTTTGTAACTACAAATGGTCACTAAACAAACCTTTGTAAATGGAGGACCACCTGTAACAGTATTTGGAGACATTTTCTGGGAGTGAGAGCAATTAATCAATGAAACAGCTTGCCTCCAGAAGTTGTGGGAGCTCCATCACTGGAGGTTTTCAAAAATAGGACAAAAAGTTGACCAGAATAGCATACATTCTCATGCCTTGGGCAAGGGGTTGGACTAGAAGACCTCCAAGGTCCCTTCCAGCCCTACAATTCTATGTTCGCGGTGTGTGTGTGTGTGTGTGTGTGTGTGTGTGTGTGTGTATTCACCTGGAAGGGGAAATAGCCTGATTCCGGTTACATTTCCTCTATTTTCTCAGTTGGAAGCCCTTCCTTCCTTCTTCTCCTCTCCTTCTCCTTATTCCTTCCCTTCTTCTCTCCCTCTCCATATTCCTTCCTCCCTCTATCCCTCTCCTTCCTTCCCTTCCTCTTTCCCTCTGTATTCCTTCCTTCCTTTCACTCTCCCTCTCTGTATTCCTTCCTTCCTTTCACTCTCCCTCTCTGTATTCCTTCCTTCCTTTCACTCTCCCTCTTTGTATTCCTTCCTTCCCACCCACAAGAGAGCTGAGTTTAGCTCACCTTGAATTCCACTGACTCTTATCTACTACTGCCAATTTGCTTTAACTGTTAGTAGTTCAGGTTCTTGTAAAGAGAAATGGCCTGATTCAGGTTACATTTCCTCTGTTTTCTCAGTTGGAAACCCTTCCTTTCTTCCATTTTTCTCTCTCTATCCGTATTCCTTCCATCCTTCCTTCTTTCCATCTTCTCTCCCTCTCCTTATTCCTTCCTTCCTTCTTCTCTCCCTCTCCTTATTCTTTCCTCCCTCCCTCCATTCTTCTCTCCTTATCCCTATTCCTTCCTTCCCTCCTTCCCTCCTTCCCTCCTTCCCTCCTTCCCTCCTTCCCTCCTTCCCTCCTTCCCTCCTTCCCTCCTTCCCTCCCTCCCTCCTTCCCTCCCTCCCTCCCTCCCTCCCTCCCTCAAGAGAGCTAGTCTAGTTCACCTTGAATTCCACAGACTCTTATCTACTACTGCCAATTTGTTTTCTCAGTTGGAAGGATTCAACTGCCGAAGGCGGTGTGTGTGTGTGTGTGTGTGTGTGTGCTTGCCCCGTGGCATGGAAGGCGTGAGGCGCACCCAATCATCTGCCTAAGTAGAGAAAGCCAGACGGGATGCTCTCCTGCCAGATCCCTGGCTAGCAAAGGGAGGGGGAGCAGCACACGCACACGTCCCTCTACCCAGTCACATGACCTGTCATTTGCAATTGGGGTAGGAGGAGGGGGACCCCCCGAAAAGGAGAAACCCAGATGCATTGGAATGTTTTTTCCTCCCCGCCTTTGAACCATCAGCTGTTCAAAGACCGAATAGAACAATAGGTCACTTATATAAATATATATCTATATTGAATGATGGGCAGAGATGTAGGCCTTTGCTCTGAAGAAGAGCCACTGGAGCGATCTTCTCCATAAGGCAGCAGGAGAACGGGGGCAGCATCGGGAGAATCGAAGGTAAGTGGGAATTTGGAGACCTGGAGCTTATTATCTCTTGCGAACTGAGCATAATCAAAGGTCTCCTAACCTAGATTGAATCTGGCTGGCGGGCTTGCTGAGAAATGGGTTAAATCTACCCGTTGGGCATCTTCCCTTTGTAATCAGGCGGTGATGTGCAAACAAAAAAAGGGGGGGGGAAAACGGGGCCAGCCGAGAGAATCCAAAGGGATCTACTAGATTTGGAGGACAAAAGCAGGAGGGAGGAGAAGAACACATGCAAAGGCGTTAAGTCGAAGCTCCCCCATCAATTTCTCAAGGTGCGGGGGAAACGGGAGAAGGAATTTGCTGCCAGACAAAGAGATGAAAGAGGAAGGAGAGACAAAAGAATGCGATGAAATGAAGTGGAGAAAAGACAATGAGGTCCAGGAAGATCAGAAAAGGGTCCAGAAGAAGGAACAATGGCCCGTTTTCTAAATAAGCACTTCCTTCCCTCGCCCCCC
Source organism: Thamnophis sirtalis (assembly GCF_051295495.1). NCBI lineage: Eukaryota > Metazoa > Chordata > Lepidosauria > Squamata > Natricidae > Thamnophis > Thamnophis sirtalis. The sequence goes on along the minus strand of NW_028261381.1, from coordinate 169,832,949 downwards.
GCCCCCAATACCCTCCCCAGCTCAGATTCCTCGTCCCTTTTAAGAAAAGAACACGTTTGGTGCAGGAGTTTTATTCATTCCGAGTCAATGGTCCAGTTAGTGGAAAGCTTTCCCTATGATGAAAGAAAAGTATTATTGTTGCTCTTGGGATCTCCCCCCAGTTTGGCAAGGGAAGCTGGATTCCTGGCATTCAGAGGGTTTCTGAGCCGATTCAGGGGGTGGGGATTCAGGGGGTGGGGGAAGCCGAGACTCTGACTCTGGGTCAAAAGGAGACAAGAGACACTGCAAGGATTGACGTGGGAATGAATGAATCCGGCGCTGCTCTCACTCACCCCCATTTCGTTGGGGGAAACCTGACAAAAGGAGGGGGGGTTGGTCCAAGGTGACACTTTGTCCTGATTTTAGAACAGAGGTGCCACATCTGCATGTTTTGAAGAAATGGGAGGGGGACCGCAACCCAGTCACACTTTTGTGACCTTTTTGATTGGATTACCGTAATAAGCCCTACACGGGGCTACCCTTGCAGACTATTCGGAGGCTACAGCTGATCGGAATACAAGAATAGTTAGTGATGGGTGTGTCATGGTATGTGTGTGTGTGTCTCCCTTTTGCTTTGCAAGTGCACTGGCTGTCACTGGGCTTTAGGGTGCCATTCAAGATGTGGATTCCAATCTCGCTAGCTCAGGTTTGGACTTTGATGCTCTCTGAGCATGGTTGTTTTCTTGCAGACGTCTCATTACCCAGCTAGCTATCATCATCAGTACTAGATGGTGCTGGTTATTGTAGTCCTTAGTGGTCTCTGAGCATGGTTGTTTTCTTGCAGACGTTTCATTACCCAGCTAGCTATCATCATCAGTACTAGATGGTGCCGGTTATCAAGGTCCATGGTGCACTCTGAGCTTGGTTCTTTTCTTGCAGACATTTCATTGCCCAACTAGGTAACATCATCAGTGCTAGTTGGTGCTGGTTATCAGGGTCCTTAATAGTCTCTGAATTGGTAGTTTTCTTGCAGACATTTCATTACCCAACTAGGTATCATCATCAGTGCTAGATGGTGCTAGTTATAGAGGTGTCGGGGTTCCAAACAGCATCCAAAAGTAAATCAGAGTTCAAGGCAAAGTATCTTATCTTAACTTTTAAAAAGAAAACTTAAAGACATTTGTCTTGGGTCCAGCCCCTTTTCTCTAAGGCTTATGGAAGCTTTGCCTTATAATTTATTCTTAAATAGAGAGAGATCTTTTCTTTGTCAGGGTTCCAAATAGCACCCAAAAGTAAATCAGAGTCCAAGGCAAATTATTGCTCAAAGTTCCAATTGATTAAGAGAGCCATGTTGGGCACATCTGGGAAAACCCAAATCTGAAAGCTTCTCAGTTTTCCCCACCCAGTTGAAAGTCCAAAATCTTGCCCCCACACCCACCAGCCCATCACATTGTCCAATCTCCCACTGCTGTGCTGGCCATCCAGTTCCGGTCAGGTGCAGAGGTGCCAAGACAAAGGATGACCGTGGCTTTCTAGAAAGAATGTAGTTATGGCTGCATAGCACCTCACTCCTTACAATCCCCCCCTCTCATTTTCCCACAATAGAAAATGCATAGTAGAATAATAGAAAGCGTGGCAGGCCAAAGATTCAAAAGAAAAGATGGCTGCAGGCCTGACACAAGGTCCATGGTGCACTCTGAGCATGGTTCTTTTCTTTTCTTGCAGACATTTCATTGCCCAACTAGATGATATCATCAGTGCTAGTTGGTGCTGGTTATTGGAGTGTTTAGTAGTCTCTGAATTGGTTGCTTTCTTGCAGACGTTTCATTACCCAACTAGGAAACATCATCAGTGCTGGTTATCACCTATAAAGCGCTGCCTGGCACACGGCCTAGCTACTTGAGGGACCACCTGTCTACAGATGTTTCCACCTCTGTAATTAGGTCAGCTAGAATGAGCTCTGCATACTGTCTATTAAGCATGACAGGTAGTCCTCGACTTACGATCACAATGAAGCCCAAAGCTTATGTTGATAAGTGAAACATTTGTTAAGCGAGTTTGCCCCATTTTACAACCTTTCTTGACACTGTTGTTAAGGGAATCACTGTGTGTTGCTAAGTTAGTAATCCAGTTGTTAAGGGAATCTGGCTTCCCCATTGACTGAAGATCACAAAAGGGGATCTCATGACCTTGGGACACAGCAACGGTCATAAATATGAACCAAGCATCTGAGATTTGATCACATGACCACGAGGATGCTGCAAAAGCTATAACTATTGAAAAACGCTCGTAAGTCACTTTTTTTCAGTGCCGTCGTAACTTGGAATGGTCACTAAAGGAACTGTTGTATGTCGAGGACTACTTGTACCATCTTTCAGGGCTCAGGAAGAGGGCTTTTTGGGTTGTGCCTGTCTTCTGGAATGAAATCCATCCTCCTGGATATTCATTCTTCTCTCCCCCTTCTGATTTTTGTGAATGATTCAAGGTCTAGTTTGTCTCCCAGTCCTTGGGATAATAGAATGGGTGCCCCAATTCTTTGATAGGTTATTGGCTATTTGGCTTTTAGTTCCAGTTAGACTCTGCTTTTTTTCCCCTCTTGATTAATTTAATTTAATTTTAAAGTTACATTTTAATTGATTTTCAATTATTTAATTATGGAGTCTGTCGTCTGCACCTCCATAACTGTCTGGTTTGGTTCTGCAACCCAACAAGACAGACGCGGACTTCAGAGGATAATTAGAACGGCAGAAAAAAACAATGGCTACCATCCTGCCTTCCATTGAGGACTTGTACACTGGACGAGTCTGTGAAGTACCCGTGGTTCACTCATGAGGCCAATGTTGAGAAAAGACACGGACACGAGCTTTCTCGGGATGAGGCAACCCAGATTGGGGGTCTGGGAGCCCCTTTTATTGAGATAGGACAAAGGCAGGAGGAGCAATCAGCATGTGATTTAAGACAGCCTGTCAAACTACAATTGCTAATCTACTGCTCAGGGAAGTTCTGTCTACATATGGTCAAATCCTGGGCGTTGTTGGGTAAGGCACATCTAGAGCGAACTATCAGGATGTTATGTTATGAACTATCAGGATGTTATGGAGTTTGTTTTTTCCTGTGTGGTTCAGCGTGGCTGCGCATGCCCTGTTATGCACTGGGCCATGGGTGACCGCCATACCTACACAAGGAGTTATATGACAACACGAATCAAAAAGAGGGCTGTGAAAATACCTACAGGCCCCTCACATCCTGGACATAAGTTGTTTCAAATCCTACCCTCAAAACGACGCTACAGAGCACTGCATACTGAGACAACTAGACACAAGGACAGTTTTTTCCCCAAACACATCACTCTGCTAAATAAATAATTCCCTCAACACTGTCAAACTATTCACTAAGGCTGCATTACTATTAGTCTTCTCATTGTTCCTATCACCCACCTCCTCCCACTTATGACTGTATGACTGTAACTTTGTTGCTTGCATCCTTATGATTGATATTGATATTGATTGTTTCCTGATTGCTTATTTGTACCCTATGACTATCATTAAGTGCTGTACCTTATGATTCTTGACGAATGTATCTTGTCTCTTTATGTACACTGCGAGCATATGCACCAAAGACAACTTCCTTGTGTGTCCAATCACACTTGGCCAATAAAGAATTCTGTTCTGTTCCGTTCCGTTCCATTCCATTCCATTCTATTCTATTCTATTCTATTCTATTCTATTCTTCTATTCTTTTCTTTTCTATTTTAATGTTTAGTCTGTAAGCTGCTGGGAATCACTCTGAGGTTAAGTAGTCCTGACATTGAAATAGTGTAATAAATAAATTCTGGTACCACTACAGAAGTGTAATGAACCCCTGAACACAGGGGTATTTAAAGTTTAGCAACTTTCAAACTTGTGCACTTCAACTCCCAGAATTTAGCAACTTTAAGATTGTGGACTTTGTGCTCGCTTCGGCAGCACATTTACTAAAATTGGAACGATACAGAGAAGATTAGTATGGCCCCTGCGTAAGGATGACACGCAAATTCATGAAGCGTTCCATATTTTATTTAGCAGAGATGGCTAAAATATCAGCATATCTCAAGGACCACTCAAATGAGAGATATAAACTGGAGTGGAGAAGATGGATTGACTATATTCAAAATAAATACGAGACTAAGAAATTCCAGATAGTTTATGACTGAAGAAGCGAGGAATGATATAATCTGTTTAGAGTTAGCCTAACAAAAGAGGAGTTAAAGCTCAAATGAAAGATGATACTAACTTTTTTTAAAAGTTTATTTTAGAACATCTTTGTTAAAGATTTATACCCTGTATTTGTTCTGGGAAGTCGGGGGGGGGGGATTGGGGGAGGTTGGGTCTGGGTGGGGAGGGTGGGAGAGGGGAGGTAAATGGTTCCATCACAAAACCGCGCTCGACTAAACCACGCCCAACTAAACCGCGTCGCTGATGTCATCAACAGGGCGACAACAGCGCGGAGACAGAAGCACGCTGTAAACCCTAAACCTAAAATTAACCCCTAAACCTAAACCTACCCCCCCTAAACCTAATCCTAAACCTAACCCTAAACCTAACCCTTAACCTAACCCTAAACCTAACCCTAAACCTAACCCTTAACCTAACCCTAACCCTAAACCTAACCCTAAACCTAACCCTTAACCTAACCCTAACCCTAACCCTAACCCTAACCCTAACCCTAACCCTAACCCTAACCCTAACCCTAACCCTAACCCTAACCCTAACCCTAACCCTAACCCTAACCCTTAACCTAACCCTAACCCTAACCCTAACCCTAACCCTAACCCTTAACCTAACCCTAAACCTAACCCTAAACCTAACCCTTACCTTAAGTTGAATCAGCTTGCTTTCAAAGCGCTATTTAAAGCGCCCTTCTTTCTCCGCGCTGGCTGTTGTCGCCCTGTTGATGACGTCAGCGACGCAGTTTAATCGGGCGCGGCTTAGTCAAGCGCGGTTTTGACGGGTCATGGAGGTAAATATTTGTAAAAGCCTTTTTTTCAAAAAATTTCAATTAAAAAAAAAGATTGTGGACTTCAACTCCCAGAATTTCCCAGCCAATTCTGGGAGTTGAAGTCCAGTGGTCTTGAAGTTGCCAAGTTTGGATACTTTTGCCTTAAAACTTAAGAGAAACTTATCACATCAGAGTTAACTTAGTCTTGCAACTGTGCTTCCTATAATCAGTGGACTGGTATAGCTTTTTTCCTGTTCTGTAATTAAAATTGGAAAGCCGACTTCCCTGGTGCCTGGAAGTGTTTATTTTTTATTTATTAATGTGTTCAATTTCTATAGCCATTCATTTCAATAATTGATCCTACAATTCCCAGAATATAAAAACAATAAAAATCATTTAAAAAACAATAAAAGCTCTTCTTGTCTCTGGAAGAACTAGACTTGAACAGAGCAAAACTCCCCTCCACACACAGCTGCCTGGTGACAGAATAACAGAGTTGGAAGGGACCTTGGAGATCTTGTAGTCTGACCCCCTGCTTCAGCAGAAGATCCTACATGGTTCTGGAAAAACGGCTGGCCAATCTGTTCTCAAAAACCTCCAGGGATGGAAGTCGAAATTTATGTTGCTAAGGGAGACAGTTATTAAGTGAATTTTGTCCCATTTTATAACCTTTCTTGCCGCAGTTGTTAAGTGAATCACTGCAGTTGTTAAGTTAGTAACCCGGCTGTTAAGTGAATTTGGCTTCCCCATTGACTTTGCTTCAGTGGTGGGATTCAACTGGTGTAACAACCAGTTTGCGGAGTGCAGGCTTTGTGCTTCTGGTAGGCCCATTTTTCGCTCTCTCCAGGCTCCGGAGGGTTTTCTTGAGCCTCCAGGAGGATGAAAACTGCCCCCCCCCCCCGGGCTCCAGAGGCCCTCTGGAGGCTGGAAACAGACTTGATTCCAGACTTCTGGAACTTCCGGGAGGCCCATTTTTTGCCCTCCCAGAGCCTCCGCGCAGGCCCTGGACCTATCTGGTATGATGAACAGACCGTGTGGGGACTCCTGGGAAGGGAGGGGCGAGGTGGGGCGGGGCCAGCCGGTCGACAGAACTACCGGTTCAACGAACCAGATTAAAATGAACATCCGGTTCACTCAAACTGGTCCGAACCGGCTGAATCCCACTCCTGCTTTGCTTGCCAGAAGGTCGCAAAAGGGGATCACATGACCTCAGGACACTGCGACTGTCATAAATACATGCCAGTTGCCAAGCATTCGAATTCCGATCACGTAACCATGGGCATGCTGCGTTGGTTGTGTGAGAAACGGCCATGCCCCTTTTTTTCAGTGCCATTGTAACTTCAAATGGTCACTAAACGAACTGTTGTAAGTCGAGAACTTACAACAGTTCTTCATAAGTAGAAGAAGAAATCATCTAATTCCTTTTGTAATCAGCTGCATCTTTTGTGATCATCTGGTTTCCATTTACTCAACTGTGCCTGTTTGAGCTTGGAAGCTAAGCAGGGTTGGCTTTGGCTAACTGTTGGATGGGATGATGCCAGGATTAACTTCTGGGAATTTGACACCCAGAAGAAGACAGAGACAAACCACTTCCACGAGTCTTCCAGGAAGCAGGTCATGAAATTCTTGGGAATTGAACTCCGTTTGAAAAAAAACTCAGTGGTGTTTTCAGTGGTGACCGCAATTCAAGAACTTCCGTATTTTTCAGAATATAAGACGCACCTTTTTCCCCTCAAAAAAGAAGGTGAAGATCTGAGTGCGTCTTACACACTACAGAATACAGAATTTTTTTTTGCCTCCTGAAACCCCGCCCATTTTTGCCCTCCCCAGCCCCCAAAAGCACTCTGGAAGTCTCCTAAAAGCTATGCATGCTCTTTTTTGACCAAAAAATGGGCCGTTTTTTGCTAGTTTTTGCCCCCCCCCCCACCTCCCAAAAATGAGCCGTCTTTGGAAGGTCTGCAGAGGGCAAAAACTTTTTTTAAATTTGCCTCTTCAAAATCTTGGTGCATTTTATACTCCGGTGTGTCTTATACTCCGGTGCTTCTTATACTCCGAAAAATACGGTACCTGTAATTTCAAATGTTCGGTAAATAAATGGTTGTAAGTTGAGTATTAAATGTGACCCTCATTACATTTTCTACTAATTTGCTTTGCTCGTCTGTGAACCCTTTAGAGCTGGAACCCTGTGGTGAGTTATTTCCTCTTCCTTCCTACTTAATTTTTAATCTGTATAACCAGCCTGAGCTGGTAGAACATGGGTGTCAAACTCGCCACGTTCACATTGCCGTCCCGTGACATTTCACGACATTTCCCCCGTTCACGGAGCTGGAGTGGACATGGCCTGCATATGATACATCTGGCCCAGAGGCCACCAGTTTGACTCCCCTCCCCGGTATAGAAGAAAGTCCTCACAGATGTTGGTGAAGGCAAGCCAAATAACCATAGAGTCAGAGGGCTGGAAGGGAGGTCTTCTAATCCAACCACCTGCTTAGCCAGGAATCCTTACACCATCCCGGACACGTGATTGTCCAATCGTCTTTAAAAGCTCCAGTGATGGAGAATATACAACTCTGGGAGGCAAGGCTTCCTAGACTTCCGGTTACTGGCACGCAATCATGCACAACAATCAACTGGCTGGCGCGCATGCCTATGCTGGAAAACGCTCCAGTTTCCAGCACTGCCCACACGCATGAAGGCCATCTGATCGTCGTGCGCGCATGCATGCCAGAAACCTGGAAGAGGAATGGGTGATGCCATGTGTGCCAGGCGAAATGGCTTTGCATGCCACTTCGGGTACATGTGCCATAGGTTTGCCATCATGGTACTAAGCAAAACCAGGCAATCATTCAATCTTCAACTATAACAGGGGAGAGAGAGAGAGAGAGAGACCTCCCTCACAAGGCCTCTCTTATATAGACAGCTTCTTAAAGTGGCAGTAACCCCGCTGACTCATTCTCATTTCATCATCTCAGTTTACAGCCTTACAGCAGCTGGTCAGTCATTAAATCATCATTACCTTAACACTCCTCCCATTTAAAGCTGAACAGCTGAATGCTTTAACATATTTATGATGCTTTCTTTTTCCATTATATCCTTGCCTCCTGCTTCGGTTCCTACTCTTATTGGTACAACTGCTACTAGTACCATTATTACTATTGCTGCTGGATCTACTCCTAATTTCATTATCTACTGACTCTGTACACTCTGTCTGATTAATCTCCATTACATCCTGTTTACCATCTCTTGGCTGGATACTTTCTCTTTTCACTAGCTCAATTTCCTCACTTTAGTTTATCTGCCCGCCTGCCGTTCTCTTTAACCTCAGCTTCCTCCATTTATCTCATAGATCCTTAGGCAAGGAACTTTAACAATGTCTCCCCTGGGTCCTCTCTTCATTAGGCTAAACCAGAGGTGATATTCAGCAGGTTCTGATCAGTTTTGGAGAATCGATAGTGGAAATATTTAGTAATTCAGAGAACTGGTAAATACCACCTCTGATTGGCCCCGCCCCCATCTATTCTCTGCTTCCGGAGTCCCACCTGATTGGGAGGGAATAAGGATTTTGCAGTATCCTTCCCCTGGAGTGGGGAGGGATTGGGGATTTTGCAGTATCCTTCCCCTGGAGTGGGGAGGGAATGGGGATTTTGCAGTATCCTTCCCCTGGAGTTGGGAGGGATTGGGGATTTTGCAGTATCTTTCCCCTGGAATGGGGAGGGATTGGGGATTTTGCAGTATCCTTCCCCTGGAGTGGGGAGAGAATGGGGATTTTGCAGTATCCTTCCCCTAGAGTGGGGAGAGAATGGGTATTTTGCAGTATCCTTCCCCTGGAGTGGGGAGGGATTGGGAATTTTGCAGTATCCTTCCCCTGGAGTGGGGAAGGAATGGGTATTTTGCAGTATCCTTCCTCTGGAGTGCCATGAGAATGGAGATTTTGCAGTATCCTTCTCCTGCCACTCCCACCAAGACACTCCCACCAAGCCATGCCACGCCCACCAAGCAACACCCACAGAACCGGTGATAAAAAAAATTGAATCCCACCACTGGGCTAAACACATAGTTCCCGTAGCTGTTCATCGTATGATGTCTCCTATCTTCTTCTCTTCTCCAGGCAATGGAAGAGCTGAAGATGTCTGGATCCATTGCGTCCTACGACCAACTGGTGAAGCAGGTGGAGGCATTGAAGAAAGAGAACACACATCTTCGCCAGGAGTTGGAAGATAACTCCAACCATCTCTCCAAGCTAGAAAATGAAACTTCTGATATGAAGGTGGGAAACTGACTGATCGGGGTTTTCTTTTCTAGTTGTGAAAAGGTTGCTTTCCTAGGTTACGAGGAGTCCTTGACTAATGACCACAATTGTTACTGTCAAATATTTGTTAAGTGAGTTTTGCCCCATTTGCCCCATTTTATGACTTCCGGTGGGCGGGAGACATCGATGGGCGGGGCCTGAGAGGGGAGTTATTGTTTTTAACAGCACCTGAATCTTGGTTGCGTTAAACTGTCTAAACAGCAATCCATCAAGGTGTTTAGCAGTTCGTTTACCTCTCCTTCGGGCTTAGAAGGAGAAGGCGAGAAACTATGCTTGGGAAGCCCTCTAACTAATCCTCCCAGTCTAAAAATCTGGGAGGAAGGGGGGGGGGGACACCGGCAGCATAGCACCTCCGTGCTAAGATTTATTCTGCCTTTTTAAAAATTTTAAATTACCGTATTTTTTGGAGTATAAGACACACCTTTTTCACTCAAAAAAGAGGGTGAAAATCTGGGTGCATTTTATACATTGAATACATTATTTTTGGCCTCCTGAAACCCCATCTCCTTTGCAAAAATGGCCATGCAGACCCTTTAGGAGGTTTCCAGAGTACTGGGGCTGGGGAGGGCTAAAATGAACGAAAAACAGGCTGTCTTTTGCTCATTTTTGCCACGCCCACCCCAGGAGCACTCTGGAAGCCTCCTAAAGGCTCTGCATGGCCATTTTTTGACAAAAAACTGGCCTGTTTTCATGAAAAATGGGCTGTTTTTTGCTAGGTCCCCCCCCAGCCCCCAGGAGCACTCTATAAGCCTCCTGAAGGCTGTGCATGCCCCTTTTTTTGTCAAAAAGGGACTCATTTTCACGAAAAACGCACTGTTTTGGGGAGGTCTGCAGAGTGCAAAAACTCTTTTTTTAATTTGCCTCTTCAAAATCTTGGTGCATTTTATACTCCAGTGCGTCTTATACTCCGGTGCTTCTTATACGCCAAAAAATATGGTACCTGTAATTTCAAATGTTTGGTAAATGAATGGTTGTAAGCTGACTATTAAATGTGACCCTCCTTACATTTTCTACTAACTTGATTTGCTCGTCTGTGAACCCTTTAGAGCTGGAACCCTGTGCTGAGTTGTTTCCTCTCCCGTCCTACTTAATTTTTAATCTGTATAACTAGCCTGAGCTGGTAGGACATGGGTATCAAACTTGCCATATTCACGTTGCCATCACGTGAAGTTTCACGACATTTTCCCCATTCGCAGAGCTGGGGTAGAGGCGGCCTACATGTGATACATCTGGCCCAGAGGCCGCCAGTTTGAAACCCACCCACCCCCCCTCTACGGTAGTAACACAGTTGTTAAGTGAATCTGGCTTTCTAAATCACTTTGCTCATCAGAAGATTGCAAAAAATGATTGCATGACCCAGGGACACTGCAACCGTCATAAATATGAGCCACTTGCCAAGGATCTGAATTTTGATAATGTGACTATGGGGATGCTGCAACGGTGGTTAAGTGTGGAAAATATTCATAAGTCATTTTTTTCAGTGCCATTGTCACTTTGAATGGTCTAAAAACTCTAAACAAACTCTTGTAAGTTGAGGACTACCTATATTTGTTTTGGATTATCTTAAGATCTGTCCCAATTCTGTTAATCATCCTTTCCAAAAGTAACACTTTACAACTTTCAGTATCTGTCTATGGAGATTCTCAGTCATCCAGGTCACAGTTGTCCTAAAGGTGCTTTTTCAAGAGGCAATTGGACTTCCTTGTTTTTAGTTTATTTGTCTTGTATGCCGCCCACTCCCGAAGGACTCTGGGCGGCTCACAATAAACAAGGGAAGGGGGATAAATAGACAAAAACAACACTTTAAAATACGCAACATTCACAGTTTCCGTGGGGCTGGATATTTCACAAGCCCCCCAGCCTGCTGGAGCAGCCAGGACTTGGTGGAAGGCCGGGAGGGTAGTAAGGGTACGGATCTCTACGGGGAGGTCATTCCAGAGGGCTGGAGCTGCAACAGAGAAGGCTCTCCCCTGGGGAGTCACCAGCCGACATTGGCTGGCAGATGGAATCCGGAGGAGACCTAACCTGTGAGATCTAATCGGCCTATGGGAGGTAATCGGCAGGAGGCGGTCTCTCAGGTACCCAGGTCCGATGCCATGTAGGGCTTTATAGGTAACGACCAGCACCCTGAAGCGGGTCCGGAGACTAATGGGTAGCCAGTGCAGCTCACGGAGGATAGGTGTAACGTGGGTGTACCTGGGTGCACCCACAATCGCTCGCGCGGCCGCGTTCTGGACTAACTGAAGTCTTCGAACACTCTTCAAGGGCAGCCCCATGTAGAGCGCTTTCTTTGAAGACGTTTTGCTTTTCAACCAAGAAGCTTCTTCAGCTCCGACTGGGTGGTGGGGAGTGGAAGGATTTAGATGCCTTGCAGAGAGCTGGTCATTTGCATCCTTTTATAGAGTCATTGAGGCCACTTGGGGGTTTATCTGTGTCCTCAGGGTCACCTGAGTGGTGCAAATGGGTGTGGAGCTTTTTTGGAATCTCACAGTCCTTTCAGCAATTCCAAGAAGGCTCCACACCCATTTGCACCACTCGGGTGACCCTAAAGACCCAGATAAACCTCCAGGTGGCCTCAACGACTCTATAAAAGGATGCAAATGACCAGCTCTCTGCAAGGCATATAAATCCTTCCTGGAGGAGAAGCGAAATGGCTTTCAAAGAAAAACAAGGAAGTCCAGTTGCCTCTTGAGAAAGCACCTTTGGGAGAACTTTGAGTATGTTAGCCAGTGGAGATCCTGAAGCTGGGATATGTAATCCCTGAGTCAAGGATATTTGATGTAACAGTGGAATTGCTGAGGGGATGGGCCTTGTCTCTGTTATGCAAAAGTACCTGGACACATTGTGAGCACAATCTGTGTGAAGCTTTACGGCTGCTACTCAGAAATATCTGTTTTTGTTGTGATTGGTTGCACAGTCAGCTAGATGTTCAGACTGGATTTGGCTTTTTTATCCAGCTTTTGAGTCCTTCTCTTGGGTTTAGGATAGGCAGAGGTTTTGGGTGTTATCAGTATCCTCACAGGATGTAAATTGTTCCAGATATTCTTGTTATTGTTATTGCTATTAGTCAATTTAATATAGCGACCCACTCCACGATATATTTTGAATATGTTTAATTGACCAGCTTTAGTATGTTTTGTCTGTGTTTTGATGCTTGGTTTCTTTCCACATGAGAGAGAAAGCAATATTCCCATTTTTCCTTTCGTGGCTGATCTTCTGGTTGAGAGTGTCCTAATGAGAGTTTATGACCATATTTTATTGCTGGTTACCTTGATTCTTCATATTTTGTGCAACTGGGTAGGAGGGCTAGCTGGCCTTCTGGCTTTGAACACAAAGATGACAGGCTAGAGTGACGCAGTGGTTAGGGTGCAGTACTGCAGGCCACTTCAGCTGACTGCTATCTGCAGTTCGGCGGTTCAAATCTCACCGGCTCAAGGTTGACTCAGCCTTCCATCCTTCCGAGGTGGGTGAAATGAGGACCCAGACTGTGGGGGCGATATGCTGACTCTGTAAACCGCTTAGAGAGGGCTGAAAGCCCTATGAAGCGGTATATAAGTCTAACTGCTATTGCTATTGCTAAATGAGGCCACTCTAGCTACAAACTCTTTGTTGCTCCAATGACCCATTCATTGCATCTCTCTCTCTCTCTCCATCCCTCCCTGCCTCTCTCTTCTGTCATCTCTCCATTATCTCTCTCTCCTTCCCTCCTTCTCTCTCTCTTTCTTCTGTCATCTATCCATCACCCCCTCTCTCTCTTCTGTCATCTATCCATCATCTATCCCTCCCTCCTTCCCTCCCTCTCTCTCCTGTCATTTAGCTGCAATACAGCACAGGTTCCAATCCCAGTAAGGGTATGGCTAGCTGATGAGAGCTAAATAGCTTGAAATAGATACAACACAAATGTAACAAAAGGCAACAGTAAAAATATTGAGTTTCTGTCTGGATGGTCTCTTATGACGAGCCGATGGACAGAGAATGGAAGCAGTGAACTTCCTCCCATATTTGTGCATACCAGGGGTTGTGACTTTAAATATATACCTTTCTCCCTGGCTCAGCTGATAAGGAGAGGAACTCTGTGGCTTAATGGTTAACACATCTGCCTAAGATGCAATACAGCACAGGTTCCAATCCCCCTAAAGGTATAGCTAGCTGATGATAGCTAAATAGCTTGAAATAGATCTATACTAGTCTCCCTTTATTTATTTATCAGCACAAATACAACACACACACACACACACATATCCCTCCCTCTCTCTTCTGTTCTCTATCCATCATCTCTCTCTCTTCTGTCATTTACCCATCATATATATCTCCCTCCCTCCCTCTCTCTTCTATCATCTATCCATCATATCTCTCTTCCTTCCTCCCTTCTTCTTCTCTCTCTCTCTCTCTCTTCCCCCTTGTCATTTATTCAGCTCCCTCCCTCCCTCCTTCTGGGGAATTGCAGCTATGGTAACACAAGTATAAAACGATTTTAGAAAATGGAGTTTTAAACTCAAGAGTGGGAAATGTTGCCTCTGATCTCAAAGTGTATGTATTTCATGCATGGCTGACCATGGGAATCTCTTAAGAGAATTCTGGGAGTTGAAGTCCACAGACAGGCAAATGAACAACCTTCCATTCCAACCATCGCTAGGATCTCTTTAAACATTAATGATAAGTATGGCTACTCCCAACCAAATACAATTACCCGCCACCCAATTACCCAATATTTGTTTTAAATGACAAAAGATGTGAATAGGAAGATATTGCAATCACTAGAACACCCTAAGCTCCTGCAGATTTGTTAAGGAATAAATCTCAACAACCACAAAGCCTAGGATTTAAGATGATATGTGCAATACGGAAATGTGCTTTCTGCAGGAGGGAAAAAAAACGAATCCATTTAGCTCCCTCCATTATTCATCTATACAAGCTTAAAAGCTTAATTTCCATTTATCGATCTATAATGACAACATCTCTATTACAGTTTAATTGCAGAATCTTTATGAGGAACAATCTGATTTGGCTTCCACCCCACCCTGCTGCTTTTCCTAATTCTACTGCATTTTCTTAGTAAAACTAACACTATACAGACAATATCTATACTGAATATTAATATATTGTAGAATATATTGCAGAGTTGGAAGGGACCTTGGAGGTCTTCTAGTCCAACCCCCTGCTTAGGCAGGAAAACCTTTATCACTTCAGACAAATGGCTATCCAACATCTTCCTAAAAACTTCCAGTGTTGGGGCATTCACAACTTCTGGAGGCAAGCTGTTCCACTGATTAATTGTTCTAACTGTCAGGAAATTTCTCCCCAGTTCTAAGTTGCTTCTCTCCTTGATTAGTTTCCACCCATTGCTTCTTGTTCTACCCTCAGATGCCTTGGAAAATAGTTTGACTCCTTCTTCTTTGTGGCAGCCCCTGAGATATTGGAAGACTGCTATCATGTCTCCCCTAGTCCTTCTTTCTATTAAACTAGACATACCCAGTTCCTGTAACCTTCATATGTTTTAGTCTCCAGTCCCCTAGTCATCTTTGTTGCTCTTCTCTGCACTCTTTCTAGAGTCTCCACATCTTTTCTACATCGTGGCGACCAAAACTGAATGCTGTATTCTAAGTGTGGCTTTACATTATAAAGTGGTATTAACACTTCATGTGATCTTGAATTGTAAATAATGATTGTATATATAAGATTGTATATAACGCATATACAGATAGTCCTCTATTTATGACTGAAATAAATGCGAGCAGCGGCCACCGTACCGGAACGGTGGCTCGTTTGGCCCACCCGCCAATGTTCCTTACCGCTTTTTGATGCAAATGGGCCAATTGTCCACGCACTCCAGTTCGGGGACACATAAATTGGATTGTTTTGTGAATTTATTGTTATCGTTATTAAAATTCACTGGTCACCCTGCTCCACAGCTCCTCTTTGCTGATCAGTTATTGTCAGAAAGGGAATGGAAGATTAGCTGGACTTGTAGTAGGCCCAAAATTCAATCTAATATGAGCCAAAGTGGCGCAGTGGTTAGAGTGCGGTACTGCAGGCAACTTCTGCTGACTGCTGGCTGCCTGAAATTTGGCAGTTCAAATGTTACCAGGCTCAAGGTTGACTCAGCCTTCCATCCTTCCGATGTGGCTAAAATGAGGACCCAGATTGTTGAGGGCAAGAGGCTGACTCTATAAAGTGCTTAGAGAGAGCTGGGAAGACTATAAGTCCAAGTGCTATTGCTCTATATGAAAAAAAATCATACCAGTGTTTCTCCACCTCAGCAATATTAAGATGGATGGACTTCAGCTCCCAAAATTCCCTAGCCAGCCACCCTGGCTGGGGAATTCTGGGTATGGAAGTCCACCCATCTTAAAGTTATTGAGGTAGAGAAATACTGCATTATACCTTCCAGATGCGACCGTCGGCCTGCCTTGATATGATCAATTGACTAATCAATACATTCATTAATATTGTAGTGCAGCAAATCAGAACGTTAACTTTTCGCCCCCTTCCAACCCATACAAAAAGACACTGAAGCAACACAAACGTTCATTGCGCGTATCCGTCCCATCGGCCGTAGTTCGAGGACCCCTGATTTAGTGCAACATTAAAAAAAATGCAAATAATTTTTCTGCAGACCACCAAAATTTTCTTGCGGCCCACCAGTTGGTGACCGCTGTTCTATTTGTATGTCGGAAGAAAAATGCAATTTGTTAGGGATGAGTAAAAAGTGCATAATAATATAGCAGTAGACTTATATACCGCTTCATAGGGCTTTCAGCCCTCTCTAAGCGGTTTACAGAGTCAGCATATCGCCCCAACAATCTGGGTCCTCATTTTACCCACCTCGGAAGGATGGAAGGCTGAGTCAACCCTGAGCCGGTGAGATTTGAACCGCTGAACTGCTGATCTAGCAGTAGCCTGCAGTGCTGCATTTAACCACTGCGCCACCTTGGCTCTTCTTCATAATAAGACCATGCTGCACCATATTTTGATTTTTTTAAACAAAAATCCATTTAGAAGCTTAAAGCAATGAATAAAAACAGCCCCAAACCGTCTCCATAGGCAATCACGCCGAGCAGAGGATAATAGAGACTTTGCCCACATTGAGGGATTATCTCGTCATGAGACCGAAAGCTGCACAGAGAATGAGGACAAAAAAAATGCTCCCGGAGGCTTATTCAGATCGCTTTCTTGTTCTCACTTCCTTGTATTTTATTTTATTTTTAATTCTTCCTTCTTCTCCAGGTGGTTTTGAAGCATCTGCAGGGGAAACTGGAACAGGAGGCCAAGGTGATGGTGTCTTCGGGACAAATGGAGGTTTTAGACCAGCTAAAAGGTGAGTGGAGAGGTTGATATGCCGAAGACTAACTTCAAGTCAGACGTTACGATGAAAATTCCTTCACTGCACGTCGCATGGATAGATTTTTACCATTGGTTCCAACTGGGAAACTGGGAGCATCCTAGACCAGTGATGGTTAACGTTTTTCTAGTCGCATGCCAAAAGCGCCCCTGAGTGGCCACACCCATAATGCAATGCGTGAGGGACTCCGGCCCTGCCCAGGAGCCCCCCCCCACGCACCACACTCTGCGTCCTATTTTGGCCGCAGTAGGTCTCCCTGCAGCCTCCTGGGAGCAAACACAGGCCATGGGGATGTGCAGGGGGCTCACCTCGCACATGCGCCCTGCGCATGCGCATGCACAGCAGAAACCTGAAAATCAACTGGCTGGCAGGAGGCGCAAGCATGTGCGGTAGAGCTGGGACGATGGCTGGTGTGCTTGCAGAGAGGGTTCTGTGTGCCACTTGTGGCATGCATGCCATAGGTTGGTCCTAGACCCGGGATGGCGAACCTATGGCACGCGTGCCACAGGTGGCACACAGAGCCATTTGTCAGGGCACGCGAGGCATTGCCCTGTCAGCTGGCCAGCGGACATGCGCGTGCTGGCCAGCTGAGTTCAGCCTTTTTTAAAGCCATTTTTCACCTTCCCCAGAATCTAGAGGCTTTATAGGAGCCTGGGGAGGGTGAAAACAGCCTCCCCCCCCCCCCCCGGAGGCCCTCCGGAGGCTTCAGGAGCTTCCCTAAAGGCTCTGGAGGACAAAAAACGACACAACAGACAAACCGGAAGTCACTTCCGGTTTGCTGGTAGGGCTGTTTTTAGTCCTCCGCAGCCTTCATGGAAGCCTCCGGAAGGCCCCTGAAGGTTCCAGAGGGCTTAAACTAGCCCTACGAGGAAACCGGAAGTCAGTTCTCGAACTTCCGGTTTGCCCGTAGGGCCGGGTTTTTTTGCACTCTGGAGGCTTCCGGGAAGCTCCTGAAGCCTCCGGAGGGCCTCCGGGGAGGCGGGGGAGGCTGTTTTTGCCCTCCCCAGGCTCCTATAAAGCCTCTGGAGCCTGGGAAGGGCGAAAAAAGAATGCAAAAATGGGGGGGAGCGCCTGTCATGCATGCATGCGCGCTGGGCGGGTCGTGCATTGCATTATGGGTGCGGCATGCCCACGCTCCCCCCCACTTATGGCACGTGGGCCAAAAAAAAATAGTCATCACTGTCCTAGACCAAGTTAAGTCCAAAAACAATGGAGTACAGTAGTGTTTACTTCCAGAATTCTCCAGCCAGTTGGAATTCTGGGAGTTGAAGTCCACAAATCTTAAAATTGCTAAGATTGAGCAACAATGCAATAGAGAAGGGGTGTGAAACTCAAGGCCCGTGGACCACATCCGGCCCGCAGGGTGCTTAGATCTGGCGCACGTAGCTGCCTGGAAACAGCATGCAGTCGTCCCCCTCCAGCTCCATTTTTGCTGGCAGAGGGTTGCAGGAGGCCATCGCGGCCGAAAACAGGGTCCGTGGGAGCCATGAGCCCCATTTTCACTGGCAGAGGGCTATGAAAACAATCTGAAAACAAAACAAAAGGAGAAATGTTTCCCCTCTTGCATTTGAGCATGCAAGAAGGGACAGGAAAGGAGGAAGGGAAAGAGGAGAAAATGGGAAGAGAGCAAAGAAGGAAAAATAAGGAAAGAGAGGAAAGAAGAAGAAACGAGCTCGGAGAGGAAAGGAAAAAGAAGAAAGGGAAGGAAGGAGAGTGAGGGAGGGTCTCAGGGAAGTCCTCCCTTAGCCCTTGGCCACCACTGGTGCCCCTTGCACAAGTCCCGTGTTATGCCCATGTCATGTGGCCATTCCCACACACCCCCAGCCACGCCCACCATGGCCACGCCTGCACTAGAGAATTTCTGGAGGCCTGGAATTTGGATAAATCACCTATATACCTACATACTGGAGCTCGGGGATGGGAAGGGGGATGTGTCTGGTGCCCTAAGCTGTCCTCATGTTCTCCTTTCATCATCTTTCCCTGTTCCTTCAGCCCTGCAGATGGACATCACCAGTTTGTACAACCTGAAATTCCACCCTCCAGCCCTGCTTCCTGAGCCCGTCTGCCAGGACCAGAGTCCGGAGCAGAGTCTGTCCCATTCGGCCTCTCTCCAAAGGAAGGACAACATGGGAGATCTGGGCCGGGCCACCATTCGACTCTTGGAAGAGCTGGACAGGGAGAGGTGAAGTGGTTGGAACTTTTGGAGGGATAAGGATGAGTGTTCTGCTTCTTATCTTCTCTTCCTTCTTCCTCTTCCTCTGCCTCTTCCTCCTTCTTGCATGTTTTCCTCCTACCCTTCTCATACATTTATTATCACCTTCTTCTTCTTCTTCTTCTTCTTCTTCTTCTTCTTCTTCTTCTTCTTCTTCTTCTTCTCTTCTTCTTCTTCTCCTCCTCCTCCTCCTCCTCCTCCTCCTCCTCCCCTTCTCATACATTTTATTATCACCACCTTCTTCTTCTTCTTCTTCTTCTTCTCCTCCTCCTCCTCCTCCCCTTCTCATACATTTTATTATCACCATCTTCTTCTTCTTCTTCTTCTTCTTCTTCTTCTTCTTCTTCTTCTCCTCCTCCTCCTCCTCCTCCTCCTCCTCCCCTTCTCATACATTTTATTATCACCATCTTCTTCTTCTTCTTCTTCTTCTTCTTCTTCTTCTTCTTCTTCTTCTTCTTCTTCTCCTCCTCCTCCTCCTCCTCCTCCCCTTCTCATACATTTTATTATCACCATCTTCTTCTTCTTCTTCTTCTTCTTCTTCTTCTTCCTCCTCCTCCTCCTCCTCCTCCTCCTCCTCCTCCTCCTCCTCCTCCCTTCTCATACATTTTATTATCACCACCTTCTTCTTCTTCTTCTTCTTCTTCTTCTTCTTCTTCTCCTCCCTCCTCCTCCTCCTCCTCCCCTTCT